>NC_138373.1:120616743-120709970 GCF_054177405.1 Leptonychotes weddellii | reverse complement strand
TGGCTCAGTCGTTAAGCGTCTGCCTTCGGCTCAGGTCATGATCCCAGGGTCCTGGGATCAAGCCCCACATCGGGCTCCCTGCTCCGCGGGAAGCCTGCTTCTCCCTCTCCCACTCCCCCTGCTTGTGTTCCCTCTCTCGCTCTGTCTCTCTCTGTCAAATAAATAAATAAAATTTTTAAAAAAAACAAAAAAGAATTCCTCATATCAGTGAGATGATATGATACATGTCTTTCTCTGATTGACTTATTTCGCTTAGCATAATACCCTCTAGTTCCATCCACGTCATTGCAAATGGCAAGATTTCATTTTTTTGATGGCTGCATAATATTCCATTGTATATGTATACACCACATCTTCTTTATCCATTTATCTGTTGTTGGACATCTTGGCTCTTTCCATAGTTTGGCTAATGTGGACATTGTTGCTATAAACATTGGGGTGCATGTGCCCCTTTGGATCACTACATCTGTATCTTTGGGGTAAATACCCAGTAGTGCAATTGCTGGGTCATAGGGTAGCTCTATTTTCAACTTTCTGAGGAAACTCCATACTGTTTTCCAGAGTGGCTGCACCATAAGCTGGTGTCTTCTTAAATAGAAAACAAGAAAGAAGTAGAGTCTGAATGCTTTGCTTTTTAGAAGAGAACTTTTCTGAATCCCTGTCTCCTTCTTTTAGTGCTAGTAACACCATTGAGAGTACTAAGGGATCATCTTTTCAGGTGTTGGTGTGCATCGATATAATATCATCATCATTACAGTTCCAGTTTCCTAGCTGGGGAGTTAAACTACACAGCAAAGATATAATCTACAGTATCTCAACTTGATTTTATAAACTGGCAAACAGTTTTGCAGTGATCCCCACCACCTTTTTGAAAGCTTTTTTTTTTTTTTTTTACTGTTATTTGTTTTCCTTTATACTTAACATATCAAATTTCCTCTGCTTCTTTTATTATTTTACTGAAGCTTTCAAAACCATTTTCCCCATTAAATTCCCTAAATTCTGGAGCTTTTAATGGGTCATAGATTAATCAAATAGAACTAGCAGAAAACAGCAGTCATCTTAAAACCTGTTTTTTTCCTTCATAAATCAGTGCTAATTATTTAAGTCCATTGAGGCTGCAAAATGTTAATCCCTGCATAATAGAAGGAAGTGTTTGATATTTATCAAGGTTTTAAAATACTAATGCCTAATTTTAAAATCTGATGTAAGATTTTATATTTTACTGGCTATAATTTCTTATAAGCCAAGTTTCAGTTCCAACTAATTCCAAAATTGTTATGCGGTTGAATGTTCATGATGACCTTGTAAAATTAACTATGGAAAAAATATCTAGTGAATCGTACAGTATGTACATTATAACTATTCTTTAGAGAATTTACATTTTCCAGCAAGCCCAGGTAACTATTCATGATGGAAGAAAGGATTATTTTAGGTATCTATCTTTTTAATTTATGTCTTGAATTAATATATGCCAAGAGATAGAACTAATTGAAACTATTTCATTGTTTTGAGAGGAAATGAAAGAGTTGATAAAATATTGTTCTAGAAGCAGTTGTAAGTATTTCCATCTGTATTGTGCTTAGAACCAAATATATCAAATCTTGTTGTACCAAGGTTTGTGTACTTTCACTGTCTTACTGCTAAATGTTTAGAATGTCCTTTGTGTGCAATTTTTATTCTGAGTCCTTAATTTTCTGTTTGCCATGAGGCCAACAAATGATCTAATTTGGACACAGCAATTAGTGCTTCCCTTTTTTCAATAATCTAGTATGTCAGGATAGTTTTTTTTTTCCAAATACATTAATCTGTACTTTTCTAAATATTCTCTGTTTCTCTCTCAAGCTGGAAGTTCTGCTTTGACTCCCCTTGCCTTCACTGCAGCATGTTGGAAATCAAGTGTTATTTGAGGTCATTGCACTTCCTTTCTTTGTAGAGGGTTTAATGATTATGCTCAGTGTCTAGGACAATAAACACCAAGCAAACACAGGTGTACAGCTCTGTGTGTGGTACAGTTCTAAGTGCATTGCATGCTTTATTACTTTTGTTTCGATCAACCTTTTAAGTTAGGTCAGCACCAGTATTAACTCCTTTTAAAAGTGAGAAAATTGAGGTTAAATAACTTGCACAAAGGCACAAATAAGTAAGTGGCTGAGCCAGGGTTTGGACTCAAGCAGTATTTCCAGTCCCTTGGCCATAACAACTATACTTTCTATAATACGTTATATTATTTATGGGAGCCAAGATAGAAAGGCAAAGATGGAAGATGAAGCTGTTTATAAGACTTTAAACTGTATAGCTGTGAGGTTAAACTAGGGTGACAAGACCCTCAATACAGGGGCATCAAACTCAACAAAAATTCTAGTACTCCCATTTATCATGGAGGCAGCATGTAGCCACTGGGGACCTACCTACTGACCACAGGGCCTCTCAAATTTGTGAATTTCCAAGGTAGGAAAATGGAGGATAGAAAAGATTAAGGTTTACTTGAATATAAGAAATGGATAGAATTTACAGAGGAATAGGAGAGGCAGGATTGTACTTCATGAGAACAAATGAAGACATGACTCTCATCATTTGCATCCTTCTCAACAAAGACAAGTTTCATTTTAGACTTATAAAAATTGTTGTATTTCTATAACATCCATATACAGATGTCAAACAGAGAGATGAAAATTTTCCCAACCTTAGGGAATATGTTGGGAATGGCACTGTGGTTTGGGGTGTCTTTTCCACACAGATGAAATTTCCTTATAAAATCTTATAGTGCATACGATATTCAGTAAGTGAAAATTCAAGCCTTTCTATTATTACCCTCTTGAAAAGCTATATGAAATATGGAAAGGTGGGTATAAAAATTCTCATAAATTGCAGATATTTTTCTATTTAGCAAAGTCAAAGTGATTAATTGAATATCTATAAAAGTTAACCAGCAATGCTAGAAATGTGGCTAGCTATATAACGTCCTCATGTTTTATATAAATGAAATCATATGCACTAAAATAATGTATACATAAGGATACTCATCCAAATGTTAACATGGATTAACTTTAGGTTATAAGAGTGGGAAGATGTGGGAAGAGAGTTTTCAGTTTATTTTGTATACCTCTATACTGTTTGAATTTTTAAAAAATGAAGGGTGTATTACTTTATTTAAAGAACTTAAAACCAGGGGCGCCTGAGTGCCTCAGTCAGTTAAGTGTCTGACTCTTGATTTCAGTTTAGGTCATGATCTCAGGGTTGTGGGATCAAACCCCACATTGGGCTCTATGCTCATCAGGGAGTCTGCTTCTCTCCCTCTCCCACTGCCCCTGCCCTTGCTTGCAAGCACCTCCCCATGCACTCTCTCTCAAATAAATAAATTAATTAAAAAATGTAAAACCAAAGTAGATTTTGCGAAAAGTTGTAGTTAATTTTATCTGGAACATTGGTAACCTAAATTTAAAATGCTGAATCCTAATTCTTCCTCACTACCTTTGCCCCCGATTTCCACCTTCTTAATTGGAATTTGGCAAGATAGACCCCAAGAATCTGCATTTTAACAAGTTTCCTCTATACTTTTTATGTGCAGTAAATTAGAAAATCATTATTTTAGAGGGTAGTTTTAGTAAAGATCTGGGGGCAAAAGCAATTGGCAGTAGGAGAAGGAGTGATGAAAAGATGCAAGTATTGAGGAAGAAAGTAAAGTGTTATGGAGAAATTTTGAAGGAAAGAGAAAAGAGGCAATTGCTATTATGCTGGTAACTGTACATTGCATTCAGGAATCTTTCATTATTAAGAAAACAAAATTCTCTTAGAGAATCTGTCTTTTAACTCTTGGTACAAAGGATTTTTGTTTTAACTCTGACTGTGTAATTGGTGGAAATCAGTCTAATGTAATAAGTCAAAGGAGTAGTAGTTTGAGTTACATTGCAATATAAGTACGAGGATACATTTTTTTTTAGTTTTATTTTTAATTTATTTTTTTATTAACACATAATGTATTATTTGTTTCAGGGGTACAGGTCTGTGATTCATCAGTCTTACACAATTCACAGCGCTCACCATAGCACATACCCTCCCCGATGTCCATCACCCAGCCACCCCATCCCTCCCACCCCCACCACTCCAGCAACCCTCAGTTTGTTTCCTGAGATTAAGAGTCTCTTACGGTTTGTCTCCCTCTCCAGTTTCATCTTGTTTCATTTTTCCCTCCCTTCCCCTGTGCTCCGCTGTCTTATTTCTCAAATTCTTCATATCAGTGAGATCATATGATACTTGTCTTTCTCTGATTGACTTATTTCGCTTAGCATAATACCCTCTAGTTCCATCCATGTTGTTTTCTTTTATCTGTCTTTATTTCATTTCTCCAATAGACAAACACATTTTTACATTGTCCACCCTCCCTATAGTATCTTTGTACCTTTTTCCACAAGTGGTGATATATATATTTTATCCCTACTAATTTAGCAGACCTGATATTTTTTGCTGTTTTCAGTATATGGAGGAATTCACTACCTTTAATAAATCGGAGCTCAGCTGATTCCTGTTGGACAGAAGGCATTCGTGTTTACAGCCTTAAAGGGGATGTGCAAACATCTGCGTTTGAGGAATAACTCCGTGTGTATTGTAGTTCCTGCCACAGAAAGTGTTCAGAAGTTCGAAGAGCTAGTGATGAATAATTAATGAGCACAGAAGCAATATTCTCACTTTATTGCCAGACTTAGAGGAAACACATAGTACAAGCTGTAAACCAGGCTTTCCTTTTCCTTTTGTCTTCTCTTTGACTAGTCATTTAGTTGATTGCAGTCTCACCATTCAGAAGGCCTCCAGGCTTATAACATATCTTCATTTTATCTTCTTTTTAATTCATTTTGTCAAATGAATATCATGAATATTGAAAGCTTCTGTCCTACAAATGCCACTGAGACATGACTTCCAGAGGCAAGAACTTAACTTGGATGTGGTGGGTATGAGCACATCTCCTTTTTATTTTTTACTTAATTTTCCTGGGATTTTTAACGTTTTTTTTTTATGGCATTAAAGAAATGGAAAATTGAAAAATTATATAGCAATTAATGGAATAATTCTGTGTCATTTCTATATAAATCTTAGAACAAAAAGTGTGAATATACAGTAACTTTAATTCTGGCAAAACAGTAGTCCTACAAGTTGGCTCTAATTTGAAATTCTTATAAGAGTATAATACCTGAAATTTAATATGGGCCTTTATGGATTCAGTGACACAAGCATTGATAAAGAGCTCATTTATTATAAAATAAACACTGCCAAGGGACTCCATATATAACAAAGTAAGTACATGGAGCCAACAAAAAGAATTCCTCCATGACCTTTTATAAGATACTATTAATTAAAATGAAATTTGATATGAATTATATTTAAAAACTTGTACTGTTATAAAATCTGAACTCAACATGTCCCCCCAAAATGATAGCCATTGAGACAATAGAAAATGTGGATCAGGAAAGTAGAGCATATATATTTTTATAATACATATATATATAATAGACATCATGTCTGTTTTATAAATAAAGACAATGAGGATAGAGAATTATATACTTTTTTCTGGTTCTCATGACCCATGAGTGCCATAAGCAAGACTAATATCTTGGATTGTTTTCCTCTAAAGTCCATATTCATTCCATTGCGCTACCTTGTAGAATACCTGATTTCACCTTATGTGATATTAATACTTTACACTTGATGACACAAGGCTATTTCTTGGCATCAAATATTCTAAGACATATTACCACTCTCTGAGTCACAGGAATAAGATAAAAATGTTGTGCATACTATCTTGTTAGTGTTAAAGTTTGGAACATTATTTCCAACCATTTTCATAGTTAGTCCAGTAACTTTAATTCTCCCCTATTTTCTTATGGTTCTCTCTATATCTATCTATCTATCATCTATCTACCTATCTATCTATCTAGCTAGCTAGCTAGCTATCATCTATCTATCTATCATCTATCTATCATCTATCTCTATCTTTCTATCTAATCTTCTATCATCTCTCTCTCCCATCCATTTATGTACTTTCCTGTTTTTCTAACCTTTACTGAATTTATAATGACAGTAAGGACCGTATTACATTTATTCTTGTTCTTACTTCTATAACTAGCACAGTGGCATTAAAATTTTTTCAATAGAAAAGAATGTAATCCTTTAGCTATGACAGGATTACTTTGGAAGGCAGATTGATGCCCAAGATTGTTGTAAATCAGTGAAGCAACAAGGGAAATGAGGATTAAAAGGAATTTGCTGGTTCAGTTTTCAATTTAATGATATTTTGCAGTTATAAACAGTGAAATACACACGAAGAAAAAGAGATACCTGGCAGAGGAGAAATCATGATTTTTGTGATTTATTTTTCAGATGAAAGTCATCCTTTAAACAATGGTTTCTGCTGATACTAACTCTCCTCAATAGAGAAGGATTGACTTAGTGATCTATGCTAGTAACAAAGTATATTTTTTACCTCTTCGATCAGCTTCATTCCTTTTTATTTACTTTATTTTTCCTCATGAGTGAAAATGTATGGTGATGTGGAAGGAACAGAAGCCAGGAGTTTGAGATCCAAGTTCTAGTTCTGGCTATTCTAATTAGTAGATCTCAAATTTTGGGTACCTCCTTCAGCCTCAATTATCTAATGTGGGGATTATAATATATAATTTCTCTGTGAAAAAAACTAATTTATTGAAACTCAGTGATATGTCAGGGACAGAGTAACAAATGCTTTGGGTTTTATGTCATTTACTAATCACAAAAAGTCAGTGATATGTTTTATTCCCATTTCACATTTGATTAAGCTATTTGATTAATGGAAGTAGCAGAATTGATATTCATACATAATTATGATTCCAAGGTCAGTGTTCTTCTTTCACAAGTAATTAGTAAGTTGATTTTTGTTTTGTTACTTATGCTTATACAATTGTGTAAGGATGACTACTTACATTTGAGATAACAGCCTATACTATTGATTTTTATCAAGCTTACCAGCAACTATGAATCCTCATTCCTGGTTTTCCATACTGTAGCCAAACTGTACAGCCAAACTGTAGCTTCTAATTTTGTACTTGTCAGTTCATTTTTAGACCCAATATCAGGACTCCATTTTTATCCCAATTTCTTCTTAGGCTTACTCCATCATTTAAACTTGATATGATCATTTTATCCTACCCAAATTGTTTGATGTTTCTTCAGAAATGATGTCTTCCAAATGATTAAGATTTTTGAAGAGGCACTTTTGGACATATAATCAGATATGCTTTATTATTCAGTAATCTTTTTTGATGCAGTATTCCACCAATTATGAATTCTCCTAACTTTATTCCAAGTCTGAATTTCTCCACTGATGGCCACATAATATTTTGATAGACATTGGTAAAATCCTTGACAAAATCCAGATTATAATCAGGGATGCCAAACTTATAGTTGGAATTCATAATTGACATATAGTTTTTGGACCTCAAAGATTAAAAAAGAAATCAGTGGCTTTAGGAGGGACATGCATTCTCAACTTTCCATTGGTCTCTGTACTCCATATTGATTTACTGTTACAGCTTCACCTTTTATGTTTCTGGTGTGGCCCCTAAAAGCATTTGAGTTTGAGATCCCTGGATGATTCCTCTCATCTATCAGGTTTTTATCTATATAAGTCTCAGCAATTTATGAACTGATCTAGGGTTTACCAGGTTTCTCCACTCCAAGTATACACACACACACACACACACACACACACACACACACAGTGATATTAGAAAATTAATTCTTGAGTTTTCCCCCGGTTAAATATAAATATATCCCTGGTTAAATATCACTAGTCTTGGATCTAACTTCTCTACCTTCCTGAAAGACATGACTCTTCTTTTTAAATCTCTAATCTTCACATTCCACATAATTACAAAAATATTGCAGTAGGTGATAATAACTTCCCATGCATTTTTTTCAGTGTCCTGGGATTCAAATTCTCCAAACTAGAAAACTTACATTTCATTTAGAACAGCTAGGAGCAGACCTAAAATTCTGCACTCATCTTGGGATTCAATTCCATCTGAATAGTGTTTCCTCAGACTGAAAATGGTAGTATGTCATTATTCCTGAGAAAGAAAAAGGTACAAAATACGAGATTGAAAAGTGGTACTTTGTCATTTGATCACTAGTTACTATTGACCAAAATGACCTTAATGTTCTCAGCCTGACTAAACTTTAGACAGTTTTTTTCTTGACTCTTGGCCCCTGACCTCCCTTTTCTTAGAGTTTTTACCTTAGAAAACTTGCAACTGTAAATTCTTCCTTTGTCCCTTTGAGATGTAAATCTTATCCAAGCTTCTTGCCAGTTTTACAACCCAGGAATATCTTTCTCAAGGACCCGGGGAGCCATCCCTTTGAAATTTAATCATTAAGAAAGATAGTACCCCTATTTTCTAGTCTTAGTGGGGAGAATAAAACACAGATGGCCAAATCACACTGACCAAACTCCCTGCTTAACACTGGTTAGTACTGTTCCACTTGCTCACCCAGCTCTTAAACACTGTCTGCCTTATGTTTCAGAACTTAATTAAATCTCTCTCCCCTATTGCAACAGTCTTGCAAAAAGTCTTCCTTGTCTGGTACAATTTTCCTTTGGCAACATTAACTTCTCTACAACCCTTTAAAAATAACAAAAAGTTAAAATATATTTTTAAAAATTGTAGTAACATTTATTGTGCACTGTTTGCCAGACTGTGTTTACTTCTCCTATATCTTCACAATAATACAAAGGAAAAGCTCTAATATTAGCCCTGATTTGAAGATCAGCAAACTAGACTCAAGAGTTTGCTTACTTGCTTAAGACAAAGTAGCAAAAGGCAAAGCTAAGATGCCAACCCAGGGAATTAACTCCAGAATTCATGTATTTCACCACTAGTTTAATCTGCCTAGTTTAAGAAATATTTAACACTCTACAAGTCTTCAATTCAGCCTTACTTTAAAAAAATCTTTTAAAATGTGCCTTTAAAATCTGAGCTGAATGGAGCTCTCAGTTCCTTCCTTAACTACTTCCATTCCAGTGGTGTGACTCTCCTCTCAGGGTCTCAGCCCATGCCCAGCTTTACTCTCAACTTTCATAGTCCATCTTTCTCAGGTTTGAGATACATTTACCAGCTCTTACTAACTTGAAAATGACATAGTCCCTTTCTCCAAAGGTTAAACTGCATGTGTTCATTTTCTAAATAAAGTAATGAGGCATAAAAGGTAAATTGCAGTAGCAATAGCAACAAGATCAGATTGCTGATAGGGGAAGTTTTTAGTAGTGATATTGATGACACTGTCTGTGGAATTTATTCTTTGTTGGAAATGACAAAGAGAAAAGCCTCCTAGCAATCCACTAGACCATCTCAAATACATAGCATGTAAGCTGATCATCACCCACCCTTGGGCATTCAAGGATCATTAGATTGTTATTTTTTGCTTTGTTACCTTGTATAACTTTTATTTTTTTAGTAACAATGTTTTTTTCCCCAAATGTCTCCTAATATTAAGCATGACACAAGCTTATAAATTAATTTATTCATATTTTGATCTGTGTGCTATTCACTTAAAATGCTTTATATGATGTTGTTTTGTTTAATTAATAATTTGAGGAAATGCTGGATGTTTTTCTTTATTCTTCAAAATATAACTCTCAATTGGAATAAGGATACTTTGTATTTCAGCTGGATTTGTAACCTGCAGTTAAATATTTTGGTGACTTTTGGCAAATATTAGTCAGTTAAAAAAACAGGTGTATGTCTGTGTTCATGTGCACGAGAGCACGTGCAAACCCACACATACACACATACTTCACTGTATACAGTCTAAGATCTGCCTGACAGCCTATCCCTACCAGAGAGGTAAGCTGATCTTGCTAATATATGCGGTCCCATGTTCAATCTTTTGATGCCTTTCAAGAAATCTCAGTGCAAAATAATTGAGAAAGTAGAAAAAATGAAAAATTAAATGATTTTTGTTAGGAAAACTTTAACACAACTGTAAGTTAAAATCTAATTTGGAAGGGAAGTGTGAAGTCTCATTTGAAGACAGGAAACTTCCTTCTCTCTGAAAATGCAAGGTACATTTTCTACTGTGGAATTTAATAAGCTGATATCTTAGCATTCTGCCTAGTATCTTAGCATTCTGCCTAGAAGTGAAAAGCAAAATTATCTTTCTGGCCAAAATGGTGACACATAATTACTCATTCTCAAAAGAAATCATTAACACTACAGCATTTTCAAATGCACATTTGCCTAGACATGATATCTATCTTGGAGAGTATTATTTAATGAAGAATATTCTGTCATCCTTTGGAATATAACTGAATGTGCAAGTAACCAGAAACCAAGCTCTGAGTAGAGGGTCAGTATATTTACTTATGACGATGTCATATATGATATGATATATAGAAGGTCACTGAATAAGAAGGTACAGTAACCCAGCCCAAATACTCCTCATTTTAAAAAAATTTATTCAAGTTGCCAATTTCATGCTTTTTATGAATATTTTCATTGACTTGGCTTATAATATGGGCAATGTCATGCCTTCTGTATACATACAAACATACACATGCAAAAATAAAAGAAAAAGAAAAAAAGAAAAAAAAACAGAAAGGAAAGAAAAAATTCTCATTGACCTACATGGAAAATATTTGAAGATGAAGATATGTGGATATAAACAAATCCAGGATATAGAGGTGATATTTTGAATTCTATACTAACCAAAGATATGGACTTTTCTACAATTAGAAGAGAGAAAATTCATCATTATGTGACTATGTTCATGCTTTGCAAATCTGCTTGCTCATTTTAGCCATCTCTGCATCATTCCTAACTAGAGACAAGAGGTTTCAACAAGATGTTTCAGACCATAGACTATGAGTGTATCCTTACTTGAAATACCATCTTATTCTGAAACTACTGATATTTTAATATTAATTAAGCAGAAATCCACTATGATAAATCAGATATCTTGATTATTCAAGTTGCAGTGAACTGCGGTAACCTGTCATTATATTATAACTTCTGTTCTGAGGACAGAGGTCACAAATATTTGATTAAATTTTAAAGCTTATCCCACATATATTTATTTGTAATTCACCATAAGAAATCTAGTCTTTGCCATGGATACTATAATCCTCATTAATGTATAGATGCATGAAAAATGGATGGAGGCTTACAAAAAGTCTCTTATAAGACAAATGTACCATTTAAAAAAAAAACTTAGAAGTTAAGTTACAGCATTTAGAAAATGAGTAAGATTAAGAAAGCAAGACATTGTGTTGAGAAACTGATTTATACCTGCTTTGAGAAGGATTTCATATCTTGCTCCAAGTTTCTGTGTTATTAATTTGCATTAATGTTAATATTAAATGTTTCATAAGTATTCTTGTTTAGTTTTTGTGTGTGTATATATGTGGGCTTACTATTTTTTCTTTTAACCTTTATGTTATTGCTTTACATTAATAGCATTTTCTGGTCAATTGGGAAAAGCCTAATATCCACAGGTTTTTGAGTAATCCAAGGGATTATCATTGTGCTTCACCTGCAGAAATCCCACAAATGCTCACTCCTGCGTCATAAGAGACAATTTTGGCAGGAGTGATGGATGGGGTAGGGAAGTAGAAATAGAGTGAAAACCTGGAAACCATTGATACAGGACCATATACAGAGCTTATTTTAGAGCAGTAATTTGGAATCAAACTGTTGAAATGGGTTCAAAATTCATAGCTCAAGTAATTATTATAGAGGACTTTGCAAGGGAGCCTTTTGGTTTTCTCTTCCTAAGGAGGTTTTTATTGCCTTTGGTCCACAGTTGACATTTCACATTATCTCTTGGTCCCAGGACTCCTGGATGGGGGCCAGTCCCCAGGGAGGACCTCCGGGTGGGGATCCTTGTGCAGTACTTGGCAGAGGAATGGGGACACATACGGGAAAGGGGGTGGCTTTTCCTCAACCACTTAGAACTCTGTTGTCCTATCTGGGCCTCAGTTTCTCCACTAGGCCCTTGCAGGGGGTGGTCTGAGAGTGCTGGCAAAATCCAGTTCCTCCCAAGACCTAAAATATTTCTGGACTGTGGCCTGGCCCTCTCGCAGGGGACCTACTTCCTTCCCAGCATCCCCTTCTAGCATCCACCTACCACTCTCCTGCAAAGAATTATTTTTCTTTCATTAAAACTTCCTGAAACTTCTGTGGGTACAGAAACCACAAACTGATCGGCAGAGAAAATGGAAGAGAGGGAGAAGCAACCGGAAACCATTTGGGGTCCGTTCCCTCCCTGCCCAGGTTTCTTCCCCCAAACCCCCACGGCTCAGCCCTAATCCTGCTGGGAAATTTGCTGCCTGGATGTGCCCTGGCGGGAACCCCCGCGCCACACGCTTCTGCATGTGCCTTTATCCCTTCCTCACAGACCCTCAACTGGCACCACTCAGACAAGGAGAAAAGGAGAAAAACAAGACAAAAACAGAACCCAAAAAGCACACAGGGTGAAGTGGGGAGACACCCGGCTCAGGCGCCTGCCTAGTAGTGTGCCTCCTCCTAGTGGTAGGGGGTGCACTCTGGGGCCTTCCCCAGGCCTGGGCAGTCACCTGCAGCCACTGAAGCCCCATCTGCCACTGGGCCTTGAGGGCAGTACTTGGGGTCATACATCTGCCGGCCCGAGCCAAAGACCTGGCCACTGTGGTTGGCTCCCTGTGTGTAGCCCATCTGCAGGGACATGAGGAGTTGTCACACTTGTCAGTCCCCAGCCTGGTATCGTAGATGTGCCGTCATGCCCATCTGCCTGGCACTCTTGTTCGTGACTATCTGGAGGCCGATGGTTGAGTGGTCCATGGGTAGCAGGACACGATTCTTGGGGTCGTATAGATGCCTTCTTGTGCCATAAGTCATCATGCTCAACTGGCTGGCACATGTGTTGGTGCCCATCTGGAGCCCAGTGAGCACTGGCCCGCCTGCATGGTGGCATCATCGAAGTTGTGTTCTTGCTTCTGTATTTGACATCGATCTTCAAGCCACGCTGCAGCCCCTTTGTCTTGGTCTTCGCGGTCAGGGCAAGAAAAGACACCCTAGGTCCATGGAGTTCATGCTGTAGTTGACCATGGCCTTGATGAAGGTGGACAGGTCTTCCAGCTGATGCCAGTTCTGCATGGAGCAGTTGATCTTGGGGACTGAGCCCGGCTGCAGCTTATTCATGAGTGTGCACAAGATAATTCTATCTTTCAGAACCTTCTGGAAGTCGGGCCTGATACTGAGGCCTGTGAGTCCCTCTATCTAGCTTTGGAGCTCCACCTCCTTCTGAGGATCACATTTGGACAGGAGCCAGTTCTTGACCTCCACCAAGAGCCCGTTTGGAGGGCCCCTTGTTAACTGCTCGAGTTCATGGCTGGCAGGCTGTAAGGGAGACTTAAAAATCTGATTCTTAGTCAAATTGGGTTGATAATGTGATAATGGTTTTGACTAACAGAAAATAATTTAAGCAAAGGCCCCATATATACCTAAAAGTAGAACATGCTCAGGAAAACTTATTTACAAGTATTTTATCTTCCACTTAATCATTCATTAAGTTTTATTCATTGTTTAAAATATGCTGACCCTCTACTAAGCATGCTAACTGCACTCATTAATTTAATTTTTACACCAACCCTATGAGGTCTGGATTGGTGTTAAACCCATTTCAAGATGGACAACTGGAGCACAGAAAAATAACTTTCCAAAGACAGTTAGAAAGTGATGGACCCAAAATACAAACCCATTTACTTTTACTCCAGAACACATTCTTAACTGATCTGCTAAATGGTAGCAGATTTCAAATTAAATTCCTATGTTAGAAAAAAACATTTTCTTCTTTCACTGATCCACAAACTACTTAGAATATTAAACCATGTATTAAAATGAGCATAGTAAGAGTATTTTATAAAATGATTCCTGTCTAAAGATACTTATGCAATCATTGAAAAGTAAAAACATTTTTTTAGATTAAAAAATTGGTAGGATTTTAATAGACAGGTATTGATAAAATACTTAAGAAAAGACAAAGTCAAGAGCACAGGGGAAGAAAATTCATACTATACTTGGGGAATAATAAGATGTTCTATTTTTCTGGAGAGTGTAGTACACGAAGTATTCATAAGAGACAGAGCTCTTAAAGGGGTTTGGGTCCAAATCATGAAGACCTGGGAAGCAAGTTTAAGAAAATGGGACTTGGATCTTTTGAGAACAGGAGATATTTATGCTTTTGATTAAAACAGAGACTTAATCCTAGATTAAATGTGTGATTTGTGAATATTATTTGGTAGCATCTTATAGTATAAATTGTCATGTGAAAGATTCAGTTCAGAAATTAGCATAGTTCAAAACCAAATTTTTTATTGTGAAATAAAAATATATAAATAATAACGGAGATTAAAAGTCAGGGTCCTGAAAGTAAAAATTTGGTTGTATAGAACTTTCCATTTCTAAACATTCAAGTTATTAAAAAAAACAAATCTTAGAATCTTTGATTAAATTGGGGATGGGTATTATTGACTAGATCCTCAGAACATTTACTAATTTTTATGAATGTCTTGTATTTCTAGGATCTTTTCATATTCATGGAAAGCACATTAAGAGTAATATCCCTCTTAATCTACATTGATTTAATCAGTAAGAAAGAACTTTTTAAATATGATTAAGGTATTGCCTAATTTCAAATATATTTTTTCATCACCAAGAGATACCTTAGGTCATTATTAATAACCTTATTCACAATTAATATCTAAATTTAAGCAACTTGGTGAAATAGTCCAGAGCAAATTCTCCATTATATTGTATACATTTTACTTTTAATAATAAAATTAAAATTATTTTGAATATACTTTTTTGTGAAACATGTAGAGATTCACGGCTTCTTTTAGTTGTTCTCATTCTTGAAATTATTTATTTCTTAGGAGACAGAGTTTTGTGGGTTTGATAATTTCGTCCAGTACTTAGTATAAGGGCACCGGAGATAGTAATTGCAAACCCTGTATATAATAATATTCCTAAATTCTGCAAGAGGTAGCCAGGAGAGTTCTTACTGTCCCATCACCACCTTCCAAAATTTGAAGTCCACAAAAACTGGGTTTCCCAAATACGTGACTAAGGGCTCTTCTTAGAAGATAGGGTTGAACAAAGGCTGTCTTGAAAAGTTGCGTCTTGAGTTCCAACATAGGAATTTGCACTATTGGATGTAGGTTTTTGTGTCTGTAATTCAATCTCTCCTCTGCACTCCCCAAACACTCCGTGCTATTCATTTTCACACTAGACCAGGTCTTTCTGTCCACTTGTCTCTAAAGCAATTGTGAACACCTTGAGGGAGTTTCTTCTAATTTCAGTATTTCAGAGGCAAAAAATTGTACCTGGAACTCAATAAATGTATACTGAGAGGATGAATGAAGTGATTGCCTGGTTGAAAAATGAGTACGGATGGGAAAAGTAGGGTGAGAAAGCTAGAAGTAATGCATTTTTCAATACACCTTGGTTTCACCAGGATTCACAGAAAAGCTAGAGACAACTTTATCAGTTAGTGAAGAATTTTATTACTGAAACAATATTTCTTTTGTCTTATGCCACTGCTTCATTGAATTTTTCTACAAAATCTGTGTTGCAGCTGCGTTGCCTTTGGCTAGAGTCAAGTGGTAAAGAGAGGCCATAAATATCTCCTCCGCTTGCCTTTTCAGTTGCTACTTGAGCCCTCACTCTTTTTTTTTTTTTTAAGATTTTATTTATTTATTTGACAGAGAGAGACACAGTGAGAGAGGGAACACAAGCAGGGGGAGTGGGAGAGGGAGAAGCAGGCTTCCCGCGGAGCAGTGAGCCCGATGCGGTACTCGATCCCAGGACCCTGGGATCATGACCTGAGCTGAAGGCAGACACTTAAGGACTGAGCCACCCAGGTGCCTCAAGCCCTCACTCTTGACTGAGAACCCCACAATTTGCCAGGCCCTCTGTGCACTCAAAGTCCTCAGGGTTCTTTCTCTAACACTATTTCAATTTCCCAAGGCTATAAATATTATAGGTATGAAGACAGTGCTAGGGGATTATGTGGAATTTGTTAACATAGGAGTTTATTTCCGGTTAAGTTTCTGGGAAAATTTGGACACCACCTGCCCAAGTGAAGTACTCGAGTGAGGTTCTAGTCTCAAATCCTAGTGCAGAGCCCTTGTCAGCAAAGATTGACTAAGGAGGAATGCCTTTTGTCTTTGCTAGAGGCAGGAGGACCTGCAAACCAGAGAGTTTTCCTTAAACAGACCTGGCTTCATTTTAGATGGTAGGCATTTCCAGGATTATAACAAGAGATCTTGTGTCCAATAGGAAGGAATCACAAAGGGGAAATTTATGGCTGGAATTTCCCCCCACCCCCGATTGAATTCCTGGACTTCTTAGACTACTTTAGGAAGGAAAATTTAAGAGGAGGGTTAAAACAGATATTCGTTTAGGCTTACCTGGGTACAGTGAAAGTTCTGCCCAATTTCTCTTCCTGAGTATGAGGTTGAAGAGCCTTGAATGTACTTCACCAAGAACTCTACGGTAATATTATGTGGACTGTAGAACAATTATAGTTAGGTTAAAAAGGGACACAGTCTTGGAGATAAAGGCTGTTTAGAATAAGAAATTTATAGAAGCCTAACAATATATGACGTCTGTTACAACAAGTCAGAAGGGGAATGTGCATTATGGCTAAGTGGAAGTTTCACAATAAAAGGAAAATAAAAATACTCAAAAAAAAAAGTTTATCTTATGAGACAATGAAACACAACCTATGGAAATTTTGTTCATTTTGATGGTTGAAGAATTACAAAGATGTATAATATACTCCTGCTGTGAAAAGAAAAATTGAGGGTTAAATTAGATAAAAGATGATGTATGTAAAGTTGTTTTATAAGTGTAAATTTATAATAGTTCCTAGTTAGTTCCATTGTTCTATATGTTCAACCTTATACCAATGTTATACCCTTTTGATTATTATAGCTTTATAGCAAACCTGGAAATCAGTAAGTTAACTCCTTCCCTTTTTTCTTCTTTTTCTGAATTGTTTCTAAGAAGTCTAGGAAAAAATATTTGTAAAACAAATACTGAATAAGGAACTTGTATCTGAAATATGTGTATTTTAAAAACCTCTTACAATTCGATAGTAAAAAGACAACAATTTGACAAATAAGCAAAAAAACTGGGCAGGTTCTTCACAAAAAAATAATTAGGTCAATAAATAATATAAAGATGCTCAACATTATTACTTAATATGAAATGCAGATTAAAATGGCAGTTAATAAGTTACCACTGCAAATCCATTAAAATGGCTTAAAAAAAAAAACAACAACAACGGACAATACCAAATGTTAGGAAAGATACTAGGATGCTAACCATCACTGTTGGGGATGCAAAATGGTAAGCTATTTTGGAAAAGAGTTTCAGAGTTACCTATAAAGTTAAACATATAGTGGAGACCCAGGAATTCTATCGTAGATATGTATTTACCTCATAGAAATGAAAACAAATGTCCATAAAAAGACCTGTACTCAGTGAGTGGTTCAAGCAGTTGTATTCATAATAGACCCAAACTGGAAACAACTCAGATGTCTATCAACTGAAAAACGGGTCGACACGCTGTGGAGAATTCATACAATAGAATAATACTCAGCGAAAAAAGGAATGGGCTGCTAATACATCTTATAACATGGATGAATTGCAAAGGCATTATGTTAACAGTAACATAGTCAGACAAAAAGGACTAGACACTGTATGGTTCCCTTCATGTGACATTTTGAAAAGGCAATATAGTAAATCAGAAAGTGAATCATTTCTGGGGCACCTGGTTGGCTCAGTCAGTGGAATATGCGACTCCTGATCTTGGGATTGTAGGTTTGAGCCCCACGTTGGGTATACAGATTACTTAAAAATAAAATCTTAAAAAAAATGAATCATTTTTGCCAGGGCCTGGGTATGGGCAGATAAGGGACATGAGGGAAATTTTTTGGGTGATGAAGATAAATGTATTATATTTTGATTGTGTTGGTAGTTACACTACTACACACATTTGTCAAAACTCATCAACTGTACCCTTAAAAAGAATGACGATTTTGTATGTAAATTATACCTCAATAAATATATTAAAATATATATTAATCGCTCTGTAAAAATTTATTCTACATTGTGTCTTCCCTTAGTAAAACTATGCAACTGTATCTCTCCCTGTCCCCCTCTACCCATATTTTTTTCTTCCAGCTTTCTTCCTTCCCATCTTCCAGATTTGCCTCCCCAGACCACTCAACACACACAAATATGTGAACTGTGAACATGATTTCGATTTTTTCTGAACATGAATCTTTTAAAAGCAAGTCTTGAAAATCAGTGTCTCCTTGTGATAATTAATGCCCTATTGGGTAATTTTCCAGGTTCTCAAGTATCAGGTAGATATGATGGAATGTAACCGGAAATTTCCTAGTTAATCAAGGGTTTCTGTTGGTTCTCCTAAAAATAGACTGACCACTGTGGGTAACCATTTTCCTTGAGCTTAATCTGCTTATGGAAGGGGAAAATGGGATAGAAGAGTAAGAAAATAATTTTGTTTAAAGATAGCAAGTAATCTTAGCTGATTTTAGAAACAATATCTTAGCATGATAGGTCCTCTTGCAGAAAAAATGCACGTATTCATTTTTTTCATTTGCATATACATTTATGAGGTTCGTGGACATTGTGAAGACTACAGAAAATGGGAGAGAACTCTCCCTGTGGGAGCAACAAAGACCCTTGAATGTTCCTGAACATATCTTTCTTTAGTGCCTCCCTAAATAGAATCAAATACATTGATAAATAGTGATGCTTACCACAAGGACAATGACAACTTCTTTTCTTAATTGAGGTCACATTTCAAAATGTAGTTTAATTTTTGCTTTCTCTTTCCAAAGTAACAACAGAGAGCAGAAATGAGAATGTGATGCAATTTGAAAAGCATGACATTAGGAAATGAATGAAAACTCAGATGGCACTTTCAAAGTTGTTGCCTTGCCTTATTTGATTTTCTACAGATGTCATTTGTTCTCAGCGGTAGCCACCTGGCAAATAATCGATGTGCAACCATGAGTTTGCACTGCCAGAGATGGGGTTTTTTTTTCCTGAGTCCTCACTGATTTTGTAGAGCAACAAAATGGTATGACCAAGGGCCTGTATCTTTCCTGTAACTAGCACTTTATTTGCCTCAGAAATGTTTTTTTTATAAAAACTGATATGAATAAATATTAGCAATAATTAAAAGGGAAAATACATTTGATCTTAAAAATAGCAGAATTTATGCACTTTCATATATGGAACACACCCTCAACTTCCACATATGCATGACAATGGTGAACAAATAGTTTTTGAACCCCACATACTGACAAGTAAGATACAAATAAATGGCTTGACATCTAAATAAGCCAATTTCTTTCCCCATCAACTTTTTAAAATCAACACTGCTAAAAATAGCAACCAATTAGAGCAACTAGTCAACAAAAGTAAATAAGGCCTGGATATATTGTTACCTCTGATGCATTCTCCTGTGGAGTTTCTCCTCACTTAAGTTGTAAGTAAAAAGTAGCCAGAGAGATGGGGCATTGAAATTTCTACAAGGAATCAACCCCAGCTGAACAAAACAATAGTTACCTCAGCTATATTTTTGCTTAGGATTTCCTTTTATCTTTGTTGAATAGCTTTACCCAATTACTGATTTCGTGGTAGAAAATTGGAGTGACACGACATAGCTCTTACTAAACCTAAGAGGGCTTACTGACTTATTATATTCCTTAGGGTGACTCTTCAGGCATTTTCTACAGTTCTGCAAATCCTCATTCTTTTCTTAGTAGATTCCATACCTTTTGCTTTATAGACCAAAGAAATCACCACTTACGTGCTATACGACTTGTGGTAAATTCCTTAACTGCTCTGTTAAAACTTTAGTTTCCTCATCCCTAAGCCGGGGAGAGTTTATAGTATATATCACATACGTTTCTTGTGGGGTTTAATGAATCAATAGATGTAAAGTGTCTAGACAGTGTCTGGAATATTATATGGGACAATATGTTAGTTGTTGTGCCACTCATAGTTTTCCATCTTCACTCACACATTTGTTGGATCTCTCAAAATTTCTCTTAAATTTTCATCCATATTCTCTATTTTGCTGTCTTGGAAAAAGAAGGCCCTCTTCCTTTCTAATGTAATATCAAGCTTAATTTAAAAATGTTTTTAAAGGTCTGATGATTTGATGACCCAGAGCACACCATCCATTCGTGGTTATTTTCCAAGTCTATTTTAAACTTCTTGACCTAGCATCCACCATTTTTATCTATCTGCCTCAAATTTATACTTACCAATTTTCACAGAATAGGCTCTTTTTACTTTCCCACTTCAGTGTCATTGCTTTTTCATTTCTCTGCAATGCTCTTCTCCTGTCTGTCAATCACAATATTCCCTTATTCAGCATTCAAGCAGCATTCATAGAGTATTATGTGCCAGACACTTTATGTGGCTGAGATAATTAGTCATCATTTAATAGTAACATATTACCCCACTTTTCCCTACCACCTGGTATTCAAGGGAATCTGTGTGATTTGTCCTAACCAGTAGGTTTTTAGCAAAGCATAGAAGAGGGGGTTTAAATTTCCATGCACGCTTGATCACACTATGGGAAGCTCAGAGGTCTTGTATTCCAAATGCAGCTACAAGGTGTTGGAATTTCCATTAGCCTGGGACTTTGAATAATGGTAGGGATCACAGCTCCCACCAATTCACACTGGACATGTATGATGAGCAAGAAATATACTTTGTAATATAAAAATACTGATACATTGAGGTTGATGTGTTACCACAGCAGATTCCAGACTGTGCTATTTTAGGTGTTGGTCATAAAGAAATGAAAGACAAAGTTGCTACCCTCAAGGACCCAAAGAGTAGAACTGTGCTGTCCAAAAGGGAGCCACCAAACACATTTTAAATTTAAATTAGTTAGTATTAAATAAAATTTAAAGTTCAGTTCCTCTATTACACTAGACATATTTACTTCAAGTGTTTAGTAGCTTTATGTGGCTAGTGCCTCTCTTACTGGGCATCATATGAATATTTCCATCTTCAGAGAGTACTACTGGACAGCACTGGTCCAGAAGAACGAATAGAGAAGAATATAAACTATTCCAATACAATTTTATAAATGATAAGTGGAACAGTAGGTAGAGAACAATATGAGAAAAAGTGTTGGAAAATAGAGTCTCAAAATATGTTATTTTTAGGGTAATTGAGAAAAATGGAAGTAAATGACACATCACTCTTTAATTTTTTAACTGAACCTTATTCTTTAATTTTTTAACGTTTAAAATCATATTGCAGTTTTAGGAATTTATTTAATACATATATAAGAACATGTATGCAATGATGTCTACAGAAATGTTGAGTGCAGCAATGGTGTTTTAATACCAATGTCTGAAAGCGCTAGAGTCAACCGCCTGCTCCCCTGTTTAGACCTGGAAATATGAATTATGACCCACCCATGGAATAGGATCTTAGGTGGTTTTTAACCTAAAATGAGTTGGAGTGTCTTCCTGGTTGGGCTCCAAGCAGCGAGGAATGAAAACAATCACCACCATCACAGAGTGTGTAGAAAGAACTGTGGGCACTAAGAATGAAGCAGAATCTGAGCCAGTTGTGAAGCTCTGGATGTTTTGGAGTTTGAATTTCCCTAGAAAAGAAACTCCAAGGAGGACTGATTGGCTCTTCTATTTCTAAAACTATGGCCTATTTTCAGGGATGAAGTACAGGGATGTTGCCATAAACATCTCTTGGCAGGAGAAGGAATGTCTGGACACTGCTCAGAGGGACAATATGCGTGAAGCTATTTGCAGATGGCCAAGTAAATGCTAGCAGGTGAACCAGCTCTATGTCTGGACACAGAGAATATTAAATATGTATTTGTGTAAAGGAACTAAAATATAATATGAGGCAAAAGGCAAAAGAGGTCACATCAAAAGGAACATAAATGGATCAGAGAGAAGATTTTTTAGGATATTTTAATCTTCAGGAAAATTTACCCAGAAGGGGCAAACAGAGTCAACAGAGTAAGTAAATTAAGATCATTTCTTGACAGATGAAGTAGGAATAATAAAAAGACTGCATGGGTTAGCTCCAGTGAAAGTCTGTAGTAGGCATAGTAATAAATTTCATCTTCTCTTTATTTTATTTATTTGACAAAGAGAGAGCACTCACAAGCAGGGGGAGCGGCAGGCAGAGGGAGAGGGAGAAACAGGCTCCCCACTGAGCAAGGAGCCCGATGCGGAGCTCAAACCCAGGACCCTGAGATCATGACCTGAGCTGAAGGCAGAGGCCTAACCACTGAGTCACGAGGCACCCAATCTTCTCTTTAATTTTACCTATATGTGAATAACACTGGCTTACAAAGGCAGTGATGCCTCAGGACATTTAAATAACCTTCATTTTCTATGTTATGGAAAGGAATCCTAAAAAGAAGCAAGCACTCACTTCACCCCGCATGTATTTATTAAGTTGTCAATTTATCTACTTGTTTTAGTGAATTGAGTTTAATTTACGAAGTTGAGGGAATGATTTTCCTAATATTCAGCCTCAGTCAACTTTTTGAATATTCACTGTGTACTAAAGTACTCTGAAACAGGAATCCTCAGTGAACAAAAATTGCAACCCTCTTGTGGGTAAGGGCTTTAAGGCTTCCGTGATTTGCTATTAGTGGTTTTTCTTCTCTCTATTTTTTCCTCAGACATCTCTGATTTCAGGGTTTAGGCAATACAATAAATTATTTCATATACTCTCTCCTGGACATCTTCCAAGCAAAATGCCCTCATTCTGCTATTTTGTACAGTCTATGTAGCACCTCATGATTTTATTGGATACATCAATTGTGCAGAGCATTTGATTGTATATGGGCAACCACAACCATGCAATTTCTCCGGTTTATCTTCTGTGTAATGTATCCTTTAAGCAATCTCATAAATAAACCCAGCCATTTCCTCAGCTTGTCCTTCCTTTGCAGGAGCATGCTGAGAGCAAAATGTCCAAAATTCTTTTTCACAATAATTTTACCCACCCCCAGGACTAGATGGGCAATTACTTCTCCTTTGAATTAGTTTTGCACTCTGTTCTGTGCTGGTTAACATTTACAAATGTCTTCATTTACTTAGTCTTTAAGCCCAGGAATTAAATCTGAGCTCCTGAAACCGTTCTGCCAGCCCGGCATATCTGTCTTACCTTGAATCTCCCCGGTTTTAATTTCATGACTCCATTATATGGCACTTAATATATTCACCCAGGAAAATCTTGGCTACTTAATACATATAGGAAACACATCATTCTGATCCACTAACTGGGTTTTCTGACAAGCTGAAGATATGCATCTATAAGCAGCAAACTCTTAAAATTAATTTTGAATGGAAATCATTTAAAATGTATTATGCTTTTCTTATGCCTGGTTATAAGATACTAAAATTGGAAATAGATGGGACATAAGAACATCATTACTAATACCATTAACCGGAGGGTTCTAACACAATTTGTTTTTCTTCAAAATTGGCAAAATCTGGGCAAAATCACTTTGGGAGTCACTAAAGATTCTGGGGCTTCCTGTAGACCTATTGAATCACCTTCTCAGAAGCCACTTGAGTGTGTGTGTTTCAGGGAAGGAGGGTGGGCTTTGAGAGGGGCTGCTGGGAGGTCTGCCCCAGTGGAAAATGGGGGCTACTGATCTGATTCTGCAGTCTTGAGTCGGCCTCTTCCAGCGTTGCTGTTTTCTTCCCTGCTCTGAGGGGGGCAGCTATTGCTGCTCACTGTTGCTAACATACCAGCTAGGAACAACCATTCCCCTGTTGGCTAACGTAGCCATATTCGAAAAAATGATAAATACTGCAGAAACGATACATTTCTTTGCAAAGTTAGAGTAAATATTCTGTCCCTGTAAGCCCAAGGGGGCTCTTCTGTGCATGTGCAACCGATTTATGCAATGGGCTGGTATAGACACAGCTTTAGTCTTCTCATTGCCTTAATCACAGCCTCTTAAAGTCCCCTTTCTGCCCTTGGGGGGCATTTTGGGGATATACTCTAATTTAGGGGTCATTTTCAGATATTAAAATATCTGATCCAATGTAAATCAATATTTTAATTTTGCATTCAATGTAAAGCTTTCCCTTCTCACCCTCTGAGGTCTGACCGTATGCTATAGGCCCAGCAGAGAGGAAGGGGTGGGTGTGGGGGGCTGGAATTTGGTCTTTTAGTTTGCTCTATTCCAAATGCCTCTTCTCTCATCCCTATCCAACAATTTCCTATTGTGTTTCTCTCTCTCTCTCTCTCTCTGTGGTTTTGGCAGGTGGCCATATTTGACATATTTCCTACACCATATTAGCAACTTCTTTGAATTCCAACACCATTTCTTTTTGTGGGGGATTTATTTCCTAGAAGATCTCACATCACCCCCATGCCCTGGCTTTATAGATAAGGGGAACTTCCCTTGCCCTGGGAAGCATTCTTGGGTGCCCTCCAGAGTTTCCTTCTGGGCCACTGGAAAACTTACAAATGCTTGTTCCACAAAACAGGGGAAGTTCAGATCTGCTAACACTTTTGCCCTTCCACTTGCCCTGTCTTCCATTATAGGTTCATTCAGCCAGGTTTTGAGTTGAGACTTTTTCTAGAGAAGGTCAGATACCTGATTTTTTCTTCCCTTCCAAACACATACTTAGAAGTATTTTCTCAACATGTTCATTCTTTCCCTACAAGTTTCTGCAGCTCAGCTGTGTCTCTTTCATGGCTGACAACTCCAAACTCTATGAGTCATCTTAGAGGCGTCCCTCACTTTTTTAAAGTGTGGAGGAGGAGCCTGCCTCCCTGGGAAAGGGAGGGGAGGAAATGCCATAGCAGCTTCTATCTCTAATAAATCTCTAGGCTTCTTTTTCCCCACCTGCAGACTTTGCACAGGTACTGATAATGACCAGCTTGGCCACCTCTTATCTTAGTAAGTTGTCTGGAACGGGTGAGCCCTCTTTAGAGTGCCGCGCTGCGCTTTTTACCCTTTGCCCTCAACTTTGCAGCCTCAGTCAATCCCTCTCGATCTAGACAATAGGAATAGTCCCATAGAACACCTGGTTGCAAGTCTGTTGTGTGAACTGAGGAGCAATTGCTTTGTAATATCTGTTTTAGCTGCCCAGAAACTTTTTTCATTGTGTTTCATTCTTTATCCTGGTGTATTTTAGGTTTACAACCTGCACCAGTGGTATGTACCCAGTTTTTGATGAGTGTAGTGGTGTAGGCTGCCCTGTATGATTTTTTAAATATTTTAGATTTTAAAAGCTAATTAAGAGTGACTCACTGAATTCTAAAGCTTCTTGTATTTTAATCAAATAAATAAATAAGTCCTTAGCATTGTTTAAAAAAGGCATTCAATATGTATTTATTTATTAATATCGTATGAGTTTTTCCTATGTAAATTTTTCTTCATCTCACATGGCAATTTTTCAAGAGCTGTGCCTTGGTACTACCTATGTTGAAGAAGAAAGAGATTGAAATCTGGGTAATAAATTCAAATGCTACTTGACCACCCACTAGATATGAGATTTTGGGAAAGTATTTCAGCTTCAGTTTCCATTTTTAAAGGACAATACCTATTTACCCTGTTTGTAAGGATTAAATATTGCAGTGAATACAAATTTTCTGGAACTTAATAGGAGACTCATATATATTAGTACCCTTCACTTACCCTTCAATTACTCCTCCCTTATTTAAGACATTCCACTCTGAGTATTTTCTTTGAATTTGTGGTGGTAATTTCTTACTTTCAGAATAACTGATCTTTCAGAACATGTATCACAAAACCTACAAATCAATTACATTAGCCACCCTTCACTCATTTGTATTATATTATACTGAGAGTCCTTAGAGAACCATAAAAAAATATATGCACTTGCCAGAAGCAGTATTGTTGCTTTTTCTAATTCCTTCTGAATTCTATGATGTAATTAATCTGAGCTTGGTGCTCTGTCAACTTCAATAATCCTGACAACCTTATTACACTCTCCAGCAGAGAGATAAGTATTAAGTGAGCACCTCAGGGAATTAGATTCTACTGTCATCATTACCAGCCAATGTTTTTAGAAACCATTTCACCCCTTTGTGTATATGAGAAAGTGTATATTAAACTGAGAATGAATAGAACTGTTGTGGTGTTTGCCAACTCATTCTTATAAGTGGGGGCAGGGTGGAGGAGGAGAGCTAGTGAGGATTCTAATAAGGAAGAAGAAAATTAAACTGCATATGTGTAGGTAAAACCAAGAGTCTATTTTCATTATTAAAGCTGTTTATCATTGCAACAACCACCGGTTGTTGCCTCATGGAGGTATTGTACGCGCCTGCAGTTTTAGCAAACAGCATCTCCTCAATTTTGCTGTGCTGCTTTTGACTTGATTGCGGGATGGTAATGTGATTGGCTACCTGAATAATAATAAATTTTGGCTTGCAGATTTGAACAGTGAAGTAAAAGGATGAGGAAAATAATGGTGGTGGCTTACGCCCATGTTAAATTTATGCAAAAATATGGCTAGCCAAATGATGAACAGATGCAGCTGAGTATTTCCATCATTTTTGTTAAATATCCTGCAAATGATTCTGGCTGGTTATACAGGAAAATTGCATCAAAATGAAGTGTGTACATGAGTAAAATATTAAGGACTGATCTCCATTTAATGGGCTATAGATAATGCAGCTCTTTTTAGCCTCCAGCTGTGGAAACAACTTACTTTTTCTGGGAGGAAAAAAAAAAAAGCAGACTTCCTGTTTTGTTTTATTTCAATATCATTTTCTATTTACTTATTTTTTCTTTTCCTTAGTTTTCGGACATCTCTTTCAGGAGTATCTCCAACAAGTAATAGGAACCAGCACTTGGAAACTTCATTTAGATTTCTGGTAAGGTGTTTCATTCATGAGTGGTGGATGCCCTGGAGAGAAGCCTGTGAGGGTCTCAGTGCCTGAAGTACCCTTGATGAAGGAGGCCGTGTTTCTTTGCTGCTGAGTCACAGCTGCCCTGAGGCCAGGAGTAGAGTGGGGAGGCGAGGACCGGCTCCATCTGTCATTAAAGTTTGGCCAAACATGCGTGATGGTGATTAAATCAAGATCATCTCTTTGAGGCATTAATAAAGGCAACTAGGGCAAGATGGGGGTGGGCAGAAGGCTAAAACTGTACTGAGAAGATAGCAAGTAAAATCTGCAATTGAAGCAGAAGTGGCTGCTAATGAACAGAAAATACAAGGGAAGCAAAAGCAAAGTACATTGACACTTATAATTATAGCATGGACAGCTGTAACCAGATGCTAGGAAGATCATTTCATATACCATCTCATTCCATTATCACAACAATCCTACAAGTATTATAGGATCCTTCCAAATCCTACAGAAGTGGCAAACTGAGGTACAGGGAGATCATGTAGCTAGTTGAGTCCAACGCTTTGATCCGAGTCTATACTCTGAAGGCCTCCAGTAACACCTGCAGGAATGGGAGGAGAGTTGGGGAAGTAACTGAGTCATAATAAATAGCAGAAATGGAGATTAGGGAGCAGCTACTTTTGTTGAGATCAGTTTTATTTCATAGGGTCTTCTAAATCCTGAAACTATAATTCTGACCGTGAAACTCATCCTTTTCTCCTGGGAGACCTGACGGTATGGTCCTAAGGCCTCTAGCATCCTTACCCATTGGAGTATTCTAAAAATAATATAGGGAGAGACCTGGAAAATGAAAACCAAGATGTGAAGATGTGAGGAGAGAGAGGTCCAAAGGGAAACATCAATTAATATAAATGCCCTGAGACAGAAATGAGTCTGGCATGCTCTAGTCTTAGCAAAGTCCAGTTTAGCTCTATGCTCACAGAGATTCTCTCTGTGCTATTTCAAAACCCCTAGACCTTAGAACTATGAGAGCGACTGACACAAATAAAGGGCTCCATAACCACTTGTTGAATGAATAAATGAAAAACAGCATGAATGAAAACTGAACAATATTTGGGCATTGGGCATTGGTGAATGGAAGTCAAACATTACCAAAATGGCAATAGAAGAGGAAAGACAGCTCGAGCATTTAAAATGAGAAAACTTCTTAATTCACAAATTTGTGCGTGATTAGCCTCGCTTCTTTGTTTATATTTTATTGTACCCGATAGCCTCATGCTGTTTACTTGGCTTCACAGACCTTGTGTTTTTCCAAACAAACATAGTGCTCATTAAAAAGGCCATTTCTAGCTTTTCATGAATGGGGAATAATGCCAATATTTGACAACTTCATTTCATCGGGCTGTTCATCAATGTAAAATTATTAGGATCATTTATTTCTAAATATATTCTGGATTGATAGCTAAATCAAAATCAAATAATTGCCAAATTGGCTACAGATACGTTTTAATAACTTCAGTGTCCCTCATTACCCACTCTATAGACATGCTCTTTGACTAACTCAAGTTTTATGTTAGATAGTAATGCATCTTCAATATAAGCTATAATTATATGTAATCATGCTCTCTGGGATACTAGAACTAACAAATTCATTGAAAATCTACAAATAAAATACTTGCCATCCATTTTGTTTCCTATTTTGAAGTTTCTCAATTTCACCCCTACTCTAGTCATGTTCTTGTATTCCTTTATCCTACGACATGGGATCCATCTGGTGTCCCAAGTTCTACTTCTGGGTCTGCTACTTGTATTAGAGCTGTCACCTGTTGGCACAAAATGTGGCAAAAAAAATTTTTAATTTTTATGTACTCAATAAGCATTGGTCATAATTCTATGAGAATCTGGCAGGATCAGTCTGAGTTATAAGCACCAGGCTGTATGTACTGAGAATCCTCCCTCCCTTCAGATGATGAGTTATCAACCTTAAACCAAATCTCTTGGCTTCAACATACAGTTGTATTAGTTTGCAGAGATTGCCATAACAAAATACCACAGACTGAGTGGCTTAAACAACAGAAATTTATTTTACAGTTCTGGGGGCTAGAAGTCTAAGCTCAAGATGTCAGCAGGTTTGATTTCTTTGGGGGCTTCTCTCCTTGGAAGCTGATGGCCACCTTCCTTCTGTGTCCTCAAGTGGTAGTCCTTCTGTCTGTTGAGTCTGTGTTCTAATCTCTTCTTATAAGGATACCAGTCATATTGGATTAGGGTCCACCCATATGATCTCATTCTACCTTAATTACCTCTTTAAAAACCCTGTCTCCAAATACAATCATATTCTGAGGTACTGGGGGTCAGAACGTCAATATATGAATTTTGAAGAGACACAATTTGGCCCATAACATTCCCTCATGACATAACCCCTAGAATAATCTTGATGGCTATGCTGTATTAAGTTTCCAGACGTAACCAAGGTACCTCAAACTCAAACAAGGGTCTCTGCTATACGCAGATGACTATGGCAGTTTATTGGGCAGACAAAGTGAGGAAATCAGTGAGTAGATAGTTTTGCTGTTCCCGAGGACAGACATGTTGTTTTAATGAAGTCATTATACACTAATTATGTTTGTGTACATGTGTTTGTGTGTGTATGCAATTTTGAATCTGAACAACCAACATAAAAAGTTGCTTTTATAATCCCATTTTGTACACATGAAAAAAATCAAGGCTCAGGAAAGTTATGTACTGTGTAAAATGGCAAGATTATTGGTCAGAAAGCTGGGATTAAAATTCTGATTTTTATAATCTGAAGATCCTTATACTGTTGCCATTGCATAGTTCTGTCTCTCTAAAGACTCAACTTCGTTTTGAACAAGCTTATGAGAAAATTACTAAATGAGAGTCTGTGAAATGTTCTTTTCTTCTTTCATATTTGCAGACAGTAACCTAGTGCTTTTGTTGAATTTACAGAGGTGACTCAACTGAGAAATTCAGTTCAAGTAGACTGAGAGTCAAAAGATATTAGAAGACCTAAAATCTCACCAAGGGAGCAGCAACTTGGACCACCTGTGCTTACTACTGATGGTAATGCAGAATGCTCATGCATCTTAAAGCTGCACTAATTTAGAACCATTCAACTTAAATACAATCTCTATTACAAATACAGTTTTTGTCCATTCGTCTGTAAATCACATCTGGCAAAAAGAGCCAGATGGTTTTCCCCCAAATTTGGAAAGTACATTTGTAATGGCTTCTTAGCATACAAAAATTCATGCTGGGATCTGTGAGAGAAGTCTTAAGGGATGAGGCAGTTATCCTATAGTCTAATAGAAACGTAACTAGAGGTTATGCCCACACAAAGAGACATACAATACCTACTAAGATGCTATAAAATAATAACTGTTACTTTAGCTAGAACCCCCAGATCAATAGTCACCATGACATATTCTTGGAAATACTGATGTTGGTGACTCAAAATGGCAAGTTAAAATTGCTTCTTATTTGGGCAGAGATATTTGGAGCATCAGAGGTATATTTAACAATAGTTACCAATTCTAATTGTGCTGGCTAGGCCAGAAGTTTTACATAAAAGGATACAGTATACAATTTTTTACTTCACATTATATTTACAACAAAGTATCTTGCACCCACCAAAAAACAATCTTGACAACTGGAAAAAAGCCTATTAAAACTGGAAGCAGAAAGGATGACTTCTGTTATTAAATAAAAAATGATGGAACAGGAAATTATTTGTAAAATGAATTATTCTGTAGCAAAAATCATGATATAACAGAAAAATATATATATTCAGTGTACAATCTTGAATGAGATGCTCTAATCCTATAATATTTATATCCTGAAGTTTTCCTTGATTTAAACCTTAGCCTGGAAGGTTAAACTGAGTTTACTGATCTTCCTCAAAAAAGTGCAAGACTAGGAAAGCAAAACTTATTTTTGAGATATATCTTAGGGGTATATTATAATCACAGTATTTACAATTACAGAGAATTATAATAAATGTTCTATAATATTTAGCTGGATTTACTGGACTGTGTATGTAGGAAACATTGTTTTTTAGTTCTCCAAAACATGGTTTGTACATTTATATGTTTTGGTCATGACAGGCCACTCACTTCTCATATTGCTAAATGACAATGGAATGAATTACTGATAAAGGCAATCATTTCACAGCCCAAGTCCATAGAGGAAAAAAGAGAGGAAACAGATGGGGGAAGCTACATAGATTATGTAATTGTGTTTTTTCCATGTTTAACAAAATATACACATGGACAAAAAATCATGATAGAAGAAGTCTAATTGTTATATTTGGCTGAAAGTATTATTTTGAATCTGGCACTGAGAATAGCACAGACACTGGCAATCCTGTAACAATGGAATAAGCTTTTAGAATAAGCAAAGCTCTTAATTAAGATAAGGTAAAGGTGTGATTTTTGGGTAAGCTCTCTTTTATATAAGCTGTGCTCCTCCACATGTCACACAGTAAAGATTATTTTATAATTATATTCATACATTTACATACACTTTAAAAAAAAGATTTTAAGAGCAAAATACATAGCTAACTACTCTGAAAGATTTTTTGGTTAGAGCATCTTTCTATAAATTACTGCAATACTTGGATAAATGTTTAAATTACCAAATAAAAAGAAATAACACTGCAGAAAAGTAACTTCTTTTTCCTTCTAGAATACATAAATGATATGTATCCTTTGAGCAGAATTAAAATTCAATGACTGATAACAAGACATTCAATAGAGGGCAATTCAGGAATCTTCCACTAGATCTTTTCTGAAGGTATTTGTGAACATTGGGTATGCAGTTGCAATATTCACGTACATTGACTGAGCTGAGTCAAGTAAGACTAAAACACACTGATGTTTAAAAACTCTGCCATATCCATGACCTTAATTAATTCGGACAACATCACTGTGAGGGTACAGTGGTAGAAACTATCATTCCTCTTTTAAGTGTGCGAAAACCTGGGAGTTTCAAGATGATTACCAATGATCACATGGCTCTTCTATGGCAGAATTGGTACTACCATCTGCTCTTTTTTTCAGGTTTGGGGCTTTAACTCAATCACAAATTAGTTCAAAATAAATTACAATTACATTAAAATAATCTAGTACATTGATTTGGTCCTTCTGTGAGATTGCCCTTGAATTATTTTTCAGATCAAAGGCTCTTTTCATTAAATGATGCTCTGAAGCCATTTCACTGATTCTCTAGCTGAACTGTTGAGTAATTGGTTGATCTGTAGCAAACCCGCAGAAGTAAAAACAAAGAACAAAATCACTGGGGGAAAGTGGGTGGCATTTAAAATTATAGCTTATATGATTTATAGTCTAGTTGTTATTTTCCTAGCAAATGAATTGTCTTTGTTCACAAATCTAAAAATGATGTTTCCAACACGTGAACTGTTTTGAAAAGTAATTGTTTAAAAAATTCTATTCAAATATGACATTTATCCAGCACATGAAATTATCTGCTGCTCTAAATAGACCTCAGATTTGGTCACCATTGTTTGGTTACCGAAAGAAGTTAATCAAGATTTATAATTTTATTCAGTTTCCATCATGGCAAGAACAGATATGCCAGAGTTGATAAAACCTTAGGATGAATTTAATTTTAGCAAGCACAGCAGAAAAAATAAATGATGGAATATATGAACAATGCAGACAAATGGAGAAATGTCTTAAAACTGGGGGTTTTCTCTGTTCCAGTGATTAAATTTAATTATAGCTCTCTAAGATTTATTGGATGCTTTTGTTGTGGTATTGTATATTTTGTTATAAACTTTTCTTTTGTAATAAGCTACCTGAACATAAGTTTGTTTTTCTATGTAAAATTAAAGTGTAATCTGTGACTAAATCATCATATCATAGTCCACCCTCAAAACCTAGTATTTTAGCTTTTTACAGAAGTTGTGATGATCTCATTCGTGCTGCCCCCCAAAAGAGAAAATAAATTAATCAAACTTTAATTGCCAAGGTGCTTCCTAGGAAATGGATGTTATGAGATGAATATTAATTTATCTTATTTACATTTTGCAACCAAACATAAAAACTTTACATTTCACTGTTTGGATTAACAATGTACTAGGCAAAAGGACAGGTAGTAGTTTGTTACATTTCTAAAAGATAATTTTAAAATTCTTGATTCTTAGAAATATTGCATTTGCTTAAACATGTGAGATCTTGGGGTGCCTGGGTGGTACAGGTGGTTAAGCAACCCGACTTTTGGTTTTGGCTCAGGTTATGATCTCAGTCAGGGCTGTGAGATGGAGCCCTGAGTAGGGCTCTGCACTCAGCGTGGTCTAAGATTCTCTCTCAGTCTCCTTATGCCCCTCCCTCCCTCTCTCTCTCAAATAAATAAATCTTTAAAAAAAAAGTGTGAGGGGTACCTGGGTGGCTCAGTCGGTTGAACATCTGACTTTTGATTTTGGCTCAGGTCATGACCTCAGGGTGCTGAGATAGAGCCCCATGTCAGGCTCTGCCCTCAGCAGGGAGTCTGCTTGAGATTCTGTCTCCTTCTCCCTCTGCCCCTCTTCATCCCCTGCCCCATGCCTGCTCTCTCTCTCTAAAATAAATAATCTTTAAAAAAATAAATTTTTTTTAAAAAGTGTGAGATCTTACATTTTTAAAAAGATAAATCAAAACCTGGAGTATACAAATATCTAGAAAGAAGACTGATTTCATAATTGAAATAATGGTAAGAGAATTTTGTTCATCCTTTGCTAAGAACAAAATGAATCCATTGTTTTACTCTTGTAATTACATAACAGAATATTATTCAATTCATTTATACATTTACTTTTATCATTATTCTATCAATACTTATTGAACATCTATAATGTGCCAGACACTGTGTTGGGCAGTATACAACACAATCTTGTCAGTTCTCAGGAAACTTACACTCTAATAGAAAATTTTACACTTTGTAAGGAGCTGTGTTAAGGTTAAGGATCTCTGCTTTCAAGAAGTGTGCTTACTTTGCTCCCCTCCGTTAGTAAGGGGAGAGGCGAGAGTGATTTGGGTAGAACATTTGAGACTGCGGTGGTGGGAGGTGGAAGGGACGGGGGTGCCCAAGTAAGTGTTCCAAAAAGGGGGACTGTCACAGTCTACTGTTTACATACCACATATTATTGATAAGTTTTCCCTGTGAATGGAAATAAAGTCAACAACCAAGATCCTTAAATAGCAGATGCTGTCTTGCTTTATCTCATCATCAATTTGTTAACATTAGCTGTAAAAACTCTTCTTCTGCATAATGACAGCAGGTTGCAAGAAGAGATTAATAAAACCATCTTTATTCAAATAATGTTCTAAGTATAGAATATATAAAAGAGTAAAGACTCCAATTGGTTTATCTAGTATTTATTATAGGTTATTCATTATTAACAGGGAGAGGAATAATCTATAGTACAGTCTAACATCCCCTCCCCCAAGAGTAGTGTTAACTGGTCTATAATAGTTATAATTTTTACTATTTGGGAAGGCTAGGAGATAGGCCTAAGAGGGCACCAGAGGTCCAAAAAGTGGTATACTAGGGACATTTATTAGGTTCAGATTGAAAAAGGTAATTAAGCTGCTTTATCATGTGGATGTATAAAAATATATATCAGACCTCCTGTCTTAACAAGGCCCAAAGGTTATTACTAGAGTGAGTGACCATACATTTTGGTTTTCTTGGGAGAGTCTCAGTTTACAACTGTTACTTGGGTGTTATTGATAGTGCCTCCTTGTTCTTTCAAAAGTGTTATATTTTGGGCAATAAATTATATCATTACCCTAGTTAAAGTTCACAGAATAACTGAGAGACTTTTAAAAATTTATTTATTTATTTATTTTTTAAAGATTTTGCTTATTTATTTGAGAGAGAGAGAGGGAGAGCAGGAGCAGGCAGAGGGGCAGATGGAGAGGGACTAGCAGACTCCCTGCTGAACTGGGAGCCCAATGAGGCTCCATTCCAGGGCCTTGGGATCATGACCTGAGCTGGGCAGACGCTTAACCGACTGAGACACCCAGGCACCCCATGACTGGGAGATTTTTAAAAAATAGATTTTGAAGGCCAAACTATAATGAAGGTTATGAGAGCAAATCTTTAAAGAAAGTGTTAAATTTATACATAATATTTGATAAAAGTATGCAACTGGTCAGAAGTTAGAAATAAAGGTATGACTTGCACTGACATACAGTAAAAAAATGTACAGTGGATTAACTGATGGAGTAATTGGGGATATATGAGAAAATTGAGGGGATAAAGATATTCGAATCTGGATCTTCCATGCTTTATATGAGTTGGAGTAAACATTAAGCTCATGCAATCTCAGAATGTTACAGGTGGAATGGAGCTAAGAAATCATTTCATTCAAGCTTATTAATTTATGAATGAAAGAACTTGTCTGATTGGGGTCACAGAGTTCGTTGCAGAGTTAAGACTAGCTTAATGTAAGGTTTTTTTTTTCTTCCCAATCTATTACAAAAAGTCTACATCAATTTTTGGGTCACTGTTGAATCCAATATTAAGCAGACATAACACAAGCACTTTCAATTGAAAAAGAAAATTAGCTGTAAGGGAAGTACTTAAGAAGCCAACACTAATCTACCTTCAAACTGTAAAAGTAGCTGGTCTGTTAGTAAGTGCCTGAACTGTAATAATTCACACAGCAGCAAGAGCAGAAGCAGATTAGCTAAACTTAGTCTGAACTGGGGCTTGATTTAAAGTTATACCTTTTGTGTTTGCACAGGCGTATGGGTATGCATGGGGGCATGTGTTTGAAAACAGAAAGGGCAGGAGGATTGGGGGAAATCCAGAGGGAGAAGAATAAGTAGGAGAAAAAAGCACATTAAAAGTGGAGAATTCACGGGCGCCTGGGTGGCTCAGTTGGTTGAGCGACTGCCTTCGGCTCAGGTCATGATCCTGGAGTTCCGGGATCGAGTCCCGCATCGGGCTCCCTGCTCAGCGGGGAGTCTGCTTCTCCCTCTGACCCTCCTCCCTCTCATGCTCTCTGTCTCTCATTCTCTGTCTCTCAAATAAATAAATAAAATCTTTAAAAAAAAAAAAGTGGAGAATTCACTATGTACTTAAAGCACACTTGAATCTTGCAGATGTAAGGTTAACCTTATAGGTGTAAAGTGTTATATTTATTAATACGTTAGTTTTCTCAGAGTTCTGTGAAATTATGTTCCTAATTGTGATTTATCTATTTACCTGATAAAATCCAAGTAAGGGGTTTTGCCAATATTAACGATCACCATCTAATGACATTTGCTTTCAAGAGCATCCTGAAACCTCATGATAGAAATAGAAGGGATAGGGGAGCCTGGGTGGCTCAGTCAGTTAAGCGGCTGCCTTCGGCTCGGGTCATGATCCCAGGGTCCTGGGATCGAGCCCCGCATCGGGCTCCCTGCTCAGCGGAGAGCCTGCTTCTCCCTTTCCCTCTGCCTGCCACTCTGCCTACTTGTGCTATCTCTGCCAAATAAATAAATTAAAAAAAAAAAAATAGAAGGGATATGTGGTTTTATTTTAACAGATTTTTTCCATCTACAAGAAGCATAATGATTATTTTCCCAGAGCTTTAAACTTTCCATTTGAATGGTTCTCTAACACACCAGTTTCTTCCACTTCCATCCCCATCCAACAACCCATCCCCAATTTACTTTTCATCTACTTTGACAAATTTATCCTAGGTAACTCATTTAACCCTAGGCTCTGTTTAAGTATCACTTTCTCGGGAAAGCCGTACTTTACTCCTGTCACTACCTATTACCCCAACTAGGTTAAAACTTGCAGTTAGTTTTTATAACTGTGAAGTACTATTGCTATATTATTACTATAAAGTCAGAGTCATAAAGAATGAGTTACCTTCCCAAATTCATGACTAGTAGAATGAGTGTCAAGAGTATCTAAGTACTGCCCATCAACTTTTCTCTCCTTATACTTTGTGTTCTTTTTTATGCAATTCACTTTGAGATCTTCATTAAGGCAGATAGTACCTTCCTCTCCCCAGGGTTCTTGTTTAAATGTTCCTGATTTCATTTAGCTGATATTTTTCTTGCTCCCCTCTTGCTACCAACTGCTTTCCTTATTTTTCTTCTTCTGTCAGTCTTAGAGCTGTGAGGGGCCGAGGGGGGCAGGGAACAGTACCTTTTGTGTTTTAGGCTAAACCTCCTGAATTATCTATAAAAGGTTGATATGCAATTTCTTGGCTGCTAATTCTTTGAATTTGGAATGTATTTTAGAAATGACGCAGCATTAGTATCTCTGATATATTTTAATAAAAGACGTGATGGTTAATACAGGCAGCACTAGCTCTGCAAAGTTGTGTGGATTGTAAAATTGACCATGCAAGCTGAAACAGTGCAAAGCAATCCTAATAAATGGGAAGAATTAAGGTCATCTGATCACTTAAAAAATTTTTTTGTCAGAATATTAAAAATTCTTTTATTTTCAGTGAATAAATATATGGGGAAATTAAAAAATGGTAAAACCAGTATTTATTTAGTACACTGTTAATATAAACATTAGAAACATTGAGAATAAATGTTTCATTTGTATTAAAATATATCAAATTTAGTTTCAACAATACTTGCCTTATTCTCATACATAAATCATGATTTAGGGTGAGCATCTTTTCTAAGCCTTGGCAAACTGTCATAATCCTTCCTAAATTTGGATCAGTTGCAGCTGTTACTAGTTTTTATTGTTGTGTAACTACTTATCACAAACCTAGCTGCTTAAAAGTCCTCACTTAGCTCACTATTCTCCAGGTCCTAAGTCAGGGCCTGTTTGGCTGAACTGTCTGCTTAGGGTCTCACAGGCCAAAAACAAAGTGTCAGCTTCTAAGCTCATTCAGATTGTTTGCAGAATTCACTGTTTCCAGGGGTTTTGGTCTAAAGCTCCCCTTTCCTTGCTACCCATCAGATGGAGGCCACTCAGCTCCAAGATGCACCTGCATCCCTTCTCACATACTTCCCCTTCATCTTTGAAGCCAGCAATGGTGCACTGAATACTTTCTGCACAAATCTCTCTGATGTCGTCTTCTACTACCAGATGGAGAACACTTGGTTTTTAAAGTCCTCTCCTGACTGGGTCAAAGTCCAGCCAAATAATCTCCATATCTTAAGGATAACTGCCTTGGCACTTTGCTCACATCTGCAAAACCCCTTCACAACAGAATTTAGCTTACTGTTTGGCTGAATAACCTGGTGACTAGAATCTCAAGACCATCTTTAGAATTCCGCCTGTAGGCACATTTTACCCCATGCCCTCAATATTTTGAAATATCTCTGATACCCTTTAATGTCAAGTATACTAGTAGATTCACTTCCTCTGAAACATCTTTATTCTTTTTGTTACATTTCTTCATTTCTATTGATAATTTTGCCTTCCTTAAGTTCCTCTGGCTGCATATCTTGGGTCCCTAGAATATTGGCAGTGTCATTATTCCCATGGTCAGTCATCTTCTGATCACATCTGATTGCACTTTCAGTGCCACCACCTTGTTTCTTTGCTGCACTGTTACCTTTACATTATAATTATAAAGATGACAGTGCAGCAAAGAAAACAAAATGACCCTGTGGGTTAATCAATGGGAAACAAGGAGGCAAACACAAACACACACTCTGCCGTCTGTATAATTAAGCAGTGACTATTCACCAACAGAGTGTGCTCCATGATGATTCTTTCCTTCATCTCTCTTTTCCAGTTTGATTAAACTGAGGTTTTACCATATACATTTTTAAATTTTATTGGCATACATTCTTTTCATTTTGAAAAGTTCTATTCCTTTCATTTTCATAACTGCATCATCATTCTCTCCTGTTTCTTGTTCATAATTCCATCCATTAACTTAAGGATTTAATTTATGGCCTTTATATTCTGCATTTAATAATTCTATTTATGAGAAAGGAGTACGTATTTGTAGAGATTCAGCAGAAATAATAATCTACAGAATTAGAACTCCTTTCTCTTAATAAACAGAATTATTAAATGCATAATATGAGCTATAAGAGAAATCTTTAAAGAAACAGAAGTTTCTTTCATTGCCAAGTTTATATTTTGTGAGGGACCCAAAATCTATCATGTAGCCAAGAGGTATAGTATCATCTTGGACACGTTTTATTATATAATTTTCAGGTAGAGTTTTTTCCAACTAGCAGGGTAAGTAACTATGGAATAACAAGGTTATGGGTACATATTCCCAAAGGAAATAATGATGATGATATTTTTATTATTTTAATTAATTTTACCTCAGGCCATGGCAGAGACTTTCTTATCTGTTTTCTCTGTAGTCAGGAAGGTCTCTCTTTTACTCTGCCCATTCTTTCAGTAAGGATGCAGATTATTTCAGGTATCTTGTGTATATATATATATGGTGGCATAATCTCTCATTCCCATCTGAAAGTTTCTGATATTTGTATGTTTCTCAGTGCAGCCCCATTTTCTATTTTTACTTGTATCTCTGGTTTGTGCTCGTGTGTGTGTGTGTGTGCGTGTGTGTGCATTTATAAGGGAAAGCTGGATGTTTCCCTTACTTTCTTGGCAGAATAGCAAGACTCTTATTAAAGTATCTTTATTGCAATTTTTTTCAGCATTCAGATGTTTTGCATCAAGAAGTCTTTCTCCAATATCCAGACCATATACACATGGAAGTAGAAGTCTAGCTCAACATTTTGAGTATACTTTTTTTTTTTTTTTAAAGATTTTATTTATTTATTTGAGAGAGAGAATGAGAGACAGAGAGCATGAGAGGGAGGAGGGTCAGAGGGAGAAGCAGACTCCCTGATGAGCAGGGAGCCCGATGCGGGACTCGATCCAGGGACTCCAGGATCATGACCTGAGCCGAAGGCAGTCGCTTAACCAACTGAGCCACCCAGGCGCCCTTGAGTATACTTTTTAATTACATACACATATACCCCTAAACAATATAGCATTGGTTTGCATATTGTTAAACTTCAAATGAAAGGTAGCAAATTATAAGAATATATGTTTTACTGAATATTTGTGCAGCCCTTGTAATCTTCATTTATGTATAGGGACTATTTTTAAATGGGTATTTATATAGCTTTCAATTTTTTCCTATTACAAATAATGCTACAAGAGCTAGTAGACATATTGGGGTGTTGGTTATGCTTATGAACTGCTGTAGGTATTTCAGATTGTTTTCCAAAAATATTTTTATCAATTTACACCAGCAATGTACAAGTTTTAATTGCTCTGTATGCCTGTCAGAGTTGATATCATCACCTTTTTTATTTTAACCATACTGAGTGGTATAAATTGGTATTTCATGTTTTTAGTTTGCATTTCTCCGAACCTAAGTAAACTTTTCATATCTTTTTTGCCATTTGGATTTCTTCAAGTGAGCTGTTCTTTTACTTTGTCCATTTGTCAACTGTATAATTATTCTGTTAATAATCTTTATCAGTGGGGCGCCTGGGTGGCTCAGTGGGTTAAGCGGCTGCCTTCGGCTCAGGTCATGATCCCAGGGTCCTGGGACTGAGCCTCAGGTCAGGCTCCCTGCTTCTCCCACTCCCTTTCCTGCTCCCCCTGCTTGTGCTCTCTCTGTCAAATAAATAAAATCTTTAAAAAATGGTAATAATCCTTATCAGTCATAAGAACTACAGCACTTCTACTAGCATGTCATAGCATTTTGTTGCTGTTTTTTGTAGTATGACAGGCACAGAAAGTTTTACATTTATGATAATGGTCCAGTATGTCAATCTTTTATTTTGGTGCTTTTACTTAAGAAATTTTCCCTTGCCTACAATTATATACATACACTACTATATTTCCCTAGAAAGGTTCGATGTTCTACTTTTCCATAGTAAGTCTTAAATCCACATGATAGTTTTTGTAGGTTTTAATATTTATTTATGGGTAATCCATGTCAGAACAATATATTGGTTTATAAGCCACTGATTTTAATACATCAGGATTTGGATTTAGTCATGGATCAGAATACCATTAATGTGTTTTTCCATTTAATTCTGAACTCTCTATTCCATTTTGTTTCTGCACCAAAACCAAACTATATAAAATATTGTCAAAAAGATCTTGTCTATTCTTGCACCTTGCTTTCATATAAATGTTAAGATTAGCTTGTCAAGTTTCACAAAAATATGTTTGGATTTTAATCAAGATTACTTCCAATTCATTTATTTGGATTGATGATAATGAACTTCCAATCTATGAACATCCTATCACTTTCCATTTATCTGGGTTTCTTCAATATGCCAGAAAAAAATTTTATCATCTTCTCCATAAAACCTTATACCTCTCTTATCATATTAATTCATAAGACTATCATAATTTTTGTTACATTATAAATGTAATGTTTTAAAATTTCTATTACTCTGATTTTGGATATTGATCTTAATATTCAGCAACTTTACTGTATTCTATCATTACTTCCAGTTGTATGTTCACAGATTCTATAAAATTATCCATTTGGATATCATCTGAGAATGAGAAGCTTCTTCCAATTCCTGCTTTTAACGAGAATGCTTCCAAGTATTCACCATTAAACAAAGCAATTGTAGATTTTTAATACATTATTTTATGAAACTTTTTTAGCCCTTGTTTTTATTGACTAATAAGTATTTTTTAAAATCAATAATTGGTATTGAACTTTAAAACTATTTTTTCTGTTTCTATTGAAATTTTCACATGGCTTTTCTCCAATGGTGATGATTTTCTGAGTCAAAATCTTTCTTTCCTGGGATTAACCTAACTTGTTGATAATGTTTATTTTTGATATTTTAATGGAGTTGGGGTTTGCCAACATCTTCGTTTTCTTCATCTATCTTCATAATACACTTAGCTTACAATCATTTGTATTTTGTGTATTGTCTATAAAATTCTAAGTGTCTAGTGTTTTTGTGTGTATATCTGGGTAGAGATGGGATTAGTTTAAGTTCTAGATGTATTCATTTATTAAAGACAAAAATTCCTTGGAGTTATATTTTTAAATGTTTTTCATTTTTTCAATTCATTGCCTTTAAGTTTTCACTAGCATCTCAATTTTTTCATTCTGCTTTAACTGTTATTTTGTCTTTTAGTCCTTTCATTTATTAGTTTAAAAATTCTATTGCTTCAACAAAAAGCACTGGCCTAGATCAGAATTCTACTTTTACTTCTATTGCTTCTGTATTTGTTTTTGAACTATGAGTAAATCCCTGCTGTTGAACATATTTTGTCATCTCTAAAATGAATTTAATATTTCCTTTTCAGCTCACATATGTCCAATGAGGCTCAAGTAACATGACTGAAAACGTTTTAAAAAACATTTTGAAAAAAATCTGGGGAAAAAAAGCCACCCAAGGATTTACAGGTTTATCTGCAGTATCTTTTTGAACAAATGCATCACTTGTAACAAACGTTACTGTCCAAAGCATCACTGGCATCTTTTGGAACATGAATGAGAATTAAACAGCTTGCATCCTCCACAGCAGACTGAAACTTCTAGTCTGATGTTACAAGTTTTATCTCTAGCTGATCTGAGAACCAGAAATTCACTAACCATGGTAACTATTTTGAAGACTAATATGAAAGGGCATTTAATAAAGTATAAATGGTGTGCTTTTAGCACATTAATATATTCTCTTCATTTTATAAAAGATTTTAAAAAATTATAAAAACACTTTAAAGTACCTCAGGTCCCAATGGAAGGTGCTACTAAATTATTACTGTGTGCGAAGAAAGCTCTTCCTGAATCCTTAACTACAGAGCATACTTTATTTTGGGGGTCTTTATATTTGTCAACATCAAGTAACAATTAATTAGGTTCCTGACCTCATGCTACATGCTGTAGTTAAAATGCAGTATCCAGGGAGTTAAGAGGTATGCAATTTTTTTCTTTTTAAATATACAAATTACATTAGTTAGAAAACATGAAAAGAAAGTCTTAAAAGTCCTGCAGTCCAATGGACCCAGTAAAGCATTGAGATCTTGCAAATACCTCATTTCAGAAAACTAGGTTAGCACCAAATAAATTAATTCAAATCTAAACATACAAAATACCATACAAAAGTATTTGCTGCAGTGGCATTTAAATGTTAGGTGACTCAATACCATGGTACAGGTCTGTAACATCCCTGAGGTATTGTACTGAGATGGTTTTTCTGCTGGCCCCATTCCTATGATAATTTTTATTCATCTAAGTATTACTTCCAATTTGGGACTATTTCTTTAATGAACTAGAACATTTGGCAAATAAGTGATTTTGAACAGGACTAAGGAACACATACAATTTCTAAGGGAAGTGCTCCAGCTCTGGATTAGGAAGAGAAAGGAATAAAAATTCTCAGAATTACTCTAAGACAAACTGAAAGATCTAAAGAGTTGGGGTAAAAGAATAATGAAAAGTACTGGGAAAAAATTACCTTTAGAAAAGTCGACTCATTTTCTGCTATGAATCTTTTGTCTTTTTTTGAATCATTTGTCTTTTGAGAACAAGGATATTAGCCTGAAAAAGTGGTAAAAATGTATATATTAAGGTATCTTGAGTTCCACTTAAAGAGAAGTAGCTTTCACATTGGACTTAGTGACAGGCCTGAATTATATTTATTTTACCACCTAGTTTATTTTTCACTGGATCTTGCAGAAAGCTAAATTTGTAGGACTAGATGGAGAAATAAAGTTGGGCAAAGTTCCTCTACTTTGATAAAACTCCCATTCAGGAGAAAGTGACTAGGGTTCAACAGCAATTCAACATTTATTTTACTATGTCAATACCTGAAAAACATGTACAATCTTAAAAGATGAACATACAGAGTCTAAATAAGGTCATTTTTTAAAATTTTATTAGTACTGTTTACCAATGGGAAGATGCAGTTTATTTACACCAGCAGCCATAGGGGCAAGGGGAATACACAGTTAGTTAGCAATCTGTATAGGATGGACTACTTATGCAAAAATAATAATCTCCAAAACAAAGAACAGTGGTGAGCTTCACTACACTTCCCCAATGATCCCAGCATGCGATAATGCCAGGCAATGGCCCCTGGACATGCGGTGGTGGGAACTAATGTATGGAAGAAAAAGCCACAAACCACAAAAATTTGTAAAGAATCCCTTCCCCCCATACACACACACACACTCAAGATACATAATAGAATTACAGGGTGATCAATATACTTAATTGAGTAAGGAAGGGAGGATAGGAATTCTGCTGTTAGAGGGAAGATAGGTAGGGAAAGGGAGAGTTCCTAACCACTGTCAACTATATGGTAGGGAGAATTCACTCCCCAGAAAAGAAAGGAGTTAGTTTGTCCCCTCAGGGCACCTGTTGGAGCTAGCCCACCTCATACCCATCCAGGACAGGCCTAGGGCTATTGCCCTAATAATGGGAGGGCAAAAAAACAAAAACAATAACCAAGAGGGAGGTAATATGAACCAAGTTATTCAAAATTACTTTCCACTTCTTCCTCCTGTAACCAAGAGAATGACCAGAAAGGAAACAATAATGTCATAATCAGAGCTCCCTCTCTGAAGAAGAGTGGACCATGACCTTACCTTCAACCTGTTTCCCAGACATTATCTGGAAGTAGGCCAGAGTTTCACTTAGACCCTCCTTTCCCTCTGCATCCCCTTAGAAGGAGATGTCTATAAAGTCAAAGGCAGATAACCCAATATTGTTTTAGCTCTTCCCAAGCTTTAACTTTCTAAAAAGCACAATTCTTGAAGACCAATCTGTAACTATACCTCAACACTGACCAGGACAATTCTAGGGGGAGAATGCAGTAATAGACAGTCCTGAGGCCCTATCACTATGGTTCACTTAATGTCTATATGTAACAAAAATCAGCCCATACAGTCCAAACAGTTCCTTCTGGGATAAGGAAGGATACATGCACAGCAAGGGTTAGAGAAAATAGATCAGGACCCACTCCATCCCTGTGTGTGTCAGTCAGCCTTTACTGGTCTTCTGCTTAGGTCCTAAGAGGCAGTATCCAAATGGAGGTGGGAAGATGTAACTCCTTATGAAGTAGGACACAGCAGGAAGGCATCTAGCAAGGCAGCCCTATAGGAAAATGCTTAGGCATGACACTGCCTTTCATACACAAAAAATTATGTTCTCTCCCCATCTTAATCCCAACAGAGGAACCCACCAGAAAGATTCTTCTCTGGATCTCCTAAAAGAAAAAGGAAAAAAAAAAACAAATCCCAAGAAAAAAAAAAAACTTAAAAGAAGCCAAGGAAAGCGAAACTGGGCAGGCTTAAGAAGCAGGAGCATCAAGAGAGATGAATTGAAACTGGTCAGTGTGAAAGCAGGGTAGCAGGCAGCACCTGGGGTCGTGAGCTGCACCAGATAGGCAGTGGAGCAGGGGACAGTAGGAACATGGGGCCAAGCCAGACAGATGAGGCTGGGCCCCTTACTGGGGCACAGAATGAGGTAAGAAAACATTTCAAATAAAGCAGCACCGTTCCCGCTCACTTTGGGGTTCTCACCCCTCTACACTTCATAAACCCTCGATCAGGGAGTAAAGTGGAGGGTAGTTTTGATATGTGGCTCACATTTCCCATCCTTGCCTATCCCATTCCCTGACTCCTGACAACAAAAAGACAGCTCTTGTTGTCAAGAATGTCCAAAAGGGACTGAATGGAAGGGGCTGCCCCTCCTGAGGGGCAGAGGTGGTGACAGTCTAGATATTCACTAGAACAGAGCTTTGACTGCCCAACCCAAGAACAGGGGCATTCAATAGGATACTGTAGTCAGATGAGAGACGACCCAGTCTTGCTCCTTGGCTCCTAGTACTAACCCATTAACATAGAGGGCAGCTGGAAGAGGTCCCCTCTGGCCTCAGCTTTCAAATCAGTCTCCTGCACAGCCATTATGCTCTTCTATAATTCAGGCCTAACCCTGGCATAGGAGGCAGGTAGTGACCTGGCATAATGACCAAGTCAGACACATGGACTGGCTAGGTAACTAGTAACTCAGAGTAAGAAAATGACTGCCCCACCAAACTGTTGTTCACAGCATAATACATCCAGGTATGAATCTTGCAGTTTAAGAGATCGTGCATAGTTGCAGAGGCCCCTGCTACCTCCTTAAGGGATCATAACTAAATCCTCAGCCTGCCTGGATAACCAAGTTGTCCATTTAATAAGCCTATGCCACCGGGTGGGGTGCAAGACAAAGGGCTCTGTTCAGCAAAAGGTTAGCCCTTGTCCCCAAGTCCGTTCAAGTCACTGTAATGCTGGACCTTTGGGAAACTGGTAGCTTTGACCTTTTCTTCTTGTTGGAGCCAAGATCACAGAGCTTCCCCTACCAGATTCAGTTGTAATTCTTTTTCTTGGTTTTCCCAAATTGGAACTGTTAATATCCAGATCTCATACCTGACTTTCATTTGTCTTGGAGAAATCCAAATCAGAGGCTCAGAGATCAGAGGAGCAGTCCCACTGAGGCCCAACGATTAAGGCCTGACCATCAGCTATGTCCAAACTGTCAGTTATCCAGAAAGCCCTTGACATCAGGCAGACAGAAAGGCTGAGGAACCAAAGGATTTATACACTGGGCACACAGCTGCTCACCTGTGCACTGGGGACAGTACAGGGATCTTGTGCACTTCGCTGGTGTAGAGATCAACCTGCATGGTACGGTGCACAGGATGCACAGCTCCTCCTGCCCAGGGTTTCAAAGCTGATTCCAGGTAATATACTTATAAAAGGATCCGAATTCCTAAATTCTCCACTTTGGGTTTTTAAAGGCTAGGATGTTCAATGAGAATTGGGACTTTGATTTCTTTTTTTTTTTTCTTTCTTTCTTTCTTTTTTCTTTTTTTTTCTTTTTTTACTTAGATACCTAACTTCTCCAAACCACAGGACCGGTCTATGTTATTGTCCTGGTCACTCTCTGACTCTCTCATGTTGCAGCTACTGGAATTCTGGGGGTGAGCGTTGCAGCTGCTGATCAGGCCCATTCCCAGATTCTCCAGGAAGGGAGCAAAGCGGGAGGCGGCATGCTCCTTTATCTTCCACTGGCTGAATGCCAAAATCCTTCACGCTACCAGTTTCTGCGAACTCCAGGTAGAAGTAGCCACACTTGACTGCCCGGTGCACCTCAAAGCAGAAGCCCAAACAAGAATCCTCTATTAGGTCTACGTATATCTCCTGAGCGATGGCCTCTAGCTTGTTAGTATCCAGGTTAGCCAACGAAATTTCCTCCATTTTAATTTGTAAACGACTGTGGAGAGGGCGCTCGTATTACTCACAGCAGCACCGGCAGCAACACGACGGGCTCCTGGGGCCGCGCCTAGGCCTAGAAGCCTGTCAGGGCCGCGTCCTCAGGCGGCGGGGGCGGCGGCGTCCGCGGTGCACAGGCAGAAGAGCAGCAGCAGCCAGCGGCGACTGCTCCGGAACCCCAAGTGCTTCAGCTTCTTCTGGCGTCTCCCGGGGTCTGGGACTTTGAGCTCGGGCTGGCCCGGGACTCGCCGCCGAACGGTCTCCGCGCCTCAGCCAGCACCCCCGGCCTCTTCCGCTCCCAGGTCCGGGCTCAGCCCCGCCTCCCGACTTCCGCTCCTCAGCCCGCCTGCGCACTGGCTCCGCGCAGACTCCCGGTGCTTCTCCCTCCGCGCAGCTTCCTGGGAATCCTCGCAATTTATGAATACTGTTGGGACGAACTAAACGGAGCTGACTTTCATTATCTCTAACGTAAAAGAATTGCAAAGATGCTATTTTATCTTGTTTTGTTTGTAGGTTTAAACATTCACTAATGAATTCAGCACACATGCTTAGTTGACTCCCTCAGGAAGATGACGAATAATGCCGTGCACATTTGTGGTATGATCCAAAATACGATTTTAGGAACAGTTCTCCGGATACGTTTGAAAAATTTGACTTATATAATTGACTTGTAATCATTTATACTACTGCCGCACTTGTCATTTAAATCCACTAGATGGTGCAAGGAAACAAATTACAATATAGTTTATCTTTCAGTCTTTAAGATTTTTTTTTTAATGAAGAACTAGACACTGAAGACATAATTCACATATATTGATCCCATGAACCTAAGGCGTTTATCTCATTTATAAGTCCATTAAGTCCGTGTGATCATAAGTAGTCATCATTTACATCTCTAAAATAACGCAAAGAGAAATTTATACGTACATTCTCTGTTAGGGAAGAAATGTGAAATGTTAAATACACTGGGAAATAAAGGAAGCTTTTCCTAAAATTATGCAGCATGAGTGTGAGACTAGATCCTGTCTACCTGAGTTTAAATCCTAGATCCAACATTTAGCAGTTCCGTATTTCTTTTTCTGAATAAAGCTAGTCTCTATTTCATGGTTAAGATTAAATAATTTTGTAAAATATCCTCATGTGACAGCGCCTTACATGTAAGCAAGCATTCAGTAAATGTCAGCTATTTTAATCATATTAGTTTTGGACCAGAATATATTATAATAAAAACACTATAGTATTTCCTTCACTTTTTGCTAGTTTTTTGGTCCCTGCCACCACCGCTGAAATAGAGTAGCCTCTTGTTTTTTTATAATTTATCAAAAAATAGCTGTAACTAAAGAAAGAAATGTAAAAAATATGTTATCTCTCTGATTCTATAATTTCTTTTCCAGATTAAAGGAAAATATAGACATACATTTTTCCAGGCAGATACAAATAAGTATTTTCTAGTATTATGATTATCAGAACACTCTTATTTAGTTTTATAATTCATTCTTATTATCTCCCTTCATATTTTTATGAGTAGAGGGTTAAGTACAAGTTAAACTTATTTGGTGAATGAGTAATTAACCAGTAGTTGTACCCATCCAAATTTTCTTTCTTTTTTTTTTTTTTAAAGATCTTATTTATTTGAGAGAGAGAGTGTGTGAGAGAGAGAGCATGAGCGGTGGGGAGGGGTAGAAAGAGAAGGAGAAGCAGACTCCTCACTGAGCAGGGAGCCTGAGATGTGGGACTTGATCCCAGGACCCTGTGATCATAAACTGAGTGTGATCATAAACTGAGTGGAAGGCAGACTGAGCCACCCAGGGGCCCTCCTATCCAAACGTTCTGATTATGTATTTTATCATCTTAAAAATCACAAATTGGCAGATATAAAGGATTTTGAAAGCCTAGGCTATTTAAGATTCATAATGATAATTTTTTTATATATAAGGGAGAATTTTTTTCCACTAGAGCCTTTGTATAATTTATATGTTCTCCATTCAAAAATTGGTATCATATTTTGACATAAATTGGAATCTGCATATAGCCATATGCTAAGCCATAAAATATAATGATTAAGTGCACAAGCTCTTGAGTCTGACTGCCTCCTACCAGTTACTATTTGTGTGAACTTGCCCTATCTACTTAACTTTTGTAGATCTGTTTTCTTATTGCAGTGACAGTTCTCATCACAAAGGTTTGTTGTGAGATTTAAACATGACAATGAATATAAAAGTCTTCACAAAGTATCTAACAAATAGTATAAAATATTATATATATGCTATTGTGGTATGTTTGGTTAGGGAAGAAAATACAGATGTAAATAGAATTGCTTCCACTCACTCCTTCTCTCTCACATCTTCTGCAAATCTAATTTAAAGCAATGCTTTGGGGCACCTGGGTGGCTCAGTCGTTAAGCGTCTGCCTTCTGTTCAGGTCAGGATCCCAGAGTCCTGGGATGGAGCCCCGCATAGCATGGGGCTCCCTGCTCTGCAGGAAGCCTGCTTCTCCCTCTCCCACTCCCCCTGCTTGTGTTCCTTCTCTCGCTGTATCTCTCTCTGTCAAATAAATAAAATCTTTAAAAGAAAAATAAAATACAGCAATGCTTCTCAAACCTTAATGTGCATATAAAACATTCAGAGATTCTTTTAAAATGCAGATTATGGTTCTGTAGGTCTCAAGTAGGGCCTGGGTTTCTGCATTTCTAACATACTTTGATGCTGCTGGTTCACGGACCACATTGAGTAGCAAGGAATTAAAAGAGCTCTATAGTAGACAAGTTTTTTCATGGTGACTGGCTCCCATATAATTTGTTCTGGTGAAATTATCATGAGAACCTTTGCATATTTGATTTTAACAGAAGAGAATAAGAGATTGTTTCTTAGACCCTAAAATCCTCTTTATATTGTGAGAGTTGGAACTGAAATCCTCAATTGATTTAATGAAGGGTCATCAATAAAATTTACTTCAAGATATATACAAACAGATCATCATATTAACTGAAATTCAAATAATCAGGACCATAGCTAGGTTTAGAGTTCCTGTCAATATTTTATCATATTTATTCTTAGAATAGGAACACTATCATGTCATTGAAAATTTGCTTTGATGTTCATCATCACCTTATCTCTCTTCTACTTATTTCATTTAACTAGATTGCCTTACTTCTTATTGAAATGTACTGAAAGTCGTTATGTTAAATCAATGCCATGCCACAAAAAGAAGTTAGAAGGAACTCCTTAGCTTTATTGCAATTAATAAGGTTGAAGATATTTAAGCCTTTGGTATAAAAATGAAATAAAATAAAATAGATACTCTCAGTTAAACTATCTTTTCAATACAAAGCAAGTAATGGGGATTCATAAATAAGTGATCTTCAAAGAATATGTACATCATATAAGCTTAAAATATTTAGTGTACAAATTAGGTAAATATAAGGAATTTATTGTGAAATTTTGTCTTTGATTATTTTCTTCCCATTCAATTATAATATATGCACTGAGAGATCCGCTCTTTCAAAGAGGAATATATTTTAAATTGTTATCTAATGGTTTTTACTAAAGACCGAAAATCTATAAAACAACCGTTTTTTTTTTAACAGTTACACATTTTTTGTGTTCACATAAAATGGAAAAGTGAGATAGCGGAGTGCATCAGGGATAAACCTGGGAGCCAAAAGACTTTGGTTGCTGTCCTATTTCTGCCACTAATTTATCAGGTGACTTTGGGCAAGAAGGTGAATTCACATTTGTAAAAACAGCGGGACTCATGTTTTCTGAATGTTTCTTTTAAAACTAAATTTCCATGAATTGAAGAATCTGAGAAAATCGGTTTCTTCAAGTTAAGGGTCATGTAAATTCTTATATATTGGCCTGCAAAGTTCCTGCAACTTTGCAAAGTTCCTCAACTGGGTGACTGAGGGTTTTCTTATTACAGAACAATCTGCTCTACTACCCAGGGCATCTTGAAGCACCTTTAGGGTTAGGAAAATTATTCATCTACCGAATATCAGCTGGGTGTTGTAATTATCTTGCCTAATATCTGAAGGTGTTATTTGTAGATGTTTATTTTTAGTTGAAAATTTTCATTTCTGTAATGATTTGACCCCTGTGAAATTCACTTTTACTTTAAAATATTCATTAAAATTTTACTCGTTTTTCTTTACTTACCCAGGTATTTAAAAAATAAGTGAATAGTAAATCAGAGAGGGAGGCACCATTTGGCCATATGGTCTTCTTACTTTCATTGGACCATGATTTATGTCAGAAATAAGCTATGTAGTATTATGCCTTCTTGTCAGTAGTTTGCTAAGAAAAATGTAGGTGTGTCACAACTCAACAGTAAACACATGTCCTCCCAGGCATGGCCAGCTTGAAGTTTCAAATTCATTCTCTGCCGAAATCCATTTTTCAGGATTTGCATTTAAAAACTGATTATCATGCTTTGCGTGAGATTCTGAGATGCCACAATTTGATATTAGATAAGGGTGTCATGCTAAAATTGCAATGTCTAAAATAAATTTACGATTTTAATCTGCCCTACTAAACTGTGAAGTCAAGGTGACTTCGTGAATTTTGGCATTTATGACAACTCTGGCTTATCATCTTCTAAAGAGAGAGACACTGTAATCCTGAGCTAACTATAGTTAGTAAGTAGTGTAGTATACTAATAAAAATTTTAGTACTTAGCATAATATAGTCTTTTTTAAACAGCTGATCTTTCTATATATCAATTGTTCAGAACCAGTTCGATCTATAGAAGGACTCCAGAGGCTCTCTGGAATTATTCCCATATATTTGTATGTATAGAAATATGTTTTAAAAAACATTTTAAAAGTATTTATGACACTGCCTTGTAGGTTATAAGTTATTTCCTTAAAAAAAAAAAAGGACCCTCCCTGCATGAGAGAGTACATGGTAGTGCAGAGAAAGATAGATTCACCTTATATATGGACAAAAGGAAGGGTCCAGAAAAATGTAAACTTGAACACAGAAAATAATTTCTGATTAGATGATATGGATGTGGCAAGAATTAACAAAGACTTTTGAAAATGCTTATTTTAAAGAAATTTTGAATTTACAGAAGAATTGCAAGAATATTACAAATAACTTCTATATATCTTCTCTTCACCCAAATTTACTTAACATTTTGCCACTTCTACACTCTTTCTCCCTCCCCTCTCTCTCTCCCTTCCCCGCTGGAATTTCCTTATCACAAACTAATCTGAATTGTTGTTTTTCCTAATCTGTTGGATAGTAGATTATAGACATACCCTATAACTTCTAAATATTTCTGTGTATGTAGCCATAAGAACAGACATTTTCTTATATCACCACAATACGATGATCAAATTTAGGATTTTGAGTAGTTTAGGAATTGACTAATACTATTATCTAATATATGATCCATATTAAAATATTGCCAAGTGTCTTAATAAGACATTTTTTTCTAGCATTTTTTTTTTTCCTGGAGCCAATTCAGGATTACATGTTGCATTTACTTGCTGTGTAGTCTCTTTTAATCTGGAAGAGTTACATAGCAGAAAAATTTGAAAATAAAACAATGATGTACATAAGTTCGAAGACATTCAATCTCAATCTAATAAAAATATTTTTAAAGACATGCAATTTCTCTAATTAAAGCCTTAATTATGGTAAAGATTTATCTTAGCAGATCAGGCAGGATCTTGCTGCAGCAATGTTGCTTGAAAATGAAGATGATTCTACTAGAGTAAGTTTACAATGCCGACAACTTTTCTTTGGACACAAATGCCTTTTGGAACTTCTATTATGTTAGTTTTTAAACATATTTAATACAGTAATATTGATTCCTTTTCCTCCCCTGCTAACCCATGTACTTTAGGAGAGCTTGATCTTGCTAATTCTAGTTTTGCCAAGCGCAATACTTTTTAGAAATATAACCCTCAACTTTTTTTTTTTTTTAAGATTTTATTTATTTACTTGAGAGAGTGAGTGAGAGAGAGCAAAAGCTGGTGCGGGTTGGGGAGAGAAGGAGAGGGAGAGGAAGACTCCCCGCTGAGCAGGGAACCTGATTTAGGGCTCCATCCCAGGACCCTGGGATCATGACTGGAGCCAAAGGCAGATGCTTAACCGACTGAGCCACCCAGGCGCCCCTAATCCTCAAGGTTTCTATCATGACATGGAAACTACTCGTTGAACCTGTCCTGGTTAGGAAAACATGCCTTTCAGTTGCTAGTACACGTTAGAGTAAACCAGGAACAGCTGAACATAGGACTCACTGAGAAAAATCCATGGCATTTTTTTACTTAACCAGTATAATAGAAAAAGGAGGAAACCAAAATAATAAGTTCAGGTCTGATAAAGAAACAAAGGCCAGAGATGTTAAATGAATTGTCCAACTAATTGGTGGCAGAATTAGGACATCAGAGCTTCTGACTCCTAATTTTCTCTGTTACCCAATGTCTCCAATATTTACTTTTGTATTGCAAAACCATCAGTAATGACTATTTCCTATAATGCATTTTGTAAAACCACTTTTAGAGTTGGCATTAATATGTATTGCATCAAAATCTTACTGCCAATGTAGCATTTACTAATGGCCAAAGACATATAATATAGCTTAAGCATTCTCTCTGCTTATCCATAAGGTGCTAAAATATGGATACTATTTGTTATTAATAAAATGAAGCTCTACACTTTTACACAATGTACGCTTTAATTTTTTTAATTTTAATTTTTTAAATTTTTTGAAGCTCTAGCCTCAAAAGGAACATTTTTCAGATTAGCAAGTGATGCATTCCACAGAGAGATCATAAACTTAATTTAGAAATATATTTTGAGGATTTTAGGGGAAGGGAGGGAAAAATGAAGCAAGATGAAACCAGAGAGGGAGACAAACCATAAGAGACTCTTAATCTCAGGAAACAAACTGAGGGTTGCTGAAGTGGAGGGGAGTGGGAGGGATGGGGTGGCTGGGGAGGGTATGTGCTATGGTGAGCACTGTGAATTGTGTAAGACTGATGAATCACAGACCTGTACCCCTGAAACAAATAATACATTGTATGTTAATTAAAAATAAATAAAGAAATAAAAGAAACATATTTTGAGAGAGTTTTAAGAATCAAATCTTCAGATTAACATAACGATAAAAAAATTAAAAAAAAAAGAATCAAATCTTCATATAACAGTTCTTACTGCCTAAAAAGTATTAGAGGTTTTCACCAAATTGGTTTTAAATTCTTCAGTGCAAAATTAAGTTTCTTTCACTGTTTCTAGTTTTGTTTTTCCACAGTTCTTTGCATTCAAGTTATAAAGAAGTTTTCATATAATTAATTGAACGTACTTTTTTTCTAATTTGAGGAGTGTCCATTAGGTTTGTTTTTGTTTGTCTTCTCCCATCAAGAGCTGTCTCATATTTTCTTAAGTCAAGCTGTTATATTGGTGGGTGGGATGCTTTTACTTCTTCTGTTCCACAGACTGGCATCTGGCAATTGCCACCAAGTGAGAAATTAATTTTCTTGTGAAAATCTTGGTAAATGTAAACGTAAGAGCAAATTTAGGCAGTAATGTGAGGGTATCTCCAAATCTTTTACAGATTAATTACATTTTTTTTTAAATTAAAGTAACCCTAGTTTTCCTTTCTGGACTTAACCTCATATTGTATTACCTCTTCTTTTCCTTCATTTATCTGAAACTGCTTTTTGATTTTCAATTCTCGAAGGAATTTTTGACCCTTGATTTGTCCCCATTCTCAGAGATTATTAGTTGCCTTCTAGCCTCACTTTTTAAATATTTCCTAAAACATCATTCTTATATTATCTTACCCCAATTTTACCGATTTTCACTTTTTATTAACATCAACATCTACTTTTGCCACTCATTTATTTTTTAGCCAGTCCCCACTGCTATTAAATTTTAGTCAACATAGCCCTCAAACATTTTTCTCATTTCCTGACTTGTGTGGTTCTTACTTGTTCCAGGTGTCTAGATCTTGTATTTCATAGAAAAATACAAACATAGATAAGGGTACCATCACTGGCATTTATCACAATGACACATACATAAGAGATCCATAATACCTAATATATCATCAGGATCTACTACCAAATTTTAGAATTAAATTTTATTTTTGAATATCACCAACTACTAACAAAATTGGTATTTCATAACTTATGTATTTTTCTGAGGACTCCTCACAGAACAAAGTGAAAATTTAATTATTTTAAAATAGAATGAAGTTCATACTATCTTATGGATTCACTGGACATATCTTTAAATCTAAGCTACATTATAGGATCTTGGTGATCTTACTTTTTCTATATCTTGAAAAATTTTTCTATTTCATCATTAGAAGAACTGTTTCATCAATAATTATCAATTATTTTTAAAAGGCAAAAATAGGGCACCTGGGTGGCTCAGTAGGTTGAGCGACTGCCTTCGGCTCAGGTCATGATCCTGGAGTCCCGGGATCGAGTCCCGCATCGGGCCCCCTGCTCGGCAGGGAGTCTGCTTCGTCCTCTGACCCTATCCCCTCTCATGTGCTCTCTATCTCATTCTCTCTCTCAAATAAATAAATAAAATCTTTAAAAAAAAAGGCAAAAATAATAAGAAAACAGAAGAATGATGAAATCATCTAGTCACACAGAGGTATATAAACCAGGGGCAAAGTCATTGCCTCTTTTTGGAAATACACTTGTTTTGGAACACAACTACATTTAATTTATGTATTGTCTACAGCTGCTTTTGCTTCCATGGCAGAATTGAGTAGTTGCAGTAGAGACCATATAACTCCTATGCCTAAAATATTTACAATAGTCCTTTAAGGAAAAGTTTACCTATGCTATGGTTCTGTTAGAAGGATAGAATAATAGTGAAATAATTATTATCTTTCACTTTTACTAATCTGTTTCTCAAAATATTGCATCATCTTTTAAGAAGGTATAAGCAAATGCTGGAGATACCATCTCTATAGTCTGCTTTTAGCTTTTATTGAACACAATTGAGATTTCAGAATTTTTCATTTTCTGTTTTTAATGGCATAGAGAAGAAAGTTGATGGAGAAAGATGTTTAACAATTATTAGATGAATCAGAAGATAAATCCAAAGGGACAGATAGCAGTACTGTAATGATGGTGAAATGGATCATGGATATGAAATGGATCATGTAAGTGGAATCCCAGACAATGAGACAATGAGTCTTCAGATGGCAGTATCTAGATGAATTTTCTAGAATCTGTAAGTGAGCAATATATTTCCAAGAACAAAGGGAAATAGGGTAATTTCATCTAGCTAGTCATTAAATAGGGAAAACTTCATTGGGAAATGCTTTGCAGCGAGAACCTGGAAGGAGGTGTGACATATTTTTCATCTTTTATGAGGTTTATGTGCCAAAATTTACTTGTTACCAAAAGGTTTGTAATGTTTAAATTTATTTTAAAATTTCTGACATGGCTGTTTTCCACTCATTTTATTCTTACCTCAGTGAATTATTTGTTAAATGACCAAAAAATTATTTTTAACAGGTCCACGGGCCCAGATGGCAAATAATGGTGACAATTTTCTTGATATATTGGGGGTTAGATATTAATGACAAGAAACAACAAAGAAATAAATAGAAGGAATAAACTTTGACAAGGAAGATTTAGTGTATTTTATGTTAACTGTTTTTCTCCAGGAAGTAGCCTGTCTGAATCCCACACGAAATCTCAAGCATTCATATATAAATTAATTTGTTGACCTTTATAAAAAGCTTTCTCTTAAAACATGCAAGTGGCATGTGCCCTTGAAATTTCAAGGTGCAGTGAAATTCTTTTCTGGTCAAACATAAATGCTCTTGCCCTCCTTCTCAGGATCAGGCATCAGGCTCCGGGAGTTAATTTGTTTTGTAGTTTTTCCTTTGTTTGCCTGCGTTTTTCCTTTATTTTTAATTCAGGAAGGTGTTTCTGCAGATATACTTTCATATGCTTACCTCTGGTTCTTATTAATTTTTCCTTGGGAGTTTAAAGAAAATAACAAGGCAGCTTTTTTTTTGGCCCCAAAATATTTGCTCCCATAAATCCTACATACATAAACAAGTTACAACACAGAATTAAGAAAAAAAAAAAAAAAACCTCAATATCAAGATAAGCTAAGAGAAAAAAAACATTATTTTTAAAACTTCTTACACTTGAAATAAAGTCTTTCTTTTGGCTCTGTACCTTTTTACACTTGGTGTGGCAGGGGAGACAAGTCAGCTTAAGAGTTTCAGACTTAAATTAGGCAGTTTGCAAATTGACAAAGATTTACTCATTTTTTAAATTAACATATAATGTATTATTTGTTTCAGGGGTACAGGTCTGTGATTCATCAGTCTTACACAATTCACAGTGCTCACCATAGCACATACCCTCCCCAATGTCCATCACCCAGCCACCCCATCCCTTCTACCCCCCCTCCAACTCCAGCAACCCTCAGTTTGTTTTCTGAGATTAAGAGTCTCTTATGGTTTGTCTCCCTCTCTGGTTTCATCTTGTTTCATTTTTCCCTCCTTCCCCTAAGATCCTCTGTCTTATTTCTCAAATTCCTCATATCAGTGAGATCATATGATAATTGTCTTTTTCTGATTGACTTACTTCGCTTAGCGTAATACCTTCTAGTTCCATCCACATCATTGCAAATGGCAAGATATAGTTTTTTTGATGGCTGCATAATATTCCATTGTATATATATACACCACATCTTCTCCCAAAGAACAAATAATCCAATCAAGAAATGGGCAGAAGACATGAACAGACATTGCTGCAAAGAAAACATCCAAATAGCCAACAGACACATGAAAAAGTGCTCAACGTCACTCGGCATCAGGGAAATACAAATCAAAACCTCAGTGAGATACCACCTCACACCAGTCAGAATGCCTAAAGTTAAGTCAGGAAACGACAGATGTTGGCGAGGATGCGGAGAAAGGGGAACCCTCCTACACTGTTGGTGGGAATGCAAGCTGGTGCAGCCACTCTGGAAAACAGTATGGAGGTTCCTCAAAAAGTTGAAAATAGAGCTACCGTAAAATCCAGCAATTGCACTACTGGGTATTTACCCCAAAGATACAAATGTAGGGATCTGAAGGGGTATGTGCACCCCAATGCTTATAGCAGCAATGTCCATAAGAGCCAAACTATGGAAAGAGCCTAGATGTCCATCAACAGATGAATGGATAAAGATTTACTCATTTTTTAAAACTACTTTTCCCTGACAGAGTCCATTATAATGCTATACAAATCTCATTGTATAATGTAGATTTTGCGGGGGTAGGGAACAATAGCATGGACGAAGATAAGAAATGGGAGGAAGGTGGGAGAGATCTTGTTGGTTTCTGATTTGACACCATTAACTCCTTGAATTAAGCTTTCAAAAGAGTAAATCCCTTACATCAACGTTCTGGTGTCATTCATTTATAAATTTTCCCATATTCACTTTTGTTATAAAGGCATACATGGCAGTTAAATCCAGCGTCTCTGAAGTTAGACCCTGGGTCCCTTACTATTTGTATGACCCTAGACGATTAACACCTCAGAGTTAGTTAGATGGTCTGTAGAATGGACATTAAAATAATGCTATCTTCATAAGGAATTGTGAAAGTAAAATAAGATGTAAATTCCTTAAAAAATGTTGGGCATTACATAAGTATTCAGTAAACATAATATATTTTTATATATATGATGTAGGAGAAATACTAGTCTTTGAACTCAAACAATCCTGATTTTCAATTACTTATTCTTATATTCAATAAATATTGAAGGTTTTTTTTTTCTTTTGTTTGGAACTTGAGGTACAATGATAAAGGAGTCCAGTCCCTCTTTCAAGGAGCTACTTGGTGGAGGTAGAAAGATAAACATAACATGACAGCCATGATAAAAATGTGCATAGAATTCAGTGGGCATAGCCAAAATAGAGTGGTCAGTTCTGTGTGCAGAGAAGGGAAAATTTTCTGGGAATTTGACCCTTTATTTAGGACTTGGAAGAGGAATATTGCTTATCAGTAGATACAGGTGGAGTGAAGAACATTTAGGTGGAGAGAAAAGCATGATTAAGAATATAGAGGAATGAAATAACATACTGTATTATTTCTGTTAAGTTATTCCTTAAAGCTAGAGTGAAGGAAACATTGTTTAGAAGCTGGGGATGGGATGGAGGGAAGGCTGGAAAAAAAGCTGTCATTACCAAAGGGCTTTTTCAGAGATTTTATATTAGAAAGTCTTTCTGGCATCAGTGTGGAGGATGAAGTGGAATGTTACAAAACCACAGGCAGGAAAGTAACTCATAGATTATTTGTAGTCCAGGTTCATAAGTTCCTGAATACAACAAGAAATGAAGAGGAAGGAAAGGAAACAATTACAGTAAATACGTGGGAGTCAAATTGATAGGCTTTTTTGGGTTACAATAAAAACCTCAAAGAATGACAGATAAAATGAAATGAGATTATGTAAATAAAAGTACCTTGTAAGATATAAAGCTCTATATGATTTTCAGTTGTTATCCACATTCAAGATTATGTAAACAATGACTTTAAACCCACATTTAATATGTTGTCCTACACAATATAACTATTGTCTGTTCTTAAAGTTTGTAAGGCTTCAAATTGTCTTTTATTTTATTTTATTTTTTTATTGCTCTAAAAATGACTATTAACTTTGATACATTTGAGAGTATTCTTCTCTATGGTATTTGGAGATTGTAAGTTGGATATAGATTATTGGTTGAAGAAATGACAATTAACATTTTTAGTTCGTAAAGTAAACTGTCTTTTAAAATGCAATCTTTCAGGGATGCCTGGGTGGCTTAGTCAGTTAAGCGTTGGCCTTCAGCTCAGGTCATGATCTCAGGGTCGTGGGATCGAGCCCCATGTCGGGCCCCCTGTCAGCGGAGAGCCTGCTTCTCCCACTCCCTCTGCTGCTTCCCTTGCTTGTTCTCTCTCTCTTTCTGCCAAATAAATAAATAAAATAAAAAACAAACAGACACAATCTTTCAATCTTTGGACACTGTATATTAACCCTAATATATTTGTGAGAACATATGCCACCATGATATGGATTTCCATAGAATTCAAGCTTCTTGTATACTTACAACATCTGACTAGATTGACCAAACCTCAAAATTTTACCAGAAATACAATATGTACGCACGCACGTGCACACATACACATATACAATTGGATCAAACTAAAGGAACTGTTGTAATAGAGTTACAGATTTCTATAGTGTTTTATCTATAAGAATAAAATTTATAATAATAAATTAGAGGCATAATTCCAAATAGACTTACATAGTATTCATTTTTGAACTGAGGCTCAACTTGTTTTCATATGCACAGGTGACTGAGAAGAATCAAATTAGTTTTCAAGTGATAATCATTCTTTTCATAGAGCTAGATAAGGCCTTTGGTGGCCAAGGTCCTATAAACATTGACAGAAAACTGCCCTATATGCACCCTAGGTCTTTGACTCATTTATTGTTAGAGAAATCCAGCCATGCCTGGCATGAGTTTAAAAACATTCAGAGATCTTGTTCTTATATTCCACATTTTGGGGCCATTTATCCATTGATATTAGGTCTGCCACATCTGTTCATGCATTTAAATGAAAGTTAAAGACCTTCTTTTTTGATCAAGTTTTAGTGTTTTCATAATTTATATGCACCACACTATTCTAGAAGAGTTTGTTCAGAGTAATTTTCTCTTTTTTATCTGTCATTGATATTTTTATGCCTTTTATTCCACAGCCTTTAAGATGTGATGTGAATAAAAACAGCTTTCTAAATAAAGATTGATTGGTAACAGTTACCCAATAAACAATAGGCTTCATATGAGACTAAAAAAATACTATATATGTTGGTTTAAGTGATAGAATGGCACATATCTTAAATTATTGGAGTGTACACAAAGCAATATCCTTACATACATGATAAAGTTAAATTGGGAAATTTTTTGAGAAAAAAATATTTTGTTCAAATTGCTAAAAACATTTGTGTATAATGTTTTCTTAATATGGGTGTTAAAACCACGATTTTTTCCGTTCGAGTTTGATTCTGTCCTATTGAGAGGAATGTCTGGTTGGGATTGAATGGAGTCATTCCCAATCATGTCCACAGGTCAAAAATCTTTCTTACTTAAATTTCCTTCCCTTAATTGTTTAGTAATCCTTCTAACACCTTTTTAATCTACTGGAAGAAGGTGGAATGTTTGGGAAAAAAGCTACTAGCTTTTCCTATACAAACAGGTTTGTTGAATTTATATTCACATTATTTCATTATTTCATTAAAAATATGTGTATCAAAGGAGCTAGATTTTTTTGATATTGACCCTCAGTGCAGAAATGAACTTATGTCTACAAAATAATAACATAAAGCATCTTTTAAAATTTGTGGCAAAATGTAATGTTACTTGAAGAAGTATAAGGAAGCACAATAGTAAAATAAATTAATGTCCACATATTATAAATAGAAAAGCATCAATCACCATCAGAAGAAATAAAATGTATCCCAGAGATACTTGAATGAAATAGTTCCCCCATGTTTAGTAAACACATAAACACATGTTCACTTACTCTGACACACTGCTCTGAAATTTAATAAAACTTTTTTTTTTTAACTCAGGAAAGTTCCAAATAGAGATTGTATTTTTCCTCTCAAAATACTTCATACTTATATATTTAAGAATCTATTCAACTCGGGGCACCTGGGTGGCTCAGTCGTTAAGCGTCTGCCTTCGGCTCAGGTCATGATCCCAGGGTGCTGGGATCGGGCCCCGCATCGGGCTCCCTGCTCCGCAGGAAGCCCGCTTCTCTCTCTCTCCCACTCCCCCTGCTTGTGTTCCCTCTCTCACTGTGTCTCTCTCTGTCAAATAAATAAATAAAATCTTAAAAAAAAAAAAAGAATCTATTCAACTCTTATGTATTTAAAAGACTTAGAGTAAGAATCTCATTTCTCTTTTGTTCAACCAATTCCTAAATTAGATCTTGAGTTCCACTCACTACACTGAGTTCCAGACTTAAATGTCTGCCTGCCTGCATGACATCCCCATTTGGTTATCGATTGGGTACCTCAAACATTTTTACATGTCTAAAGCAACAATTTTGATCTCTCCCCCAACTTTTCTCATAAAACTGCTTTTCCATTTTTTTTTTATCCTAGCTCATTCACCACTGTTCAACCAGATAGCCAATCTAAAAATCTAGAACTCAATCTTGATTTCTCTTTATTCATTACATCTGCATCCATCTGTTGGCATCCCTTAGACTTGAAAATAGAAATACATCCCAAATCATATCACTCTTCACTTCCTGAACCACTACCACCAACATGACTATGTCACCATCATGACCATGCCACCATCATGTCCCATCTCATTTGTGACAGTAGTCCCCTAACTGGTATCTCTTCTTACACTCTTTCTTCTCTATAGTTCATTTGACCTAATGTAGAAACACACACATACTCACTCTTAAAACTCTAATATTTTTCCTAAATATTTAGTGCAAAATTCCAGCTCTTTATTTAAGGCCTACATAATCTGATCATTGACTCCCTTTGCAATCCCACCTTCTCTGACTACCCACTATGGCTCCATCCATAATGGCCTTTTTGCTCTTCCTTGGCAAGCTCGTCCTCATCTCAGATTGTTTAACCTAGTTATTCACTTAGTATGAAATACTTTTCACTCACAACTTTACACAGTTCTCTCTCAATATTCAGGTTTCTTCTCAACTATCTCATCAGAGACGTCTTCAATGAGAATATTGAGAATAGCCTCCTCACCAATTTCTGTACCCTCGTTTGCTCTCACCTTATCTTTATTTAATTCCTTTATATATCCAGTTTCTATCTGCAACTATACTATTTACTTGTTTATATATTTATCTCTTATCTTCCTCATTAGCATATAGGTACCATAACGTTAGACACTTCGTCTCAGTAACTGCTATATCTTCAGCACCTAGAGCAATACCTGGACATACGTCCTAAATGCATGAGTAAATGAATAATTAAAGCTATCTGGAATTAATTTTTTTCAACTTCCTCCTCTTATTTTTATACTCTAACATATGAATCAAGCAGGCAAATGTATGAAGTATGTATACATGTCATTGATATTATTGTCTCTATATTGCTCTGTGACCTTTTAGTGCATCAGTTATATCTATTTGCCTTATTTTCTTCATTTTGAATAGTGTATATATAATTGTTTGAGAGATGAGAAATTAACTTCTGTTTCAAAGTTGCAGTAAAAGAGTATATCTGAAAAAAGTTGAACATATATGGAGAACACTGAATAGTAATACTGGGGTTAAAAAAGTGTACTTTTCGATTTTGTGTTTATGAGAAATGGAGAAAATGAGATATTAAAATATTTTTTAGGAATAAAACACTTTATCAAATAAGTACATGTAGTCATTGGCCATTACTGAAAATGCTAACAGCTCTATAGGCTCACATTTCTTCTCTTAGAAGGAAGATTTGTTACAATTATGAATTTTCAAGTATTTTATTAACCTTCAACTCCCACTCCAAATTTTAGTGTTTTACTTCTGTTTTGAAAACTGCTGAGAATTTTTTACTATCTGTGCTGCCAAAGCGAGCACTCTTTGAGAATTTTCTAAAATGAAAATAAGTTGTGAAAATGGGACTCTGATCTTAGGCATCATTACTTTAGCCTGTCATGAGTTGACTCACTATTTAAAAAAAAAAATCATTTTATCTGTGAGTTAAAAATTGATCCACAGGGGTTGATATACATATCAACCCTTTGAAATCTTTATACACATAAACTTTCAAGAGAAGGTTCATCTAGCTCTCTATATCCTGATCATTGCTTCCTATATCAATTACCAATGTTCAGCCTTAAGACTGAAGCAAGGAACAACATAAACTGAAAAGTGTTTTCTCTTTGGAGAAAGTACCGGGGAAATCCTTTCTGACTATCTTAGGAACTTCAGGGAGATACTCTAGTAAAATGTTGAGGTTGGGACTTGTTTTTATGGGGACAACTTAAAATATTGAACTAAACTTATTAACTTAAATTTATTAGCTCTAAATATAGCCAGAAAGGCAACATAGGCTGATGGAAATACATTTAATTTTAGGGCATAAATGACAGTTGGAGCCTTATCATGTAAGGGGACAATTTTAGACAAATCTCTTCACAGAGTGGCAATAACTTCATCTAAAATTTGATATAGCTATATCTTACTCATAGTATTGTGGTAAATATTAAATGCAGAATATAAAACAATTTTATAGGTTTTAATGTACTACATAAATGTTTTTATTAGAATTGTGTAAGACTGTTGAATCACAGACCTGTACCTCTGAAACAAATAACACATTATATGTTTAAAAAAAAAAAGAAGATAGCAGGAAGGGAAAAATGAAAGGGGGGAAATCGGAGGGGGAGCCGAACCATGAGAGACTATGGACACTGAGAAACAAACAGGGTTCTAGAGGGGAGGGCGGTGGGGGGATGGATTAGCCTGGTGATGGGTATTAAAGAGGCACGTATTGAATGCAGCACTGGGTGTTATGTGCAAACAATGAATCACGGAACACTACATCAAAAACTAATGATGTAATGTATGGTGATTAACGTAACATAATAAAAAAAGAAAAAATAGAAACAAAAACAAACAAAAAGAATACATTTCATCATTTCATTGTGTTTTTTTTAAGACTTTATTTGTCAGACAGACAGAGAGAGAGAGCACAAGCAGGGGGAGCGGCAGGCAGAGGGAGAAGCAGGCTCCCTGCTAACCAAGGAGTCCCATGCGGGACTTGATCCCAGGACCCTGGATCATGACCTGATCGAAAGGCATATGCTTAATCTACTGAGCCACCCAGGCATCCCTCATTGTATTATTTTATTTTATTTTATTATGTTATGTTAGTCACCATACAATACATCATTAGTTTTTGATGTAGTCATCCACGATCCATTGTTTTTGTTGTATTTTTTAATAGATCTTTTCACTAATAGCTATGTCTTGAATTTGAATTTCAATGACTCCTTCAATATTCTCCATAGTAGATAATTTTACTCTGGGTAGTTAGGAAGAAAGCAAAAGCAAAGCCAATGGCTTGCTGCTCATGTAAGTCTGGGTTATATTTCTTCATCCTCTTTCCTCTAATTTTCTTGACAAGTAGAAATGTGTGAGAAGAGAGAGATCACAGGATGCTTATTGGGAATAGCTCATTCTTCAGTGACCTGCTTATTGCTATACCAGCTGGTCTCACATGTGTAGTGGTGCAAGCTCTGGGCTTCTGGCCATTAAAAGAGAGAGGAGAGCTTTCTATGAAACAGCCTATAGAGAGGCTCTGCCTTGAATTGTCTTGCCTGAAGATTTTATCAGTTCAATTGGGAATGGATTTTATAAGGTACATAGGAACTAGAACCCAATGTCAACCTTACAGTTCAGAATGGGTAATCATATATTCCCTATCTGCCCAAATATCCATCTACTGTGTACTTCTGTCTACCTGTTGTATCAGAGGATTTTTATTTCTTTTTAGTGATTATTTCACGTGGGTACAATATCAACTCCTAATATATGCTTAATATTTCTTCACTAATTTCCTTTAATATAATCCTCATATATGATGGTGTAACTAACACCCTCCAAAGAAGAATCTAATTTTTAGTAGCTTTATTTGCAATGATGATATGCAAATGTTTACTTAGTGAAAAGGGATAGCAGAGTTAGAGAAGGGTGAAAAACTGATAGGGAGGGCAATGTAATATCGATAGAAGTAATTGTTCCCCTTATTTCCTAGAAATGTGTCTCCTTGAATGGAAATGATGTATTATACCTTTCAGGATGCATATAGTTAAATATATCCACTGCTTATATTCTATGTACTCTTCTTTCAAGAAACCCTCCATAGTTGTTTATTTTCTTCATATATTTCCTTAATAGTTCCAAATCATTTCTAAGATAAATGATTATGTTAAAATGTTAAATCATATCACTCTCTGGAGGACACTTTCCAGTGACTTCCTGTCTAGAAGTAAAAGCTTAAATTCTTACTTTGTCCTTCAGAACCCTGCAGTATCTAGCCCCCATCATTTCTCTAAAGTCATCACTTGCTCCCTTCAAGTCACACTGTTTTGGTTGCAGGTCTTTGAACAGGCCAGACTCACTTTTGATTTAGTGTCTTTGCATTGGCTGTTCCTTCTACCAAAATAGCTTTCTCCCAGATAGTCTTATTACTATCTTTTTTATCTCCCTCAAGTCTTTGTTCCAGTTCTTCATTAGTTCTACCTTGTTTGCCTTACTTAAAATTTCACCTGCTCCCCCCACCCTCACTGTCTTCAATTCTTGATGATGCACATCAGGAGATTATTGCCCCAAATTATATTAGGTATATTTAATTCTGCTTTTATGAGTTATTTCAATAAACTTATTTCACTTGCACCACCTCACTACAGTGCATCTGTTGTCAAACCTAATTTCTTCCATCCAACAAATAGGGAGATCTTTGCTGAATCACTAGGGTGGGGTAAAGCCTAGTGTTCTGATTCTATATTACCTTCCATTTTCCATTTTGCACACTTCATCAATTTTTCCTTTGATATCTGGGTAGAAAGTATATACTTTCAAATTTATGGCTGTCCACAAAATCCAACCTGAGCCTTATTTTATCACCCATAAGTGAATTAAACACAGCTTTGAATTCCCCATTGCTTTAGGAGTGGAAATCAGAATCTTGCCAATCAAAGTAAATTAGATTCTTCTGGTTTAAAGTAGTGACTTTTATAATTAATATGATTCTCTCTTATTCCTCTTTTTTCTTCCTCAAAAGGCCACCTAATTCCAGGATGGGATTGGGAGGTAATATTAAGAAGGGGACATTTGCTTTTTGGTCCATTTCTCTGTTTTCATTAATTTCAGCCATGGTGCGACTTATTCTGTCTATAGCATGGACAGTCACTGCTCCTCCTGCAGTGACTTTTAGACTTAGAGAAAGTTGCCATAATAGTGCTGAGAGTTCCCATATATCCCAAACCCAGTTTCCCTTATTAACATCTTACATTAGTATATGACCTTTGTCATACCTAAGGAACCAATACTGATCCATTATTATCAGCTACTCTCTATGCTTTTTTTCAGATTTCATTAGTTTCCCTTAATATTCTTTTCCTGGTACAGGATCTTATCTAGGATACCATTTTGCCTTTAATAGTCATGTCTCCTTTGGCTCTTCTGCGCTGTGACAGTTTTTCAGACTCCTTGTTTTCAATGACCCTGAGGACTACTGGTCAGTTATTTTGTAGAATGTCTCTCAATCAGGATTTGTCTGATGGTTTTTTTTATGGGTAAGCAAGGCTTAGGAGTTCTGCAGAGGAACCACAACACATCATATAAAGGGTACATTCTAGCAACATGTTTTACCACTGGTCATGTTAAAGTTGATCACCTATCTAAGGTAATGTTTGCCAAGTTTCTCCACTGTAAACACACACAAACACATGCACACAAACATTTCTGCATAATTTACTCTTTGTAAGTAAACCATTCTCTTTGAGAAGGGAGAATCTACATAAATTATTTGGATATCTGATAGATGTGTTTTTATTCTCTTATTTATGTATTTATTTAATCATTTATTTCAGTATGGACTCATGGATATTTATTTTATGCTTTAGGTTATAATACAATACTACATTTTATTTAGTTGCTCATATTGTTCCAAATTTGGCTGTTAAGAGAATTATCAGGGTCCCTGTGAAGTAACCTATTATTTTGTTTTTAAGCATTTAATTTCTGGCACTACAAGATGCTCCTGGCTCATTTTGCATATTCCCTGCCACAGTTGTAGATTCAGCTATTTCTTTAAGGAGGTTTGGTTCTTTTTATTGGACAATGGTATTAAAAACTGAGATGAGGGTCCTAGGTGTGCTCCCCACCTAGGTGAGGTGTCATTGGTTCTAGGCCCTCCCTGTGGACATGACTAAAACATATATGCATTATAATAACCCATATATAACTATGTATAACCCATCAGTACCTAGATTAAGCTAAATATGAATTTATACTGATATTTCTAGCTCTAGTCCAGGACTACCTGGTTCATTCTAACCTCTCCCCCTGCTTATCTATAACTTTCCACTCCAGCAACGAAAAACCTGGCTCCCATTATCCACTATCCGATTACTTGTTTGTTCATTTTATATATATATATATAGAATTGTTAACCTATATCATCATGAGAAACTCTACCAACTAGAGTAAAATTTATGTACATTTCTTTTGTCTTTAGTCTTATAGTCTGGTTATTTGCAAAGTTATTTAGATCAGCATCGTTTTCCATCTCCTCTAGTTAGGTTATATCATACATTTTTAATACAGTTATTCTTTTTTTCAAAGGATTTTATTTACTTATTTGAGAAAGAGAGAGTGAACGAGAGAGAGAGAGAGCACAAGCAGGGGGAGTGGGAGAGGGAGAAGCAGGCTTCCTGCTGAGCAGTGAGTTGACGCGGGGCTTGATCCCAGAACCCTGAGATCATAATCTGAGCCCAAGGCAGACACTTAATGGACTGAGCCACCCAAGCGCCCCATAATACAGTTATTCTTTTGTCACAGTGTGCATTCTATTCTAGATCCCCCTACTTTGACTTCATCTTTTTTCCGTTTGCATGCAATACAGTTCACTCGTTGCACTGTAAAGTTCTAAGGGTTTTGACAAGTGGATAGTTATGTATCTACCACTAGAGAACTATACAGAATAGAATCGTGGTTCTAAAAGATCCTTTGTACTTCACCTATTCAACTCTTCCCTGTTTGTTCCCATACCCTTGGCAACAACTATCTGATAGTTTTAACTTTTCCATGCCTCTGCCTTTGATTTTCATGGTCAGGCTTGTAAATACTATGCTCTATCTACTGACACAGACTCTGTCAAGATTTCTTGGCTTCTTATGTTCCACTGACACTCTCAAGCACTTCTTCACTCCTTCTGCGGCATAGACTGCCTTCCTTAAAGTGTGGCCTTCTGTTTTAAGTTTCTTCTCAAATGATCCACTTGAAACAACTCACTTATCCATGGCTGTTCTTTGTCTTTGGTGCCACACTGGACTTGGGGTTTCTGAATCATTATGAGTTCCTTCTCTTTCTGGATTCCATTGTGTGCTATTGATCTATTTCTTTCTTTTTTTTTTGTATTTTATTTCTTTTTTAAAATTTTTTATTGTACGTTAATCACCATACATTACATCATTAGTTTTTGATGTAGTGTTCCATGATTCATTGTTTGTGTATTTCTTTATTTTTATAACAATATCACATTGGCTTCATTATGGTAGCTTTGCAGTAATTTTAGAAATCAGATAGTATAAATCCTTCTACTTTATTCTTTTTTTTTCAGCATTGCATTGGTCATTCAGTGTCCATTGCCCTGTCATGTAAATTTTAAGATCAATTTGTCCACTTCCATGAAAACATCTGAGAGGATTATGATTGGGATTTAATTGAATTGATAGGTCAATTTTGTTAGATCTGATATCTTAACAATATTGAGTTTCAATTCATGAACATATTATGTCTCTATTTATTAGTTTTCTTTATAGTTTTTAGTAAAGGAATGTTGTACCTCTTTTGTCAAGTATATTTTCTAGTATTTGATGTTTTTTATACTGTTGCAAATAGAATTATTTTTAAGAACAAAGTCTGTATTCCATTTCTCAGTACTAGAATCTCTATTGGTTCTTTTTTAGATTGTATTTCTTTATTGTGATTCTATCATCTCTTCACTCATTATAATTACATTTTTCTTTAAGTACTTTAGCACATTTAAAATAACTGTTTCAATATTGTTGTGTGCAATTATAATATCATGGCAGTATTGTTTCTGTTGACTGATTTTTAAAAAAAATTATGGGTCACATTTTTACACTAATTTGCATGTCTCGATTATATTTTCTTTATAGGCTGCTGGTTTTGACAGGGCTGCTAAATTACTCATGGATTCTTATTGATTCTATTAGTGCTGGTTTTTAGTCTTTGTCAGAGTAAGCTTATTTTGATTTTGTCCTTCATTAGAGAGCAATGTCTTTATTCCAAAAGTATGTCCTTTCTGGGCTCTCAGTTGAACAACTGAAATCCTCGGCAATATGTCTCGTCTCTGAACAGGCCAGGATTGCAATATTTTTCATCCTTATGTGACCTCTATTCTCCATTCAATCTTAGGCCAGCACCATCTGCCTTCTGCCAAGTTTAGTAGGTCTTTTTGTGACCATGCACAGCACATCCCTCATCCAAAGACCCAGGGTGAGCCCTTAGAGAGACTTCTTGGAACTTCTGTGCAACTTCTTCCTTTCCAGGAGCCAGCCCTGAAAATTCCATCCACTTCAGCAGTATAGATTTCTGGTCACAGCTTCCCTAGCTCAACAATGCCACTACTGCACTTGGGCTCCATTTCCCTGGGACAAGTAAATAAAGTACTCCTATGTACAACTCCCTTCTCTGAAGAATCACAGGACTGCTTTGCCTATTGTTCAGTGCATTAAAAAATAGTCTTAGATATTTTGTCCAATTTTATGGTTATTTGGAAGGCAAGTGAGATACCAGTTATTTTTTGGTAGTTGGAAGCTGAATTGCCACATTAAATAGACTTTTAAAATTATTATTTTAATGCTGGCTTTTTTGAATGGGGGTTTAAAAGTAAATGTGTATAGCTATTCATTTATCACTCTGAAAATTTCACAGCCAATAATATTTCCTGGCATATATTTATGACCCTTTTTTGGAATATAATTGTGCCATTGCTAAGGTTTTGGGAAGCTCTGGTTTATAATATCAACTTTATGCTGTAATTTGTTGAAGAGTGGCTCTTCTTTTTTTTATTATTATGTTATGTTAATCACCATACATCATTAGTTTTTGATGTAATGTTCCATGATTCATTGTTTGCGTATAACACCCAGTGCTCCATGCAGAACGTGTCCTCTTTAATAACCATCAGCAGGCTAACCCATGCCCCCACCCCCCTCCCCTCTAGAACCCTCAGTTTGTTTCTCAGAGTCCATAGTCTTTCATAGTTCATCTCCCCCTCCGATTTCCCCCCTTCATTCTTCCCCTCCTGCTATCTTTTTTTTTTAAACATATAATGTATTATTTGTTTCAGAGATACAGATCTGTGATTCAACAGTCTTGCACAATTTACAGCGCTCACCATAGCACATACCTTCCCCAGTGTCTGTCACCTGGCCACCCCATCCCTCCCACCCCCCCACTACTCCAGCATCCCTCAGTTTGTTTCCTGAGATTAAGGATTCCTCATATCAGTGAGGTATTATTGCTCTTTCTTTCTAAGCCAAACTTTTAGAATCCCAAACAGTAATTATATTTTGCAAATACCTGATCCTGGGGAATAAACATAGTTACTCCTTAATGAACAAAAGTCTGGGAAAGTGAGTCTGTTTTCAAGACTATTTTGGACTTTATGACCAAGAAATGAAAACTATTTTTGTTATATTTTTGAGTATTCCCTTTCTTTGGTAAGGGAGCATCACCTCAAAGTCTCATTTAAATGCAAAAAGAACACACAGTTAAAGGTATTACTGAGAAAGAAAATTACACAGGAGAATAAATCAAAATATTATCCAATAAACCAATCACTTCTCTAGACTCAATATTCCACGGGCAGAGACCACTATTTCTTGTTTTCATTTTATGTACACAATATGCCATCTGAGAGTCATGTTAATTCTTCTTAGAGTCCTGGAATACACTGCAGGAATACACTTTTATGTGTATTATCTGCCTTAAACAGAAAAAAAAATGGGGTTGGAAAAGTAAAGCTAATTTAGTATCCGTCATGCAAACTTCCATCTCTATATCTCACCACATATATACTTGGGGAAGTTTTAGTATAAGAGGTAGGAAACCTAAGGATTTGGCTAATGTAGCAACAACTAAAATGTATTTAAGAAAAAGAAAACAAGAAAAAGTTCCTAAAGTATTAAATTTTTAGAAGGTTAAGGTGTTATCCTGTAGTAAGGATGGTGCTAGTTACACTAAAACAAAGCACCTTTGTGACATGATGATGCACTTCCCCTCCCCAATTTCAGTGTTTACTGTGTGATGTATTCTGAGGATACATTGGCTTTTTTTCCTGATAAATATATTTCAGAAAAATGAGTTTTGTGTTGACTTCTTTTTCTAAAGATGATTTTCTAACATCAATTTTAAGAAATTAACTATTATAACACACTGAAAGGAGATAAAATTCCTAATGTTGACACATTGCACATCTGACCTAATTCATCATAGACTGTGGTGTGTATTTATGTGTTTTGATGATGACTTTTTTTAACTAGAGGTGAAAAGGAGGCCTGATTTCCCATTGTGATATTATCCTCTCCTTGTTATAATTCTTATTTCTAGGATTTTTGAGAAGTTAGAGGGTACAAATGTTATCAGAGTCTTATAACAAACTTGACTCTGATTTATTTTTGTTTTTATTACAATCCTACTTCAAGGAATAGCTAACACACAATATGCTAACTACTGAAAACAGTTTTATGAGGTTCTATAGGTCAGTGTGGTTCATTAGATTCTGAAATGAAAATGAAAATTGGTCATTATGTAATTATGACATATGACTTTACATTACTAATGTGTTTATTAATACTTTTATATGCTGACAATCAACAATAAAACAGGCAACTAAACACGCTGGTGGAAATGAGACCATTAGTGTTTGTTAGGAATGTGAGGAGAAAATGAATAAAATAATATACATGAATGGAGTATCTGGTTTAACTATGAAGTAAAAGAAACTAGGAATTGCTTTATAAATGTTAAACCTCTTATCATGATCATCACATATTTATGGTAACCTATGGTATCTGTAAGGGTTACATGGACTTACACTGGAAGTATTTATGTTTCCTTCTTTTTTTTTTTTTTTTTTTAAAGATTTTATTTATTTATTTGACAGAGACAGAGATAGCAAGAGCAGGAACACAAGCCCCGGGAGTGGGAGAGGGAGAGCAGGCTTCCCGCCGAGGAGGGAACCCGATGTGGAACTCGATCCCAGGACCCTGGGATCATGACCTGAGCCGAAGGCAGACGCTTAACGACTGAGCCACCCAGGTGCCCTATGTTTCCTTCTTTAAGAAGTTAGAGCTATATAGTCCTGGAATTGTGTGGTAATGCAGCAATGACAACCGGGACTCAGATCATCCTGTCATCCTGGCCTGCCGTTATTTGTGTGTGGCTTTCATCTTTGCAGAAATCAGAGTTGATGCTGTACTTCAAGATATTGCATTTGCTTTTTTCAAGCAGGAAGAAGAGTAAAAGAGCTGATGGCTAATGGGCCATCCTATCCCATTAACAAGTTTTCCAGGAAGAAGCTTCACCTGCCTACTTATATTTTCATCTCAGAGTGAAAACTGGGCCATATGGTCACCTCTAACTGCTTGAAAGTCTGGGAAAGGGAGTATTTACTTTTCCACCTACATGAAGAAGGCAGGAGAGAAAGGGAGTGTTTCTAGTGTCAGAGCAGCAAATTCACAATATCTGCCATCAAGAGTATAAGCAAACGATGGGATTATGACTTAATGAGCTGGAGTCACCTATTGCCAGGAATAAAAAGTTGGAAAACACTGCATCTGGCAGAATAATTGCTCTTATGGAGAAACTCATTTCAGGAAGAGAATCTTTTTTAGTAGTAGGTGAGTTTGTGTGGGGAATGGATAATAATCTGCTCCCAGATGTCAACAAAGGAAACAAAACTATTCTGCATGAGAAGTTTTTAACTCTTTAGAAAAGAGGTGAGAGTCAGAGATACCTTAGGGTATCTGAGAAGGGTACCTGAGAAAGGTGACCCCTTTGCATAAATCTTTAAGATTTAAGTAAAGTTACTACATTCACAAAATGCTTGTTGCAATTTAATTTTTTAAAAACTGCGGAGAGTTTCTATTTTATATCCTGTCTGACGTTAGGGTAAAGTAGGAGGGTGTGAAATGCAGGAGCTACAGAAAGATTACTATAAGAAATGAGCCTGCAGGACTTTACATGTATTACAGAAGGAAATCTGGACTGTCTCTAAGGCCTGCGGTGGGGGGTGGGGTCTTCTGCAAGTCGAGTTCAAGTTATGGAGTTAATAATAACTCCCAGGACAGGAAAAATGAGGCTGACATATAGGCTACACACAGAAAACTTGAGCTGGTAAGTAACTAGGAATTCAGAATCTCTGCAGAAATTCATGCACATATGATCTATGTGGCAGAGAGAGAGAGACAGAGAGAAAGAGGGAATGTATGCACATGCGTGCATGCGTGCGTGTGTCTGGTTTAAATATCTTTGATGCTAGATTTTCTTTTCAAGTTATCTTTGCTCTTGTTGGAATCAAAAGGCAAACTTCTCCAAAGGGAACATTTTTCTTAACCATTTCTTTTTTGCAGTGTTATTAGATTACAACTGAAAGCCAATTTTTCATTAATTCCTCTAAGAAAAAAGTTTTCTTGATTTTGTTTTCCAGTAGGGTTTAAATTCCTGCATAGGCACTAATTTAAATGGTTCCATAGTATCCATTTCATCTTTACATCATAATTTCTTTAATCGACTCTTTGTTCATGGGCATTAGATTCTTTTTAACTTTTTAATGATAAGAGACTGTACTGTATGACATATATTTTTTTATACTAATATGATTATTCTCCTTAGGAATATACTCCTAGGATGAGATCACAAATTCAAAAAGTATGTGTAGTTTATATTTTTAGATAAGCCATCAAAATACCTACCATTAAGATTATACTAATTGAACTTTCTACAAACAAATTTTACTTGCTTTTATTGACTACTGCCAAAATAATTTCTTTTCATCTTTGTTATCTTATCCTTTGCCTATTTTTGTCATTTATAAATTAAATTCCTAATTCATTTGTGAAAACTCTATATATGAAGATTTTATTATTTTCTTTGATATTTATATGTATGTTGCAACTGTTTTACTACTTTGTTATTAGTATTATTCACTGTGCTAATCAAAGTCTTTCAATTTAGATTCTCAAATATATTCGCATTCAGCTACATTGTTTCTGGTTTCATTTTGAAGTTTTTTCTATCCATTGATATAAATATGTTCTACATATTCTTGTGGTGTTCTCACATTATTATTTTCATTTTCATGAATGTGAAATTTATTTTGAATTGAGCAGTGAACTGGGAATCAAGCTTTATTTACAAAGTGGCTAATGCATTATCTTAACATCAGTTATTGAATAATCATAATCCTAAGGATTTTAAATATGCCCCCATTATATACAAGATGTCCATGAAAACTTCTGTTAATTTCTGAGATTCTATTTTGTTCATTTAATATGCATGATGGATGGTCCAAGTAATTTTTCACTAGTGGCAGAAGTGATCCTCTGGCTATGAGGAACAATTAAAATATATTTTACAGTGTATACTTAATTATACAATTAAAGTCTAACATACTGCAAGAGGGTTTTAATAGTTTCAAGAGAAGACACTCTTATCATCATAATCCCATTTTAGTTCTGTTAATGAAATTACTTCATACTAGGACTCTTCCTTTAGGAGTTTAACAGAAGAGACCTGGTTGAACTGTCTCTAACATAGGACTATTAACAGGTGATTATTTTTATAGAAAATTAATATATTTACTGCATTGTTTCTTAAGCTGATTAATATTTAACCAATATTTATATCTTAAATACTTTTCAGATGTTTTTAATATAAACATATTGTCTGTATTATCATTATTATGACTATTTCTCTTCAAGTTGTCCATAATAAATCATTGAGGGATTGTGGTTATCCAATCATGCCACTATGAGTAGCAAATGATTTTGCTCTTTGTCAAATGACTAAAATGCTACGTCACAAGTGCTCACTGAATACCACTGATATTAAAAAGCCATAGATTAAAATATATTTATTGATTTCTAAGATGTAAGAACATTAAATGGGAATCTGAGAATCAGTAAAATACATGGTTAGATTAAATATTTATGTTCAAATACTTTTATACCATGATGATTTAAAACATTCTTTATTTTTAAAGAATGGTTTTGTTACACGTAAAAATTTTGGTTCACAGTTTTTTTTCAGTACTTTGCATATTTCATTCTGCTGCTTTCTGATCTCCATTGTTTCTGATGAGAAGTTACCTACTTATCATTGTTCCCATGTATATGATGATGAGTAATTTTTTTCTTGCTGTTTTTACATTTTTCTATGCCTTTGTTTTTAAACAGTTTGATTATAACCTCTTTTCTTTTATGATAATTTGGGTATTCTGAGCTTCTTGGATTTGGAGATTAATGTTTCACTGAATTTGGTAGTTTTTAGCCATTGTTCTTATAATAAATTTTATAGCCCTTTCTTCCTCTCCTCTCTTCCTCTCCTCTCTTCCTAACATTAACATTACTTGTATGTTGGCACACTGGATGTTTCTCCCAAAGGTCTCTGAGAATATGAAAAACTGAAATTCTCCTACATAGCTGGTGGAAATGTGAAATTATGCGGTTATTTTACAAAATGTATTTTCACTTTAATTTTAAAATGTTAAATGTAAACTTCTTTCAGCTCAGCAATTTAATTCCTAGAACTCTACTCAAAAGAAACAAAAATATATCCTGACACAAATTTGAATGTGAATGTCCATAAAACATGACTCTGTGATAATAAAAGTTGTAAACAATTCAAATGTACATCAACCAGGAGATGGATACCAAAAAGATGTATGCCCATACAACGCAAGATTACTCAGCAGTAAAAAAGAACAAAATAATGATTCATGTTACAACATGGAAGAATCTCAAGAACAGTCTGGCGAATGAAAGTAGTCACATGCAAAATACTGCATATTGTGTGATTCCCCATTATACGCAATGTCCAGAAAACACAGATTTAGAGAGATAGAAAATAGGCCAGCATGCATGAGGCTGCAACACAATTAGATGAAGTGTTAAAAATACAAAAGAAGGGTTAAAATACAGAGAGCACAGAGGAAGAAGTTTTAGATCTCATCTAACTGAAGATCTAGAGGAGATAATGGAATGTGGAGAGGCAATATATAAAGATACAATTTTTATAACTGAAAATAGACAAATTATCAGACAAAGGAAACAATATCTAGAAAATCAACCAATTTCTAGAAGGAGACATAAAAAAATCTTCTCAAATACATCATAGAATGAAAATGAATATGATTCATGTAAAGGATTTTATTTTTGAAGTAGGCAAAGAGAAATGATAGATAACAGGTTGAACCATATCAAATTGCCCTTTTCTGTGGATCAAAAATAGTCAAATAGCTGCAATTTCATATATGGTTCAGCCTTTTACAAAGAAACAACAGTACAACTGTTGGGAATTTGGGAGACAAAACTAACAGTTTTTGCCACACAGGTAAAAAAACAAAAAATGAAAAACAAAACCCACAAACCTGATAGTGTGTAAGTTCAAAAGCACTTGCACATGGGTCTATGGGCAGACTTCACAAAACAGGTATGTCTGGCAAATTCAAAAGCCATGACAAAGCATTTGCTATGCAAAATAAAGTCTTCAAACCTAGAAGTATAAACCTGATGAAACTAAGGACTAAATAAAGACAACTTCTAGCAAACACTGCCAAATTTTAGCTACCCTTCCTAAATAGACTTCAAAAGAAACTACATTTACACATCTACTACCATGGAGGATATTTTAGTAAATTTCTCTTCAAAATGTCAAATTTATAAGTAAAGCTAAATAGTATTAGAATTGAAATATTATTCTTGATCTATTTACATATATGGAACACTTTATTCAAAATATAGAGGATGCATTTTCTTTTAAAAGAACATAAGATATCTTCAAAGGATAATTAGTTATAATTAAATTTTTCTTTCAAGTCTTAGGGAAGAAAATAAAACAATTTTAAAAGTGCAATAAAAATAGAAGAGTTAAAGAGACACCTCATAAAAAGAAATTTTAATTACACATAAGTATTTTTTAAATTCCTAAATTCATTCATTCATAAAAAATGAAAAAAGAACCCCAATGAGACACACTTTTATCTATGAGATTGACAATGACTACTAAATTTGAAAAATACTCAGTGCTAACTTGAGCGAGACAAAAACATCACTTCAACTATTGTTAGGATGCTAAATTATTACAATCTTTTGATAGAATATTTGGCAAAACTATATATCCTTTGACATGGCAATTTCATTGCTAAGAATTTATACTTTTTTTTTCTTTTTACTGGGTGACTCCTTTTTTTTTTCATTTTATTTTGTTTTACTTTCTTTTTCATCATAAGAATACTCTTTAATCCTCATTCCCTACTTTCCCCATCCCCTCACCCACCTCCCCTCTGGTAACCATCAGTTTGATCTCTGTAGTTAAGAGTCTGTTTCTTGGTTTCTCTCTCTCTCTCTTTTGTTTCCTTTGCTTGTTTGATTTGTTTCTTAAATTCCACATATGAGTGAGATCATATGGTATTTGTCTTTCTCTGACTGACTTATTTCGCTCAGCATTATACTCTCTAGCTCTATTCATGTTGTTGCAAAGGCAAGATTTCATTCTTTTTAATGGCTGAATAATAAACAAAACTGGAAGTATCACAATTCCAGGTTTCAAGTTATATTACAATGTGGTAGTAATTATAACAGTGTGATACTGGCATAAAAATAGTCACATAGATCAATGGAATCGAACAGAAAGCCTAGAAATAAACCCACAACTGTATGGTCAATTAGTCTGTGACAAAGGAGGAATGAATATGCAATGGGAAAAAGACAATCTGTTCAACAAATGGTATTGGGAAAACTGGACAGCCACATGCACAAGAATGAAACTGGGCCATTTTCTTTCACTATACACAAAAACAAATCCAAAATGGATTAAAGACCTAAATGTGAGATCTGAAACCATAAAAATCCTTGAAGAGAGCACAGGCAGTAATCTCTCTGGCATCGGCCATAGCTACATTTTTCGAGATATGTCTCCTGAGGCAAGGGAAATAAAAGCGAAAATCAACCATTGGGACTACATCAAAATAAAAACTTCTGCACAGCAAAGGAAGCAATGAACAAAAGTAAAAGGCAGCCGACGGAATGGGAGAAGATATTTGCAAATGACATATCCAATAAAGGGTTAGTGTCCAAAATAAATTAAAAACTGATAGAACTTAATACCCCCAAAACAAATAATCCAATTAAAAATGAGCCGAAGACATGAATAGACATTTCTCCAAAGAGGACATATAGATGGCTAACAGATACATGAAAAAATGCTCAGTGTGAGTCATCATCAGGGAAATACAAATCAAAACAGCAGCTATCACCTCACACTTGTAAGTATGGCTAAAATCAACAACACAAGAAACAAAAGTTGTTGGCGAGGATGTGGAGAAAAAGGAACACTTTTGCACTGTTGTTGGGAACGCAAACTGGTACCGCACCTGTGGAAAACATTATGTGATACAGAAATGGATACAACTCAACACCCAGGAAACAAAAATCCAATTAAAAAAATGGGTAGAAGATGTGAACAGACATTCCTCCAAAGAACACATACAGATGGCCAACAGACACATGAAAAGATGCTCAACAGCACTCATCATCAGGAAAATGCTAAGAATTTATTCTAAAGATATGAAGATATTCTTGTGAAAGTATATATTCCAACTGAAAAAACAAGACAAGCAAAAAAAAAAAAAAGAGGAGAGTGATTGTAGCATCATTTTGATAGGGAAAAAAGTAAACCAAGGGAAAATCTAGCTGACCTTGGGTTTGGCAATAACTTCTTAGAACACAAAATATATGATCCATGAAAGAAAAGAATGGATAAATTGGTGGATTACTTTGCTAGGGCTGCTGTAAGAAGGTACTACAGACTGGGTAACTTAAACAATAGAAATTTATTTACTCACTGTTCTGGAGGCTAGACACCTGAGATCAAGGTGTTGATAGATCTGGTTCCTTCTAAGGGCTGTGGGGGAAGAGTCTGTTCCAGGCCTCTCTCCTTGGTTTGTAGATGGTCTTCTACTACTAGGATCTTCACAGCCTTTTCCCTTTGAACATGTGTGTACCGATTTTCTTTTTCTATAAGGACACCAGACATATTGGATTAGGCCCCACTCTAAGGAGCTCATTTTAACGTAACTATGTCTGTCACGACCCTGTCTCCTAATATGGTCACATTTTGAGGTACTGAGGATTAGGACTTCTAACTTAGGATTAGAGGGGGCATAATCACACCATAACAATTGGACTTTGTTAAAATTTAAAAAATCTTCTGCACTGTGAAAGACACTGTTAAGAAAAGGAAAAAGACAAGCCAAAGATTTGGAGGAAATCTTTGCAAAGTGGATATCTGATAAAGGACTAGTATCCAAAATATACAAAGAACTCTTAAAACTCAACAACAAAACAAATGACCTAATTAAAAATAGGCATTATCTGTACAAGATATTTTGCCAAAGAAGATATACAGATGGCAAATAAACACATGAAAAAATGCTCAACATCATAAGTCATCAGGGAAATGTAAATTAAAAGAACAATGAGATACCAAAACACACCTATTAGAATGACCAAAATCCAGAACACTGAAAACACTAAATATTGGCAAGGACATGGAATAACCAGAACTCTTATTCACTGCTGGTGGGAATGCAAAATGGTACAGCCACTTAGGAAGGCTGGTGATTTCATTCACAACTAAACATAGTCTTACCAATAGATCCAGCAATCATCTTCCTTGGTATTTACCCAAATGAGTTGAATATTTATATCTACACAAGATCCTGAACACAAACGTTCATAGCAATTTTCTTCATGATTGCTAGAACTTGAAGGCTTCCAAGATATGCGTCAGTAGGTGAGTGGATAAACAAACAGAGGTACATCCAGACAATGGAATATTATTCTGTGATGAAAAGAAATGAGCTATCAAGCCATGAAAAGACATGGAGGAACTTTAAATGCATATTTTTAAGTAAGATAAGTCAATCTGAAGATGTTGTATACTGTATGATTCTAACTACATGACATCGTGGAAAAGTCAAAACTATGGAAACAGTAAAATGATCAGTGGTTGTCAGGGGTTCAAGGTGAGAGAGGCCAGGAATGTCTAGGAAAGAATGGGAGATTCTTAGTGCAATTAAACTATTGTGTAAGATACTGTAATGGTAGATACCTTCCATTATACATTTGTTAAAACCCCTAAGTGTGCAGTACATTAAGAGTGAACCCTAATGTAAACTATGGACTTTAGTTAATGACAATGTATCAATCTTGGCACATCGATTGTAACAAATATAGCACAATAATGCAAGATATAAATAATAGGGGAAACTGGAGGGAGGGAATGAGGTATATGGAAATTCATTGTTCCTTCTGCTCATTTTTTTCTGTAAACCGAAAGTTGCTAAAAATAAATCTAAGTTAAAAAAAAGTGGGACTAAACAAAAAACTCTTTAATTAATAATTATGATATAATGAAATACTATACAGCTCTTAAAAAGAATTTAGGAGATCTGAATACACTGATATGGAAAAAATGTAAGAGAAAAAATAAGGTAGAGCGGTGTTTATATTATTATATCTGTATAAATACAATTTATATGAGATGTATATATATTATGGTCTGCATGCTTTTTTATGAAAAGATGTGAAAGAATTGTTTATAGTCTTTACCTTTGTAAAAGTAACTGTGGATTGGAATTAAATAGATGGTGGGAGGGAGACATATGCATCCTATTATACCCTTTCATTGTCTGAGTAATTTCATTATACAAAAATAAAAGTTCAAAGTTAAAAATACTCTATATACATAAATTATATACATTTTTCAAAACTGACTATGGAATAAAAGGGACTTACACTGGATTTTAGTAAAACTCAGAGCATATTGAGAAACTTTCTTTTGTTATTAATTTAAATGGATGATTTTATAGTTAATTACTTACCCATGGATTACTTATTTGACAGTTTCAATGCTCTTAAATATGAAATCTGTAGGCATGGGACAGACCTGAGTTGGGGTTGAAAGATGGATCAAGGAAGCTTTGAATTAAATTGAATGTGAAAATAAAGTTTGATTTCCTCTGATTTCTTTTGATACAGGAAGTACTGAAATGGACTTTTCCTTTACACAAACATTATCAAGATGCAAAAAGGGGAGGTAGGGAACAAGAAAAAATACTGTGGGAGCTGCTTAATATCTCCTCAAGAAAAGAGGAAAAGAGCTAACATTGCACAAAGAATCTTTGAAGCAGTGGCTACACAGTCATTTCCTTGGTTATACATACCTCATTGGCTTTTTAAAAAATCTAATTTAATTTAATTTACATTCAATTAATTAACATATAGTGTGTTATTAGTTTCAGAGGTAGAGTTCAGTGATTCATCAGTTTTATAGAATACCCAGTGCTCATCACATCACGTGCCCTCCTTAATGTCCATCACCCAGTTACCCCACCCCCCCAACCCTCTCCCCTCCAGCAACCCTTAGTTTGTTTCCTATGGTTAAGAGTTTCTTTTGTTTTGTCTCCCTCTCTGATTTAGTCTTGTTTTATTTTTGCCTCCCTTCCTCTATGCTCCTCTGTTTTGTTTCTTAAATTCCACAGAGGAGTGAAATCATATTATTGTCTTTCTCTGATTGACTTATTGGATTTTAAGTGTCAAGTAAGTTCTATTAAGAAACAGTGTCAGTATTGTAAATTCTCAATTTTTGTAGTAGGAGTTCAATTCAGCAGATGGCTGAATACTATCTATCACATGGTGTGGTATTCTCTAGAAGCCAGATCAAGAAAAAAATGATTTTTTTTTCTCTTTTGCTTTGTTTTCTTATGGAGAACTTTCGTGATCTCCCATGTATGTTAAATTTCATGACTTAAATGATGCATCACTACAGCCTCTGCTAATGATTAGGAGCTGTGAAGAAGATATTTTTATTCAGAGTAGAAGAAAGATAAAAACAAACAATTTAAATTTTGGATGTTCTCTATTTGCATAGATATGTTAATAAGTCTTTTAAGCCTATATTTGACTGTAAGACCTGTCTTATTTTCTACTGATACAAATAAGCTATTTACGAGACTAACTCTGTAGCTACATTTCCAAGGTTGAAAATAAAAGCAAAATGGGGGAATTTCTCTGTACATATTTCCAAGCAGCTGGTGATCTACAGTCAGGACCATTGCTCCAGTGGGAATGCTTGTGCCTAGCAAACTGTGAGGGTTTCTATTCTGTGTTACTTTCCTGGGGATGGGTGGTGGAAGAAATCTGACCTTTTTTTCAGGCAATGATACCAGCATGAGCGGTCCCGGCTTAACATCAAAGTCAACTTGAGAGTATGTATGCAAGTCATAACACTTTAATTTGTGGCTCTGATGAACCCTGAAATAATGAACAAGGAAATGTCACGGCCTAAGAGAAGAGCGAATCAGGAAACTAGTTTTGGCGAGTTGTCCCAAGCACTGGTGTCTGGCCCTGCTTCTGAGTTTTTATGTATATATAATTGAAAGAAGCATGTAATAGGCTTCTCTGTACACATTTAGCTCTTAAAATGTTTCTGTTAATGCAGCAACTAGCATATTACATCCTGTGGACAGTAGATAATTGCTTGAGCTCTCTGCTTTATTGATTCTTCTCAGGCAAAACCTGCAGGACTTCTTAACCTCAAGGACTGAACAACCAGAGCTTGGTACCTATAAAGGGGACCTTGAAGTCCTAGCATCTCAAGTTATAAATTAAGAAAGTGACATTAAGAATAAGTGTTTATGTGACTTGCCAAAAATCAGTGATGTTTGTTGGTGATCTGCACTAACTCAAAAGGATTGTGTGGCTGGTCACAGGTTTGGTAGTAACTAAATGGGCAGAATGAAAAGTCCTTTATTTTTTTTCCCATTGTAAATTAATTTCCCTAGTCTAAGCAGAAGTATCTGAGAGCAGAATGACACTCTTCACTAACTTAGTAGACCAGTCAGTCAAATACTGCCGTCTGTTGCCATGTGGTGCATTGTGGAGCTGACACTTTCAGCCTTTGAAGAAAGGGCATGTAATTGCATCAGTGTGCCATGAAATCCGTTTACATCTGGCAAATGTAGTGCAATTCTTTGTTAGTAATTATAAATTCACAGTGGTTGGTGATAGGAACAGAGACAGAAATGGGATGTCAGGAAAAATGAGGATCACTTGCTGGCAACTGTCTATTCAGTTGCCAAAAAATTAAACAGTTTGAGCTTCATTGGGGTATTAGTGCTACTGCTTAGAAACTAGCAGTTAATTTTTATACCCCTTGCTGTCCCCACCTTTGTTCTCATGAAGCAAACAGATTTAGTTTCCAAGGCACAGACTGATGCCATAATAAAAGAGGGTATTTCTCTGAAGGAAGTTATATATTAAAAAAGGAAGAATTTCTCTCTAAGATTATAGTGTTTTAAACTGCACCAACAGGAACATAATCAAGAGAGTAAAAATAGAGATTTTCTAACCTAAATATGACTGTCCAATATACAGCATAGTGTGTGTGAGTGTGCTGTTCTTGTTTGAAAATATGGAACTTTCATAAAGACTTTGGCATACATATATATATATATGTATATATATATATATACAGAATTCCCAAGTTGTCAAAAGTGAAAATGTTAAGGCTAACACAATGAAAATATTCAGTTTTACACTGCATTTAGTTCTTAAATAGCATCCTTGCTTTTAAAGATTTTATTTATTTATTTGACAGAGAGAGACACAGCGAGAGAGGGAACACAAGCAGGGGGAGTGGGAGAGGGAGAAGCAGGCCTCCCGCTGAGCAGGGAGCCCGATGCGGGGCTCGATCCCAGGACTCTGGGATCGTGACCTGAGCCGAAGGCAGGTGCTTAACGACTGAGCCACCCAGGTGCCCCACATCCTTGCTTTTAAAAGTCAAATACAGGGCAGCAGTTAAACTACATGCCTCAAAAACATGAACCATTTTGCTCCTCCTGCTGTAGACAAATCCCATGACTGCTACTCAAGTGGGTGATGGCCAGTGAGTTAAATAGATGAGGTAACATAATGCACTTTAAATCTCCCAAACACATTTTAAAGCCCAACCATGTGTATGTAAAAATAATTGTGCAAAACATAGGGAATTCTAGAGGAAAGTTCTTTGACTTCCTTTTGTTTTCTCTTTTTTTCCTTAACTATAACTTTTAGTCAGCTCTCTGGCTTTTCCCTGTATCCTGATGCAATGCCCAACTGTTCCTCCAGAAACCTTCCTCAGACATAAATCATCATCTAAAATCACCCCTACTTATTTTGGGCCATAGCAAATCCCCAATTCTCTCTCCCCATTTTAAAAAATTCCTATTTGAAAATACCTTCTCCCTTCTAATTCTCTCCCAACATATTTCTTCTTCAAGAATCTGCAGATCATGGCAATAATTGCTAAATGAATAATATATGTAGTAAAATGTGATTAGCTAAAATGCCAGTCTCATTTTTATTGCAAATCAGCAACTTAAGTTATATTGATATAGACCATTTTCTTATTTCAGGATTTGGAGAAAGTGCATATTTATTTGGAACTCTAATGAGAAAATGAAAGTTAGCTATCTTATTATCTAATTTTGAGAATACATTAAAACTAAATTAGATATTTTCTCAGTAGAGTGACATCATATTTCAAATTATACACCTGCAAGACTGGGGTTGATCATTGAGCTTACATATAAACATTCTTCTGTAGAATTTTTAGTAATCTTAATGGCAATTCATGATGATGAATTGAAGCTCAAGGTGAACTGAAAAGCAGGATGAGCTCATTAATCAATTCAATACAGTATCTGTCACAGGTAACTTTAGAATTATCTACTTCCTTCTTATATCTGGAAAAGCCTAGGGGCCAGATGACTATTGATAAAATGTCATAGTGAAAAAATATCTGAAATTGAAGTATGCCTGCTTTGATATAAAGTACTGAATTTAAAAAGAAGAGCAATGTTTGGTATTACATTACTCTAATAGATACCAACAAGTCAGTATTTTATATGAGATTAGAATGAAGACTTGAAGTAAATTAAGTGTTAATTACATCATTTATAACTGAATAAAGGATCTACAGCATAGACTCTGAATTAATATGCTGATGACTCCCATATCTGAATATTAAGCCTGAATCTGATTCCCAAATTTGTATCTTAAACCCTAAATTATCAGAACTCCAGCCTCATAGTCTACCTAGTCTAATGTCATCTTCACTTGGATTGGGACTATGTATCTCAAATTTAGTGTTACCACAAGGGAACTCTTACCCGTAGTTCTCAAGCCTGCTTCTGCCTTAGCCCTCCATTTCAGTAGGGATACCACAGTCCATCGTATAACTTAAATAAAAAATCATGAGGCTAACCTATTAAAATATTAGTCTTTTACTCTCTTCTCATATTTAACCCATGAGCAAGTCATGTAGACCCACCTTCAGTGTATGCCCATGAATTTATTACCATTCCCACTGTTATTATCCCAATCCAAGTCATCATGACTTCTTGGCAAGATCATAGTAATGGTTTATTAATTTTCCTGCTTTTCTTCTTGTCTTCTCCTTCCATTGTCTACAGTATGATCTCAATAATGGTCTGAAAGTTAAATCAAAACATGCTAGTCTTTACTTAAAAATTATTATTGTTTGCTTCATATAGAATGATTGTCAAAATCTTTATAGACTTAAAATCCATACATGTACTGGCTCTTGCTAAATACTCAAACCTCTACTTGAATCACTTTCTCCTTTACATATTTTGTTCCAAAATTACTGGAATTATTTTGGTTTTTTGATGGTGGCAAGCTTGTTCTTATCTCCTGGTATTTGCAAAAATTATTCTCTCTGTTTAAAATATACCTCTATTTAACTTTCTCAAAACTGGCTCACTCTTGCCATTCAGATCTCTGTTAAATGTCAATTTAAGTATCAGATTTCTTCTCTGACATCTCAAACTATAGCAGCCACCAGATGATCTCTATCTCATTACTTTGCTTTAATTCTCTGTATAATACTTACCACTATCTGGTATTTCTTAAGCTTTTATGTATTTTATTTCTATTGGCTATCTCTCTCTACTAGAATGTAAGCTCTATTAAAGCATGAATCTTATTCATCTTTCTATTCTCAAGGTGTATAATGGTGATTGGAGCATTTGGGCATTCTATACATATTTTCCCAATAAACTGATTAAGGAATTGTGTATTTTCAATTGAGTAATTACCATAACTTGGTAAGTGTGAGCCAGGCAGGAAGCCATGTGTAAAAATAGTAAAAATGTTGAATCTACACACCAACATGGTATTTTTGTGTCCCATATTTGGATTAGGTTGGAATATTTGCAAGTTTACCTTATCCTTTTGGATTGTAAAATGTTTAACATCACTACAGTTAATGCATTCATATAGATGAGAATGTAAAGCTCATTATGTTCCATGCAATGATTTAAATGCTTTACATATGCTAACTCATGTAATCTTTATACATGCTAACTTCATGTAAGTTTTATAAAATATAAATTTTATTGTATAGATGAGGAAACTAAAGCACAGAAAGATTAAACAGCTAGCTCAAGATTGTATGACTAATAAGTAGCAGAGTTCGGAATCAAACCTAGTAGCTTGGATTGTTTGTGTTCCTAACCACTAAGCAATACTACTTCTTAACCTTGAAATGCAACTTAACTTATCCAACCAACATTCAGTAATCATTTACTGATAGCTTACTGTGTTAATGGCAAAGTATTAAATATTTTAGACAGAAAGACAAATATTATGGTTATATTCTTCAGGAGACCTTTATTTTTGACAGACTAGGAGAAAAGTTAACAATTAGTGAAGTGTCAATTATAATGTGTAGAAAAGTTTAGTTAAATAAAAGTGGCAGGGGTTAAGTGATCTCAGGGTTGTAAATTCGAGTCCCATTTGGGTATAGAGATTATTTCAAAATAAAATATTAAACAAACAAACAAAAAAACACCTAGGAAGAAAGGTAGCTGACATATATTGAGGAAGGAACTTTGTCAGTCAAGGAATTCTGGAAGAACTTATGTTTAAGCTAAATCCAAAAGCATCAGTGGGAGTTACCTCAGAGAAGAATAGGCATGTCATAGCAGAGCAGCACCGCAAATAGTAAAGTCTAAAGTCAAGGTGTAATCTGGAATATGTTTTGGGTTACAGGGTTATACTGGGATATTAGACATACTCAACGTGACTGGCTCTTTTGCTGGCTGTCAGTAACGTGTTCTCATGTGAATCTGTCTTCTAATTCTTATATTTAGTGGCCTTCCTGATCTACTGATTATAAAGTCAACCATAGGTCATTGCAACAGAACTAACTTTTCTCTTTTTACACAAAAGAAAGAAATGGAGGTGAAAATGATATAAATAAGGAATTTTAAAACTTGTGCAAATGAACAACTTTAAAACACGTAGGCAATAGAATTAATTTTAAAATGCTACAAAATAGAAACATTATTGTATTTAAAGGAATTATTTTTGAGAAATATTTTTAACAGTGACTAATAATGTGGTAGTCAATAAATTTAAAGGAAATTTAAATTAAGATGCTTTTTAGTAATTTCCCTCACAAGCAACCTTAAAGTATTTTTAACAAATATAATAACCAATACCAAAAGCATAAATTTCAAAATAATCATCATAGGCTTGAATTTCTATTTGTTCTAAAAATATTTTAGTCAGTAATATCTGTGGATTATTACTTTATAACACAATTCCTAGAAAAAGTGATTCTATCCACCCCAAATTTTCTGTGTGTGTATGTGCATGTGTTCTTTTCCCACTTGAATATTTCTGGAATTAAAAGAGGCAGAGAGTGAAAAATGTTTACTTTTATCCAATGCCTATCACCTCAGACAAACTCTTGGTAGTTACATTAATTAAATAAGAGAAAAATAAATATAATATTGGAATAAGTTCTAGCCATTAGATTTCAGGAAATCATTAGAATATTGAACACTCTAATGTAACAAAAACTTTTAGAAGTGGTAATTCCTTTCTTTTTTATTAGCTTATTTTTATATGTTAATATGTGACTAAAGAAAACAGAGCAGTTCATCTCTTTACTACTTACTGGTTCACTTCTTTTCAAAATATGAGCATCTATCTCATGATTAATTGTACAACTTTTCAGTAGCTATGGTTGTTGCTAAAGAACCTTCCATCAGAAACTTGAGAGAAAATTTAAAGACATGCATCAAAGTTTTCATTTGGAGTCTAGAGAAACAATAAGGTAGATATTGACTTCTCTTGAAGAATGGATCATGATTTATTGATCCAAAGGGAGAGTCAATATTTACCTTCAGTGAAAGTAATTCTTGACGGTCAATGGAATGTAAAATTTAATGCATTATTTCTAATAAAAAATATCTTGAAATCTATTAAATGGTGACACTGTTTAAATAGCATTTATATTTTTCAGTTTATAAAAATATATATGCATTGTAAGAAACTCTATAATATATAGAACATTAAAAGTAGAAAAATTACCAATAATTGCCCATATAAAACTGTAAATAGCTTGGTGTATTTCATGCCAGTCATTTCCTACAAAAATATTTGAGGGTGTTTATACATGTAAATTTTGATTTTAATTATGATAAAAATAAATATGTAGTTTGTGTTATTCTTTCCAAATATGCATTCCTGCTTTCTGTAAGAGGATTATATATCCCCACCAATGACCTGTAACTTGGCAAATCTTATGTGCAATGAATGTACATCTCCAACCCATTGACATTGTGTTTGTCTATGAAAATTGCTTTGGCCAATAGCATGGGGCATACACACACACCACCACATCCCAGCTTTAAAAGAGATTACGTATTTCCTCCAACTCTCTTGCTGTTTTCCCTCTGACATGAAACTGACTTGTGTCATATTGGAACTTCTTTTTCCATAAGGATCCAGAGTTAGAAGACAAATAGAAGGGGGAAGCATCATCTCTTCACAGATGCTGACGTATAATGTGTGGAAGAAATAAAAGTTTATTGTTGCAAACCACTTAGAGTTTGGGTATTGGTACTGTGCAAAAGTGACTAATACACTGAAGTGTGTTAATAAATGTGTTATTTTTAGACATAACATAAACTTTATTAATCATAAAGGAAATATTGATAAATTCTACTGCCTCAAAATTTAGAATTTTTATTAATCAAAAGATACCATAAAGAAAGTGAAATAAAAGCCAGAGAATACTTTCACAGAGAAGGTATTTGCCACTTATGTAACTGAAAAAGAATAAATTAAAAACACTTTCAGATATTATATACAAATATATAATTATCTAGTAACATATATATATATATTTTTTAGATTTTTTTAAAATTTATTTGACAGAGAGAGACACGGTGAGAGAGGGAACACAAGCAGGGGGAGTGGGAGAGGGAGAAGCAGGCTTCCCGCGGAGCAGGGAGCCCGATGCGGGGCTCGATCCCAGGACCCTGGAATCAGGGCCTGAGCCGAAGGCAGACGCTTAACGGCTGAGCCACCCAGGTGCCCCTATTTAGTAACATGTATTAATATATAACTAATAATATATTACCTATAAATATGTAATATTTATAATATGTATATAATTAAATAAATATAAAGACTAAGAAAAACACAAATCTGATAAAAAAGGGCAAAGTGAATGAATGGCATTTTACAAAAGAGAAAGATCAAATATCATATAAACATTTAAAGATGTTGCGATTCCTCAGTAATTAGGAAAATGAAAACTAAGAATACAATAAGATACAATTTTACTCACACTATATTGGCAAAAATTAAAACTGAAGCTACCCCATGTTGAAAAAATGTGTATCAATTGGGCAATAGGAATGCTTACTCATTAGGTTGGAACGTATTGGTAATAACAATTTAATAAACAGATCAATTTTACCTTTTAAAGCTGAAAGGATATATGTTGTATTACTCAGAAAGTTCACTCTATATACTAGAAAGCTTTTGTACTTTTGTACTAGGAGACTAAGAGATAGCAATGTCCTCAGGAGGAAATCCTGGGAAGCGCACACAAATGAATCTTACACATAATGATTAATGGAGGGGGCGAAGAAAGGAAGGAAGGAAGGAAGGAAGGAAGGAAGGAAGGAAGGAAGGAAGGAAATGGAAAAGAAAAGAAAAGAAAAGAAAAGCAAAAGGGAAAAGAAGCAAACCATGGACAATTACTTATAGTAGGATGCACATTTATGGAGCTCACACACAATATTGGAAAACAATGCTTTGTTTAGGAATATCAATTTTACATATGGTAAAGACAAAATTCAGGTAGGAATTATCTATAAAGGAAGAAGGTATAAAATATAAGTGTTAACAGCTGTTCATTTTATTATTATGTTTTATAACTTATGTGTTATATTATTGCCTCATTCATTGTGTGTCTCAATAAATTTTTATAAAATTTAACTCTTTTATCTTTGTGAGAATATTAAATAATATTTATAATACCATGATGAATATTTATTTATAATTTATGTTACATTTGGAATTATTTTCTTAGGACAGAATGCCCAAGAATGGATTTAGTGGATTTGACTATATCATTTTTGATATACATCACCAAATATTTACTCAATAGTTATGCCAATATTTTTTCTACCCAAATATATGGTTCATGCATCAACACTGTATATTTTCATTTAACAACCATATTGTGCTAATTTGATTTATGAAAATAACATTCCAATGTAAAATATTTACTCCTTTGTTTATCAGTAAGGTTGATAATTTTCCATTTTTCATGTCAGTTTCTTTGTTATCAATTTACATGATGATTTTACAATGGAAATAAACTCTCATAGTGATTGCAAGCAACCTTCATGTTGTTGTCTCTTATTTTTTAAGTACAGGAGCTTTTTCATGCTCATCTTACATTTGTCCTTTTTTTCCACTGTGGGATTATTTTTCCTTTGAGTTTATATATTAGAAAACTATCCATTCTCCAACATTTAAAAGGCAACGATTACATTAGTTTCTAGTTTTAATGTGTATTTTACATTTACCTCTTTTGTGTCTATGGAAATTACTGGAGAAGTGTAAAGTGAGTTTGTTCTCCTTCAGATCTCAACTGGTTCTTCTAACACCATGTATAACTCTTTCTTTCTCATCACAGTGACATGTGAGGGTTCCTTTGTCAGTCATTACATTTCATTTTTGTAACACTTTTCTATTTTTTAGTTTGATGCTATCTTAATTATTAGTGGTTATAACTTAGCTTAAAATGTATGATGTTAGCCCCCATTACTGCTGTTTTATTAATTTTTAGTGTAATATATTTTTGTGTTCTTTTTAAGAATGCTGTATTTAGTTTACTTACACTGAATATTAATTCTTGAAGAATTGTTTTCTTTAAAATACTTAATACTGTCTTTTAGATATTTGGTGTTTCTTTTTTTTTTTTTTTAAGATTTTATTTATTTATTTGAGAGAGAGAGAGAGAAACAGCATGAGAGGGGATAGGGTCAGAGGGAGAAGCAGGCTCCCCGCCGAGCCGGGAGCCCGATGTGGGACTCGATCCCAGCACTCCAGGATCATGACCTGAGCCGAAGGCAGTCGCTTAACTGACTGAGCCACCCAGGCGCCCCTAGATATTTGGTGTTTCTTAACATAATTTCTTTTCATATTTTTCAGAAATTTTTTATAGTTTTCTGCTATGTGTTACATATATATTTCTTTCTTTTTTTTTTCTTAATTTTATTATGTTATGTTAGTCACCATACAATACATCATTGGTTTTTGATGTGGTGATCCACGATCCATTGTTTTCGTATAACGCCCAGTGCTCCATGCAGTACGTGCCCTCCTTAATACCCATCACCGGGCTAACCAACCCCTCCCCTCCCCTCTAAAACCCTGTTTGTTTCTCAGAGTCCATAGTCTCTCATGGTTCATCTCTCCCTTCAATGCCCCCCCCATTTTTCCCTTCCTTCTCCTAATGTCCTCCATGTTATTCCTTATGTTCCACAAATAAGTGAAACCATATGATAATTGACTTCCTCTGCTTGACTTATTTCACTTAGCATAATCTCCTCCAGTCCCATCCATGTTGATGTAAATGTTGGGTATTCATCTTTTCTGATGG
>NC_138373.1:120509439-120616243 GCF_054177405.1 Leptonychotes weddellii | reverse complement strand
AGTCATAATCTCTGAGTCTTTTCTGTTTTGGGGGCTCCTCCCCCTAGTCATTCTGTTGACGGGTGTTTGAGGGAATATATAGAGTCCAAATTATTGACCAGAACCCAATCAAGATGCACCTGTTTTCTTGGGACCTTAGGGTTGCTGGCCTCTTGTTTTCCCAGCCTGTCTTCTGCGGGAGGGGCCTGCCGCGCTGTTACTCAGGCAACCCTGTTCAGGCAGAGTTGCCCTGCATCCCTGTGGCGGGGGATGGGCTCAGCGGGAATCAGTTTTTGGGGCTTTTGTTCTCTGGTGGCTTTCTCTGGTGGCTTTCCACATCTCTTCCATGAGTCAGAGCAGAAGAGACCGTTTCCAACCCTCTGCCTCAGAGCAGAGAGACCACAGTCTGTTCTTCAGTGAGCTCTCCAGGCCACACGTCTCCGTTCTGTCCGTGCTGCTATAAACTGCAGCGTCCTGGGGTGTGCGCCCCTCCGCAGCGCTCCCAGTCCTGCCTCCAGGTCGGGGCACGTCTCTGCCCTTTGTGCTTCTAAAACTGCCAGCAGCTCCCAGTTCGCGCAGGCGCAACCCTGCCGCTCCAGGTTTCCGTCCAGGGGCTGCAGTTCGCAGGCGCAACCCCGCCGCTCTGGGTTTCCACCCTGGGAGTTGCCCTAAAGTCCTTTCCTGGCCGCTACCGGTCTGCGAGTCTGTGCCCCGTCCATAGCGTGCAAGGCTGTCACTCACCAGCGGTGTAGGATCCCCACGGCCAGGCTCCCTCCCGCTGCCGTTTATCCTCCAAAATCTGCCCCCGAATCACGGCTCCCCGCTTCCTACCTCGAAACCAACCACCTGTGATATTCTGTTTGTAGAGATCCAGATCTTCTTACATCTCAGGCTGGTTTCGTGGGTGCTCGGAGTGGTCTGGTAGATATCCAGCTCAATTCCGGGGACCAGTTGAAATAGGGTCCCCTACTCCTCGGCCATCTTCCCCCCTCTATATTTCTTTTTTTAGAAATTTCTTGGCCTTCTATATCTTGTTACTATTGTGAATGAGATTTGTTTTTAATTAATTTTTATGAAATAAATTACTAAATGGTAAGAATAACCCCTTGTACCATAGAGTTTTTTAAAATAAGCCTCAGAATAGATTTTTTTTCTTTGCTAACCTCTGACCAAGACCTATACAGGCCCAAAATTGAGATTCAAAGACTGAACTCAAATATCTCATGGATATTAGGGATGTTGGCAAATTTCTAACTGTAGACTTTTATGTATTAGGAATTCAAACTAGAATATTTGGTAAAATATCAAGAAAATACTTATATTTGAACATGGGAAGCCCATTTCAGTGAAAAGAAGCAAGAACAGGAGGGAGGGAGTAAAGGGATGAGATTTCCATATCCTACCTTTCTGTCAGAGCATCACAGCTTCATCCTTGTATTTTATGCCTCCACATGAGACGTTTGACATTTTTTTAAAGAATCATTGGCCCTAAACAAAAGAGATGTTCAATAAATGCTAATTTAGTTTTCTAGGTTTTAAAAAATTAAATATCAATATCCAATATTGGCAGTAATCAGTATTTGAATATCTCAAGGAACATCCCCCTCCCCCAACACACACACACACATGCACGCACACACACACACACTTGGGTTTGGGCCCAGTGTGATAATATCTAAAATTGAAGTCCACACTTGAATAAGCTGATAGGAGTACCTTATAGATTACTTAGGGCTTTTCAGGATTCTCAGCCTGCCAATATACAATGAATAAGGAAGCTTCATCGATAGAAGATGGATTATTAATGGCAGCATAACAGGGGTGAATGCCAAACCAGTTGTAAGCAAAGTCAACAGAGAAGCTCATTCATGATACTGACCAAGGCTCTATGTCAAAAGGGGCCCAAACCACTTTTACATTTCGTGAAAATCCCTGTGTATTTTTTTAACACAAATGGCAATTTAGGATTACAAAAAAATGGTGGTTATGTTTTAAATACTTTTATTAAGAAATGTACATATTTCACACACACACGCACATGCACACACACACACACTACACTGACTTTGTCAATTAGAAATCATCAGGCACAAATTTGAGGTCCTTTGAAAATGTGAGATCTGGACCAAATGCTCCACTCATTCTCCCGTAATAGGCCTTGATTTTAACTTTTCAGAAAGGACTATTTCAAATAACCTCCTAATAGGATCTACATAGTGTTGGTTTCTTGCTGTTGTTGTTGTTTTTAATGATACTTTTATGGTACAATATTTTATTTCCAGCTCATTTCTTGGCTATTTTAAGGAGATATGAGTACGGCACTTCTCGACATTTTCATTCATTTCACTTTTGATCTAGGCTCCTTTACTTCTGAAGAATGTGTAATGGGATTTCATTAATTGAAAGCACCTTCTGTATGTTTTGGTTTTGATTTTTTTTTTTTTAATTCAGAAGGGTCCATATGTCTCAGTGTATGAATTTTGAAGCATAGGTGGCTCTCTATAAAAGATCTACTCTAAGGAAATCCAAATATTTTACATTTTAGAAAGTAGGATTTAGATGAAGATAGATAAAGAATATGGTGTATTTCATACAGCACTGTTAAGTAATTTTTCTTTTTCTCCGTTTTGGCCCTAAATTTTGCAAAGGTAGGGTTTATCTTTCACAATGGAGCTTTCTTTTTCCAGGAGAGTTCTCAAATTAGTTGACAGAGTGCAGGATAAGGGTCTGCACTGGATTTTTTTTTTATGGACAATCTGCATCCTTCTCATCCCTTGCTTATAAACCTTTCTCAATGTCACAAGGGCTAGAAGACAAGGAACTACTTTTCTTAGACTCATTTGCCTTTACTGTTTTGCATGCAGTTCGCCTTCTGCCAAGCCTTGAACTCACACAAGATTCAGAAGATGAAAATATGACAGAGGGCATTCTTCCTCTAGAAACAGAAATGAATAATGTTTTTTTGCAATATATGATGCTTTAATGCATATTGCAGGCTTCAGCTGACAGGGATTTTTGTAATGGCTAACTAGACTCTAAGCTTGATTTTTAGTCACTAAGCGCAAAGCTGCTGGTCCACTATGACTTTGATGGTGGGTTCTTGAACATTTCTGAGTTCTGGGTGACTGAAGCACATTCTTGACCTCTAAAACACAATTTCTATTTAGGACCTAAACCTCTTGTGACATCTTTATTTTCACATTTCCAGTCTTTGCAACAAGTTTGTAAATGCCTCATTTCCTGTAATAAGTTCTTTTGTGCCCAAAATACCAAATCAATACCAAATTTCCATAATCCTAAAATGAACAGTGAATGATACAAGTCCTTTCTAGCATGGATTCTTGTTGGGCCCTATCTTTGTGCCAGGCACTGCTCTAAATGCTTTAAATATATTAACATATTTGACCCTAGCAGCAAGCCAATAATGTGGCAATGCTATCATGTCCATTTAAAGCATAAGGAAATCTAGGCACAGAGATGTTTAGTAATTTTTTTCCCAATCACATAGCAATAAGTGGTAGAACCTGGATTCAAATCAGGCAGTCTGGTTACAGAGCTTATGCTTTTAAGCAGTCTGCATTTCTGTCTCAGTCATAGAACACATATGGTATTTATCCCAGCAACCTAAGCAGGATGGTAGGCTGCGAGTCACACATGTACGTGTATTTTTTTCTATATCATAGTATTTACTGCTATTCTTGTGCAATCTCCAATTGTTCAAGGAAGTCCACTGCATGTCATTTTTGCTAAAGTAGTATGCTCACTCTAATCCCAGTATCACACTAGTATTTCCTAGCAATTATATGAAGAATTAGATTAAGATTATTTTACCTTGTGGTAAGATCTTAACCTATTGGTTGAAGTGGATTTCCCCTATAACAGGTGAGAAGTATTATTTCTCATGTATTGTCACGTAGTTGAGAATGTTGTGATAATAATTTTAAAATTTCATATAAAAATTAAACTTCATAGTTTTGTTATTGAATAAATATTTAAGTTGTAATGGATTTCAGTGAGGAAATGTCATACTATTATAAAAATTCACTTTATAAAATTATTGCAAATAGTTGGTACTCAGATATTTACTAAATAAATGATTTCTTTAAGAGGATTGCTAATGACAAAAATGGAAGATTGTATTATTTTTGAAATGAAGAAGCTTTCTTTTAACTTTATTTGAATGTATTGTCTAATAAAAATAGCAGGATTTATTCTTATCAGCTACCCTGAGACTCATTTTATTTTGTTTTATTGGTAAACACCAGTATTATTATTATTTAACAGTTATTTAATTTCTTTGAATGCACTGATTACAAGGTATTTATCTTAGGCATCACACTTTTCAAGATTTCTATAGTTTTTGAGAAATATTCCAATTAAAAATATTTGCATATATTATTTTTTATATCAGAGATACTTTTATTAATTGTTCTACCTGTTCTCATATATCCGTTTGCACATTATGAGCTTTTTTGCATTTTTAACTTCTATTGATTGTAATTTTCTTTTGAACACATTGTTTTCACATCACCCAGATTTGCTGCCTAAATGCAGGTGCACAAGCCTGAAAGCAGACTTGCATTTATCCACTCATCCCCTTAGGTTACAAGTTAAAGCCAGTTACTGTTGACAATACTTTGCAACTCCTTCAATTGCATATCAGATGGTCCATAAATTTCTTTATTTTATGGAGCTAATTTATGACTTCAGAATCCCTCATTGAACAGTGTGGATTTCCTTCAACATGTCCCAGTTTTGATCTATCCCCAAGTAAATGAGCAAGAACTAGTCTGTTATAGATTGGTAAGGATTCTTCCCTTAACTTTGTCACCAACCCCTCTAAAAGTAGAGACATATCACATCAGTTTGTCAGTGTCCTTTTCATGTTAATAAAGGATTGGTATGACACAATAATCTGCAAAGCCCCAGACATGTGGAGCATGGATGCAGTTGGTAATAAGGGATTTAGCTGATGTTACTTATAAGGAGTATTACTGAGCTCTTGAATTCTGTGTCACATTGTACATTTTAGAGGTCAGATTCAACTTAAGAGCTGCCAAGGAAGCCAGATATTTACATAGTTCTTCATAGTGTCACAGAAAGAGAGAGAGAGAAAGCAAAATGGGAAGGAAGTATAGATTATGCAGTGGTTTAGGAGAAAATAATCTATTTTATATATTATTTAAGTATATATTATATATATAATATATTATATATTATAAATATATAAATATATACTTCTCTATATAATATTATATACTTATATATTATATATTATACTATATTATATTACTATATTATATATTTCTATATAATTATTTAGATGTATATAATATATAATATATATTATATATAGTGAAATATACACAGAAATATATATAGAAAATGAAATACATATATAGAAAGTGAAACCTATAGCAATAATTTGGATTGTCACTAAGCTTTAAACATTGACCAGTTGAAGGCAGAATCCAAAAATATAATGCAATTTGTAATACATTCTTACAGCAGACAACACAAAATCAAGACACTGATTGGAGAAAAAGACACAAATGGAACATTTTTATCAGCCACATCTGATTAAGTGTTTCCTCAATTACACAATGTGAAGAGTTTGAAAGTTAATATAAGAACCACACTGGAGATTATTTCTAATATGTTTGTTTATAATTATGCTAAGTGAAGTCTTTATTCAATTATGCCTTTATTCCATGGTATGGTTCAGTGATTCTCAATTAATCCTTTCGTTATGAAGTGCTTAGCTGAAGAGAATCTTCATGCAATTTATGCATAGGCATCAGAATATGATAATCACTAATCAATAACTGGTTATTAATGGTTCCATTCTAGAACTCAGTTCCCAGAGTAGACTAGACAGCTAAGCCACACTCTGTATGGACTGCTAAAGGTACCAAGCAAATTCTTGTTGGTCATGTCATATGTTGCCTATATGTACATTAGTGGCCTGGTTATACGCTTTGTAATATCTCTGATAAACTTCAGAAACATTAATTATATGAAGAAGAGGTTCACGGCATTACAGCATTTACATTTACACTCTAATGGATTCTTATATTTAGGTAATTGAGAATAATAATCTTATTATCACTCAGGTGCATTAGAAACAGAGAGGTTTCCAGATACACCAGCAGTTTTCAGTCCCACTTACCATTTTAAAGGCAAAACTATTAGTATACATAATCCATTAATAAAGCTTCTGGAAGATGCTTGTTCTTGTAAAGAATACGGCACTCTAAAGATAAGTGGCATTAATGCTACTCGGAGAACCTGAAGCTTCAATATTCTCTTGGGAACAATTAGGATTCTGTCGCATAAGTACTAGACTATATCTACTTAAATTGGTTTTCTATATCATGGAAAGTAAAAAAGTAATTATCAAAATGGATGTACATGAAACATGCATTTTAGAAAATAGTTGAACCAATTACTCTCAAAGGATATATAAGGGCTGGCAAATCTTTCACCTGATTTACTCATCCACTCAAACTTTATTTCCAAAAGTAAGCAGAGATCATTACATAAATATTTATTTATTAGATTATAAAATGTGGCCCCTAAGCTGCAGAAAACTGTTTGAGACAGAAATCATTTGACAACTAATCTAAGACCATTCTTAAAAATATTTCTGCCACAGAAGTAGACTTTGGAAAAAATCTCTAATTATATCTTGTTAGATACTATTATAACAGCAGAGAGAGTTTTCTCAGACAAAGTATACTCACTCTGTCACAGTGCAAGACTGGGAACAATAAACACAGTCTCCAGACGCCCTGGAGAAAGGCAACAATATGCAAGTCCCTATTTCCATTAAAATAAGAAAATTGCATGCGTAATTATCTAGGGACCACGTGAACATGATTATTTTACATTTGAAATTTGGATTCCTCACTTACAGCCTCCATTTGGAGAATTGTAGCAAAACATTTTGCTTCTTGGAGGCATAATAGCAAACAAGGATGGGCATTATCTTTTCTTTCCCTTGGTCTTCTCCTCTCTTTTCCCTTTTATAATTTCATTACTTACTATCATCATCATATCACTGTCAGCTAAAAAGTAAAATCAGAATAAATGGATGGTTGAATATTAAAATTATGGTTAAAGAAAAGTGAAAATGATAAATTAATGCTACTGTGCATTTTTTTCAATACATTTGAGTTTTTAAGAGAGGAGTTATTATATCCATTTCTGTTTATAACATCCTTGTGAAGTAAGAAAACTTAAGATGAGAGTTGATGTAACCAGCCCACAGTTAGAGGTCAATGCAGCAGAATTTGAACTATGTATGGGCTTTGGTATCTAAGAGTCATGTATTCAAATCTCAGCTGCTTTAATTTCTTTCTTGGTGATAGTTGTTGGGTTGGTTAATTTCTATTCTTTGAAAAGTTTTGCATCAGTTCAAGTGATTCAGAGGTAAATTCTCAACTTTTCACTGATGCGAAGGTTTACCCTCAATTAAATACTATATGTTTGAAGCTCTTAGAAAGGAAAAGAGGCATTTGTGTATGTGTGTGTGGTGGGGGGAGTATTGTGAACAAAGGAAAAAGTGGCAGCAACAACTGTTTTCTTTTACATGTGGCCCTAGGTTAAAACATTTTTATAGTTCAGAACATTCTTTCCCAAGTGATGGATATTTTATATAACAGGGGTAGTGTCAATGCTCCTCATAAAGCATTACTGAGCTGTGCTGGCTGACAGTATAATATGGTGATTAACAGTGAGGGTTCTACAAGCAATCCTAAAATTTGTATGGAAACACAAAAGATCCCAAATAGCCAAAGCAATCTTGAGGAAGAAAAGCAAAGCTGGAGCATCACAATTCTGGACTTCAAGTTATATTACAAAGGTGTAGTATTCAAAAAAGTATGGTACAGGCACAAAAATAGACACATAGATCAACTAATTTTCAGCAAAACAGGAAAGACTATCCAATGGGAAAACAAATGGTGTTGGGAAAACCAGACAGCAATATGTGAAAGAATGAAACTGGACCACTTTCTTACACCATATACAAAAATAAATTCAAGATGGATTAAAGACCTAAATGTGAGACCTGAAACCATAAAACTCCTAGAAAATAACACAGGCAGTAACTTCTTTGACATTAGCTGTAGCAACATTTTTCGAGATATGTCTCCTGAGTCAAGGGAAATAAAAGCAAAAATAAACTATTGGATTACATCAAAATAAAAAGCTACATAGCAAAGGAAACAATCAAAAAAGCTAAAAGGCAACCTACTGAATGGGAGAAGACATTTGCAAATGACATATCCAATAAAGGGCTTGTATCCAAAATACATAAAGAACTTACAAAACTCAACACCCAAAAAACAAATAACCCAATTAAAAAATGGGCAAAAGATATGAACAGACATTTTTCCTAAAGAAGACATCCAGATGGCCAAGAGACACATGTAAGCATGCCCATTATCACTTATCATCAGGGAAATGCAAATCAAAACTACAATGAGATGTCACCTCACACCTGTCAGAATAGCTAAACTCAAAACCACAAGAAACAATAGGTGTTGGTGAGGAATGCACTATTGGTGGGAATGCAAACTGGTGCATCCCTTGTGAAAAACAGTATGGATGTTTCTCAAAAAGTTAAAAATAGAACTACCTTACGATCCAGCAATCACACTACTGCGTATTTTCCCAAAGAATACAAAAATACTGATTCAAAGGGACACATGTGCCTTGATGTTTATAGCAATATTATCAATAATAGCCAAATTACGGAAAGAGCCTAAATGTCCATCAACTATTGAATGGATAAAGAAGATGTGGTATATACATACAGTGGAATATTATTTAGCCATAACAAAGAATGAAATCTTGCCAGTTTCAATGATGTGGATGGAGCTAGAGGGAATAATGCTAAACAAAGTAAGTCAGACAGAGAAAGACAAATACCATATGATTTCATCCATATGTGGAATTCAAGAAACAAAACAAATGAACACAGGGTGAAAAAGAGAGAGGCAAACCATAAAACAGACTATTGGCTATAGAGAACAAACTGAGGGTTGATGGAGGGGAGGTTGGCAGGGAGAAGTGTTCAATGGGTGATGGATATTAAGGAGGACACTGGTTGTGATGAGCATTGGGTGTTGCATATAAGTGATGAATCACTAAATTCTAGACCTGAAACTAATATTACACTGTATGTTAACTAACTGGAATTTAAATAAAAACTTGAAACTAAAAAAAAATACAAAAACACTAATTCAAAGGGATACACGAACCCATATGTTTATAGCCGCATTATTTACAATAGCCAAGATATGGAAGCAGCCCAAGTGTCCATCGATTGATGAATGGATAAAGAAGATGTGGTATATATATATATATATACACAGTGGAAAACTGTTTAGCTATAAAGAAGAATGAAATCTTGTGATTTGCAGTGATGTGGATGGAGCTAGAGAAAATAATGCTAAGGAAAATAAGTATATGATTTCACTCATAGGTGGAATTTAAGAAACAAAACAAACAAGCAAAGGAAAAAAATGAGAGAGAGAGTCAAAGCAAGAAACAGAATTTTAATTATAGAGAACAATCTGATGGCTACCAGAAGGGAGGGGGGTGAGGGGGTGGGTTAAATAGGTGATGGAATTTAAGGAACCCACTTGTGATGGGCACAGAGTGATGTATGGAACTGTTGAATTGCTATATTGTACATCTGAAACTAATATAACAGTGTATGTTAACTAACTGGAATTAAAATAAAAACTTAAAAAAAGTGTGGGTTCTAAATTCACACTGTTTGGATTTAGAGCCTGGGTGTACCACTTACTTAGCTGTATGACCTGGAGTAAACTACTTAATCTGTTTGCACCTTGGTTTATTCATCTGTAGAATGACTCTAATAATAGTACTTACTTCGTAGGGTCAGTATGAGCATTAAATTAGTAATTATATGAAAAGCTCAAAACTCTTTGGCACATAGTAAATGCTATATACGTGCTATATATTTTCATTATTGACAAATCCCTCTTCAAATGGTGATGGGGAAGTGATGTTGCCCTAAAAGCATGTTCCATCAAATAAAGCTGCCCTAGAACATGGCCAGACTTCAAATTTTGCAGGAATCCTTCCCCAATCCTTCCCATTGACTATAGTCCACCACAGTAGGCTTAGTAATGATGTTAACTCAGAACTGTTTGATAGTGGGTGTGATTGATTGTCTAAGCATCCTAAGGACTAGGCAGAAGAGTGGGAATCTAGTTTCTAGTAGCTCAACCAATTTATCTTATTTGCTTTCTGGTGTGAAAAAATATCCGAAGCTCACTTTGTATGTTTCCTATTAAAGACTGAACTATTTTGGAGGACTTGAATCTTTTGGTGGAAAACAGTATTTGTCTGGGCCCTGGTGGTGTTCACTGCTGGGTTGGTCATTGTTTATTGTCTATACAGTATATGTTAATAGGTACAAATATATCTTGAGTGTTATATTGCTAATTCCTAATATTTCCAACTCCACTTTAGTCCTGTGGGATATTTACTTAATCTTATTAATCTTACATCTGTTCCTCCATACTTCAGCACAGAAAATCCAAGTTCTCAACATTATTAGTCACTTACACTATTCCACAATATTCACAACGTTCTAGAAATGGCATTAACAACGCTATCACTAACAGAAGGTTACTATAAGCAGATAAAGTTTTTTTTTTTCTTCATTTCATTTGTCCTTGGTGTATATCCCGGAGTCATTTATAGGAAATTACTTTGTTTTAAATGTTCCTTTACAGAGTTAAATCTAAAAGCAAGGTATACTCAAAGTAGTCTGTTGTTATTCTCATTTCTCCTCCATTTCTTCTTTTTACCCATAGGCACTTATTTTGCCTTTATGTGATTGTTTGTTTTGATATATAATAGCATAGTACAGGGCATAATTTTTCTCCACCTTGCTTCTTCACTTAACAAAGCATCTTGGAGATCACTTCCTGAAAACACGGAGACATGTGTGCCATTCCTTTTTTAGCTGCATAGCACTCCCTTGTATGAATGTTTGAGTATAACCTAGTTTACTTAACCACAGTGGTGGACATATGTACTTTTGTCTATAGCTATTACACATAATGCTGTAATTAATGGACTTATAAATTGTAAATATATCTTTCTGGGGTTACTTTGTTGTTGTTTTGTAGTATTTTTTTTGTTCTTGGTGGTGTTTTTGCCACTATGCCTTTGGTATATATTTCTAGATCAACCCTACTGGGCCAAGGGATAGATGCCTATGTAATTTTTCTAGCTGTCCAAAATTTGCACTCCTACTACTGATGTATGATGACTATGTTTCCACTGGTGTGTCAACACAGTATATTGTCAAAATTTTTAATATTTGCCAAACTAATATGTGAGAAATAGCATCTCAGTGTAGTTTTGATTCACATTTCTTTTATTCTGAATGAGAGTAAGATTGAGTGGCATTTCTTTTTGAGTGCAAGGTATGTTCACATATGTAGTCCACTCAGCACAGTATGTTGAACAGTCAGAACACTGCTAATATTTGATACATTTTAGGACACAGACTTCTTTCATGTTATTGTTGTTTTTTTCCACGTAGCTCCATGAGTGTCCTAAATAACCCTTCTGGCAGCTCTCCACCTTCACATTCTTTTCCCAAGGGGTTAAATCATGACTTAACATAACTGGCAAATGAGGAAGGAGAAATTGGTCATGAACAGCTGTCTTCTGCTTTGCCCTCTTCCTCTGAACCTGCTGCAGAGTGCATGTGCTCTTGAGAAGTTTACTTTTGTGTAAACGTAGTGTGAAAGATCTTTTCCCATAGCCTGTGACTGGGCACAAATGTTTGTCCAGTATTGGTATTCAATATGTAGGAGCCCAGTTTTTGCCTGTAAATACAAGGAGGATATCTTTATTCCTGGGAGACAGATGCTACAATATTTAGGAATGAAGACTCATGAAGTTTGCAACATTTTTTTCAAATGGTTCCCTCAAAAAACTCCACAATAATAATACTTACTATTATATTTGTATTAACTTTTATCAGGGACAGAAAACAAAGAAGGTAGGGGTGCCTGGGTGGCTCAGTCGGTTAAGCAGCTGCCTTTGGCTCAGGTCATGATCCCAGGGGTCTGGGATTGAGCCCCGCATCCAGCTCCCTGCTCGGTGAGGAGCCTGCTTCTCCCTCTCCTTCTGCTTGTTGCTCCCCTGCTTGTGCTCTCTTTCTCTCTCTCTGTCAAATAAATAAATAAAATCTTTAAAAAATAAAAAGAAAACAAAGAAGGTAAAGTAATAATGATGGGTAAATTTAGGTGAAGAATATATGGGAGTTCATTGTGTTATTGTTGCAATTCTTCGTTAATGTAAATGGTTTTCAAATTAGTAATTAAAAAAATAAGTTGGCCATAAAATAAAAAAAATAAAAAAAGAGGAAAATAAAAGTCACTGAGATACGAGAGAAGAGAGATGATAAATAGGCTGCTAGGTTGTATTTATAAGAGCAGTATTGCCAATAAATGTCACTGAATAAATCCTAGAATAAAAAACATGACGTTTGTATTAGAAGGTTTAACAAATAACACAAATGAAAACCATGTATTTCTTTTCCTCAATTAATAAACAGAACTGTTAACTATGTGGTGAGATTAATATTCAGAACTAACAGCAATCAGTTAAAAGTGTTTATTTTTTAAAAATCTCTTTTATTTTCTACTGAAGATAATATTGATGTTTCTCAGTTCTCAACCTGTGAGATTCCTTTTATTTTGTTTCAGATTCATCCAAGGTCAAGCAGGGAAACAGATACTTTTATTTCATAGTCAAGCTCTGTGGACACAAACTTATCTCTGCTTTCAAAGAGATGACATGATTTGACCCCATGGTTTATAACCTAAATGATTTTCATTTGGTGATATACAAATGTAAATTCTTTATTTGGCAAACTGACAGTTGGGCTTTCTCTATTATTTAATGGAAACATTAGAAAGTAGCAAATATGCATAATTTGTTTCCTTTTTTATTGTATCTGGTATAAATTATCTTTTGAGATGAAATGCAAAAGGCCATGTGGTGTCAAGTCCTAGGAACATATTACAACTTATCAAACATAAAATTGTGAAATGTAAAGGGATAATGATTACGTAACAAATGTCCACAAATCTTGGCCTAAAAACAGGGTATTTTTAAGAGTCTTATTTTCTTCTATTTATCAATATGTTATCAAAAACACCTCATTTTTTCTTATTATTTTACTTGTGGGGTTTTTTTTAGCTTTTAAAATAATTTGCCATTACTTTATAAAGTCTTCATAATCTAAACATCTATATAATGCACAGAAGAGCCGTATATTGTACTTTAATATGAAACATAAATTTCTTAAAAATTTCTTAAAATATATTATTATTCTACTTGTAAATGAATCTGAAATTACTAAGAATGAAATCTGTTGAGGCATCTGGGTGGCTCAGTCAGTTAAGTGTCTGCCTTCGGTTCAGGTCATGATCTCTGGGTCCTGGGATTGAGCCCCGCTGGGCTCCCCCTTCAGTGGGTAGTCTGCTTCTCCTTCTCTCTCTGCCCTTCCCCACCCCCACCCGTGCGCTAGTGCATGCTCTCTTTCTCTCAAATAAAATCTTACAAAAAAAAAAAAAAGAATGAAACCTATTGTGGAATATTTAATTCCATAGCAGACCAAAAAGTGTAAGGCTCATTCTAGCTCCAGTATCTACATTTGCTTTCTAAACTTTGTCCCTCCTGGGCAGTTGCTCTAGAACAATCCCTGTTGAACTACTCCCAGGTTGGCACCCTTCCCAGATGCTGATTGGGTTTCTTCAGTGGAAATGCAGCACCTCCCAGTATAATTCTCTTTACCCTGCACCCAAGCCAGGTCAGCTTGAACCACAGTGCTGGCTCAGACCCCTGTGTGAGTCAGTGACAGACCTCCGTGTTCCTCAGCCTGCAGGAGAGTTGTGTCTAGGTCTCTGAATGATCTCTTGAAGCCTCTCTCCTTCATCCACCATGGGGAGGTTGCACATCACTCTGGCAACACATGCCAAAGGAATCCTCTCCAGGGTTTCTTCCCCCTCCCTTTGACAGTCTAGTACAGAGGGTAAAGCTAAGGGCAGAATAAACCAGTTTTACATCTATTTCTTAGCATGTCTTTCAGAGGTGATACAGCACCTCGGGCTACAGGTCTATGTGGCAGCTGCTGTGCTATTCCTGTCCTTTGTATATACTGCCAAAACTCTGTTCAGAGTCCATTTTAACACCTTCTTAGCTTTTCTTCAACTAACCAAAGTCAGTTTCTATTGTTTATGTTTGAAAGAACCTTAATTAATATAAACAACTTCAATGAATATATCTTGCTATGCAGCCAAGAGGTGTATATTGGGTGCACACACATGAGACACAGCTCTCTCAGTGGCCATGGATCTAAGGGAGAACAGCCTTGAATTTCATTGGACGTAAAACGTGAAGTTAAAGAAAGCAACAAAACAAAACTTAAAGGAACCCCGGGGCTAAAGGCTAAAGAAATGAGGTATTTAAGAACAATTTAGATAGAGATGTGTTAAATTCTGCTATAATAAGTTAGGTTGTGTTATTTCAGACAATGAATACATATGACTGTGATTTGGGTGATACATTTCAGGGAACTGGAGGTTTCCTGACCAGACTAAAAGTCAGATGCTTGTTTTTTAAAGATGTATATATTTTATTTTGAGAGAAAGAGAGAGAGAGCAGAGAGAGAGAGAGAGAATCCCAAGCAGACTCTACAGAGAGAGCAGAACCTGAAGCAGGGCCTAATCCCACGACCCTGAGATCATGACCTGAGCCAAAATCAAGAGTTGGGTCACTTATTTATTTTTTTTAAAGATTTTATTTATTTATTTGTCAGAGAGAGAGAGCGCACAAGCAGGAGGGGCAGCAGGCAGAGGAAGAGGGAGAAGCAGGCTTCCCCAAGCAGGGAGTCCGATGCGGGGCTCGATCCCAGGAACTTGGGATCATGACCTGAGCCAAAGGCATTTGCTTAACTGACTGAGCCACACAGGCATCCCAAGAGTTGGGTCACTTAATCAACTGCACCACCCAGGCGCCACTGAAAGTCAGATGCTTGTTGATTCTCAGTAATCAGTTAACCTCACAAGGTCTGATGCTTCAGTTACAAAATGAGCAAGTGGTAACTACAATCACATTTGATTGAAACATTCTAAACATTTTAGTATTTTGTGACTTATTTTAAGATGTGTTCATATTGTAGTCTTGAGCTTAAGTACCTAGTTTAACTAGATAACTGTCTATAATTTAATTAATTAATTCAATAAATGTTTTTGAACTTTCAGTATGTGCCAGGCTTTTTTCTGGGAACTTGGGGCTCATTTGGTAGATATATCAAATAGACAATCTAGCCCTATCCAATAGACAATAAACAATAAATACAATCAAAAATAAATTTCTAGTAAGCTAAAATGTGCTGAGGGCTATGGAAGAAAACATGGAATAGGATGAAGGGGCTCAGGAGTGGAAGTAGGTTGGGAAGTTATGGTTTAAATAGGATTGTCAGAGTAGGTTCCTTGAGAAAGTGACATTTGAGCTGACTTGAAAATGAGCTGCTGAAATATGATAAGAGGCAAAGGGCTTTCTGGACATATCATTCCAAGTTCAAAGGCCTGAGGTGAGCTACCCTAGCCTATCCTTATAGGCTGAATAATAATAAGGTTTAATAGTAAGGATGCATGACTGGAGCCTAGGAGAATGAGGACAGCAGATAGAGACAAAGTCAGAGAGATACGGGTAGGGATAGAAACAAGAGAGGGCAGAGTATTAAAGTGAAATAAAATCCACAGACGTGTGGGCAGTAAGAGCAGAAGACACACAATTCTGAAAATGCCTCCAAGCCTTACTTTTGGTCTTGTTCAGAGTGCATTTCCTTTCCCAAGGAACAAGAACACTCATAAAATAACATGATATGCAGAGGTCATGTGTCTGCTAATTGTTTCTGCTCAGCTCAATTTGTCCCACAGAAGTTGAAATGTAGAAGAGAGGTAAAGGATAAAATACTGGCAAAAAGAATTAATGCAAATGAAAATCAGTCCTTTAGTATCAAGAACATTTGGAAAATTGACTACCTGTCTTCTTTTTTGAAGTAATTGGCTCAGTTTTCTTATATTACTTTAGAGAAATTAATGTTCCAAAATAATTATTGATAAATTATCTATTATTAATAATTACAAAATTGACAATTTTAGTGGGCTTCAATGACAACCATTAATATAAAAGATCCAAGACTACCAGTATGACCCCTTCATCTGCTAACATATCCAGGTGACAGACGATGCTCAAATCCTATTGGATTATTAGTTCTGATATGCTATTTAGCTAATTTTTGAGAGGATTTCTAAAAATCTCAGGCAGATTGTTCTTCAGAAGTTAGGCAAGGGACATTTTACTTATAAGTTACATCTTATTCCTTAAGATATAGTGCTATTGGAAAACAGAAGAGAACATTTGTATTTCTCATTGCAGGGGATGTGAGAAGTGGGGATAAGAAGCATGTCTTGTTCCATTTAAGGAAAAAAGAGAACTTAAAGTAGCTTCTTATTCCTTATAAGGAGTATTCTTTCCCTTTTTCTTTGAAGACAATTATTATGCTTTTCAGTTAGACAATAAATATAGAGCTCTTTGTTTAAAACAATGTTTTATTCCACTTTGATGGAAACTAATAAACACAATAAATAAAGTAATGGAGTTAATCATTATATGCAATGTACTGGGATCTCTGTTTTATAGATACAGAAAATAAAATAGAGTAAGATTTAATCTCTATTTATTGATTGGTATGAAGTGGTTGTGGAATACGTCTATATACTAGGCATCTGAACCAAGGAGAACTTCGTTCCTTACTTTATCACAGGTAGCCTCTGATAATTTAAGATTATTTATTAATTATTTGTCCACAATGCACAAAAACTGAAGGTGTTTATTAGTCTTAGAATAATTTTGTGGAAATGCAGATTTTTTGTCAACTTGCAAAGGAAATTTTAAGAAAATATTATTAAAGTTCATACAAATCTTTCATTCTTGTTAAATGGTAAAATGTCTACAGCAAAAAATGTTACCTAAAATATGATATACCTAAATTTGATATAATATTTTGACTTAGAAAAAATAAATAAAACTTAATGAAAAGCTGATTTAATGTTTCAATTATCCTATTTAAATTATTACTGCCTCTGATGCAGAGGACACATCTTTTAGTTAGAGGGAAACTATTTTCCATTTTAAAATTATCATTAACATCTACAGCATGGTCATTGCTTTTACTATACCACTGTTACAGAATTTTAAATCTCTGAATTATCCAACCACATTCTTCTGTGTGTCTGAATGAGATTTTGTTAACTTCATAACATGGTTCTAATACATGTGCAGATACCAGCCAGTTAATAAACAGGGGACCAGAGGCAAAGGCTCCTGAATTCTGGGCAGCGCTGCACTGCATAAGAACAAGGCATTTATCAAACTGTCTTATAGATATCCTGTTAATCTAAATGTGTCTGGATTAAAGTAACAGCAATTTATTTCACCATTTCATCACTTGTGAAGTTTGCAGATTAGTATTTCATCATTTTAAATGCATAATTATTATCCTTTGCTCCATGCTTTCTCACAGGTCCTCTGAAGGACAGTAAAGTATTACAATCATATTTTCGGTGCTAATTTTTTTCTCTCAGTCTTACACACAGATGAAAATATACCGTATGCAGTGTATGAGAGTGCACACAAGGGGAGGAGATAAATTCTGCCTAAATATTTAGATTAAATCCTTCTGTTTTACTAATATATGCAATTAGCTTCATTGGAAGTTATCCTTCCACCTCTTTTGTAGATTTATACCATTTCTGGTTGTGTCTTGAAGGAATGCTGAGCACCTCAATGCATATATATCAGTGCAAACTGTGCCTTTCCCCCCCAGTTATAATCCATGTAACAACTTATAACATATTGGTAAAGATTAACTTTTTAGAACAGCTCTGTATTTTTTAATGAGTACACTACTAAGTCATTAAATAATATTAAATATCGCATTAGTTATACAGAAAATATAGTAGCCTTGAAATACTGGTTTAATACACTTAAAAGGAAAAAAACATAGCCCACTTCTATGCTATCTTAAATATTCATTTTTTTTTTAAGCTGGGGCCAGTTATCTCTTACATGTATTTGAAAACCTAGTAAAAAAAAATCCAAGATTCTCATCCCACTGAGTTAAATTGATGCCCTGATATCAATTAGTTTTATTATGTATAAAATTCCTAATAACATTAGCAGATTAAAAAATACTATAAAATATCTCAGAAAGGACTACTTATAGTTTGCTTGGCATATTTAACCTTATTTACATTTTCTGTTTCTATATAGGCTAAAGATTTATTGTATATTCTTTAGAATGTCCTTTTCATGTTATTTGTCCCAGGTCAATGTAAGAGAGGATTTGTTTTAATTGTGGTTTGCACCCCTTTAGGAAAATGCCATATTCTTATTTGCACAGGGAGGGAGAATTATAAAGCTAGCCAAATAACTTAGTTTAGTGTAAAAGAAGCTTTAACTAAAATTAAATTAGATGAGCTCTGGTGTGGGGTAGAAGGCTTTGGTTCACCTTTTGCTTCCAAACTGGGAATGTCCCCCATAAGCAATCCACTTCCCAACATTCAATATCCCTAATATAGTCCCTTGGTTTTCATAATGACTTGTCTAATATCAAAGGAAAAGGAGAAAATTAAAGATGTATCTCTTATGTATCTGTATTATAAAGGTGTGTATTACTGAGAGTTGAAATTGAAAAAGGCAAAAAATACATCTATCACGATCTTTTAGAATAAAATCTATATTTCTGAAAATTTCTTATTGATCTGGATATGACTTTATTTATTTTTCCTTAGACAACATATGGATATATTGAGAAGTTATTGTACCAGGCATTGTTCCAGATTCTAGGGAGTAAAACCGATAAAATTCCTGGCTCACAGAGTTTGCTTTTCAGTGGGGGTAGATGTGATACACACAGTTCCATCCTCCAGCTCCTCACCTCCACCTCCATCCTGAAGGCACACATTCCCTAGGCCTCCATCGGTAGCCCTCTTCTCCTCCTGCTTCACATTCTGTACTGACCAATCTCAGTAGTAACTATCCACTGTGCCTTAATGTTTTCAAACCTACAATTAACATCTGCACCACTCTGATATGCCTTATCTGATCATTTACTGAACAGTCAATATGAATGTCCCACAGGTATTGTAAGCACAAAGTACAAAATAAGAACTCAATATTTTGCCCCCACACCTTCTCTCATGTCGACCTGACTTTGTTTAGCATATATCCACTATTAAACCAACTGTCTCCCAGTCTCTACCTACTCATTTTTTTTCACTGCCCTTGCTCTAATTTTGGCCATGTCAACCAACAAAGCTAGTATAACATATAAAAATAATAATATTATAATGTAAAAATAATATGATATGATACAATATGATACAATGTAATATAATGCAACAAATGAGTTTAACTCTAATCTCACTATAGCCTCTTACACTAAAACTAATCCCATTGTGATTACTGAAAGAACTATGATTTGAAAATGTCTACATCATCATAAGTCTTTTCTACTTAAATCTTTCCATGGCTTCCGGTAAAAAGCAATATTATTTAGCATGGCATAAAAGGCACTTCATATCTGTCATCTATTTGTGTCATATCCTGCCACCTCCCTATGTTCCCCAAAAGAACACCATCAGTTTAGCATGATTGTACAGCTCTTCCATTTTCCCCATCTCTCACCTTGTTTCTTCTGTTTAGAAGTTTATTTCTGTATTTCTCTGAACATATTTTGTGTGTGTGTGTTTAGTTACTTGACTCTTTAAACAGTGATATGCTTTATAAAATTACTAAATCATTTTTACTTTTCTTATTTTCTACAGCATTTTCCTGGATTTATTTATTTTATTCCTCCAAGAGTGTTGTTCTCAAAGTGGGTCTTTGAGTGGATAATTTTCTGGGCTCTCATATACCTACCACTTAAATTAAGTGCAGCTGGATATATAATTCTGGGTTCAAAGTTATTTTCCATCAACCACTTTAAAATTATTACTCAATTTTTTTTATATCCGGTATTGCTTTTGAGAATTCTGATGCCAGTCTGAGTCTTACTACTCTGTAAGAGCTTTTCTGGAAGCTTTTATTTCATTTTAAGGTTATAAGGGTATATTAGTTTTTCTTTATGTAAAATGCATTACACTCTATGAGTCATTTCAACCTGAGGTATTTAATATTGCTTTAATTATCTGAAATTCATTGTTATTTTCTCAAATATCTCCTCCTATGTATGTATTTAAGAATATACCTGTGTCTGTATTTATTTTCTTTTCTTCAGTAACTCATTATCTGTATATATCTTCTATTCTATATATCTCTTACGCTTTATTTTTATATCATATATCTTTCTATCTATCCTTTTCATTTGCCTTCTTGGATAGTAATTCACACTGATCATCCTGCTTGCTAATTTTTCTTCCATTGTATCATATCTTTTGTTCTTTTTTCAGTCATTATAATGTATATAACTCATATTTTCCTTGGGTATTTGAATGACTTCTTGCTCCTGTTTGGTTTATGAATATCCTCTCTTGTCGTTTTGAGAATATTTATTATAGTAAATATATTTATCAACATGTTTCAATAATCTTGCTTCATGCTTTATGTGTCATTCAGATAGTTTTCTTTCTTTTAATGTGTTTAAACTCTTATCCTGTGGCCTCGCAACTTCAGATAAAAACTATTCTGGGGGCAGCTGGGTGGCTCAGTTGGTTAAGCATCTGACTCTTGATTGCAGCTCAGGTCTTGATTACAGGGTTGTGAGTTTCAAGCCCTGAGTTGGGCTCCACGCTGGGTGTGGAGCTTACTTAAAAAACAGAACAGAACAGAACAAAACAAAACAAAACAATTGTTCTGCCTGCTAAGGGTTACTGGGGAGACTGCTAGGAATGCAGTGACAAATAGAGAGATTCTCTGTATGGAACTTAAATCTTTAGTTACTTTAAATAAACATTTTACTGAGGAATGATAGACATACAAAATGTATACATATTTAATGTATACAATTTAATGATTTGGGAGGTAAATTTACATCTGTGAAACCATCACCACAATCAATGCCATAAACATATAATTTGTCCTCAGAGAATGTGGCCTTCAGAGAAAATTCAGAGTTTCATGCACCAGAAGTTCTCTGACAAGAGAATGTGCAAACCTAGCAGTAATATATGAAAATAATTTTCTAGTGAGATTATATGGTGGCTGACACAAATGTTACTTAGTTTTGATAAATTATTTAAATTTTAGAGACACATATTGCAGGTAAAAATAACTAAATTCAGGGGCACCTGGGTGGCTCAGTCGGTTAAGTGTCTGCCTTTGGCTCAGGTCATGATACCAGGGTCCTGGGATGGAGCCCCACATCAGGCTCCCTGCTCAGCGGTGAGCCTGCTTCTCCCTCTCCCTCTGCCTGCTTGTGCTCCCTCTCTCTATCTCTCTGTCAAATAAAATCTTAAAAAAAAAAAAACTAAATTCAATTATAGCTAGTGTTAGGTTGTGAACATTTAGGATATTTTTGTTAAAATTTTACAAATCAAATTATTCATTTCCTGGGGATTTTCAATCTCTAGTCAGTGGGAAAAGTTTTTATATAATTTTAATATGTTCATTCTGCACAAAAACCTTAATAAGAGGAATTTAGTTTATTTATTTTTCATCCTGTATAAAACTGGGATTTTGCATGAACCCATTAGCTTGTCACCAGACATTATTTTGATTCTTTATGGAGACTGCTTTTGAAATGGTTTGATATTTCTAGCTGAAAGTCAAACAAGGTTTAAAATGCAAGACTGAGTTAGGCAAATCTTAATAGCTTCTGATGAGAAAGGATTACACCAATCTGGTGGAAAACATGCTTCTCTGCTGCTCCAGTTATAGTTAGAATTTTACTAAGGGAGATTGTAAATGTCCCTATGGGATAAAGCTATGAGAATAACAACACCATTATTGTACAAACGTTGCTTGGATTTTAGTCCCTTGAGAAGGTTTTGATTGTGTGTATGTGTGTTGCAGAAGCAGGTATACAGAAAAAGATGTATCTGTCTTTTTAACAGGGAAGGCTAGGACATTGAAATACACAGGTGCTACACACACACACACTCAGATGTAGTGGAAATTGTTGGGTGCTGCCCAGATCCTCCTGCCACTAGAATGTAGGCATCCAAAGGCTTTTAGCTGAATCCCTTCCTGCAATTGGGAACAGCCTCAGCCAAGGTCATATCTCTTCTCAAGGAGTAGCCCACACAATGACTGGTCCATGCTGGGGTACGAAGTTGCCATCCCTTCTCTCTATTCATTACATTTCCGCTGAGAACCATTCCTATTTCAGAGACCCATGGGATTGCCTGAGACTTCTGTCTCAATTGTATCAGCAGTTCAATTTCTCCATCTGCTCAGTTCTGTTTCTTCTCTCCTTTCCAGGCAGTGTTCCTGAGAGCACATTCTCCAAAATTCCTGCATTCAGATCTGCATCTCATCAGTTTGTCTTGGAAAAAACCTGACCTATAGCACACTATGTGACATTTCCCACTGGAATTTTGTGTCTGCCATTGGAAGTCTTGGGCTTTCTTCTGTGGTTCAGTATTTCTTAGCTCTCATAGCCCACAGGACTAAAGGTTATTGAAATTTATCCAACAGATAATGAGAATTACCTTCTATTACAGGAGAAAAAAAGATTACCCAGATACATGAAATAGTTTTTTAGGACTCGCCTCTCTTGACGTTTTTATTTACTACATATTATTGCATCTACCTTTCACTTTGTAACACAAATACTTTCTTTGGGCTAGAGGGGTTTGTTGAACAATAATTTCATTGGTTATATGGAAATTTACAGATCAACGCTGTGATACTAAAAAGGGTATAAGAGGTTCATATATATATTTAAGCATAGTGTTGCACATGTATGCTGAGATTGGTTCTTTCTCTCTCTTCTTCATTAATCTATTCATCTATCTTTGGACAGTTTCTCTAGAAGTAGAATCAGACATGAGGAATTCTTGTACAAATAATTTCTTATGAGGGTGCTCTCAGCAAAAGCTAAATAGGGAATCAGGTCAAAGAAGGGAGAAATCTAAGCATGGTTGTAGCTGTCCTGGAAACTTGCTGCAGTTTGATCCATGAGGGATGTTCTGTAGCACAAACTGCACAATAGAATTAATCTTACACCTTGAGGCAATTATTCCACACCAGTCAATCATTGGCCAAAGTCTGAGATTTGAAGGGCATAGAAACAAATCTCATCAATTCTCAAGGAAAGGGGTAGCTACGAAATGTTATCTGGGCCAACACTTTCAACAGTGTGAAATGGAAGCACTGTGGCATATCTTGTAAAGGAAGGCAAAAAGGGCAATAACAGCATCCACCCTATCATCAATCTGTCTATCATCCATTCATTTATCCATCCAAAAGATGCACTGAGTATATATCTTGCAAGGTTCTGGGAATGAAAAAAAAAATGGGCCCTTGATCTGAAAGAACATGCAGATTGATTAAAAGGCAATTAAGGGGCGCCTGGGTGGCTCAGTTGTTAAGCGTCTGCCTTCGGCTCAGGTCATGATCCCAGGGTCCTGGGATCGAGCCCCACATCGGGCTCCCTGCTCTGCGGGAAGCCTGCTTCTCCCTCTCCCACTCCCCCACCTTGTGTTCCCTCTCTTGCTGTGCCTCTCTCTGTCACATAAATAAATAAAATCTAAAAAAAAAAAAAGCAATTAAAACCCAGAAAAATATGTTCTTTTATAGAAGTCTAACTAGGAGCTCTGTGCAAAGTTAGGTCACTCCTAATTCTTCTTGTATAAATGAGGTTATAGAAAGTTTCTTAAAAAAGATGCAATTGTTAATAGTAATGACAAAAGGTCATTAGTTACTAATAAGGATGAAGGAAGGAACAATGATTGGCAGAACAGAAGTTAAGTTATTATTGTTCATTCTTGACAGAGAAAAGCCTAATCAAATTAAATATTTCTTTGGGCCTATTTTGTTATTTGGTGAGGAAGTGAACAGTGTTTGAGTGTTTGTGAAGGACTCGATGAACTAGATCAGAGGGTTCTCTTGTGTTCTCTTGGCTTAGAATTACTCTGTTAGACCTAAAGCTATATCCCAAGGAAAAGGAGCATCAGAGTTTAAAGAAAGCTATTATGATGAGAGATTCTCTACTTAGTCACTTGACTTAGTAATGTTTAATAGGTTTCCTAATATTTTTCCTATTAAACCCCCACAAGTCTTAGGTTTGACATAACTACATTGGGTTGGAAATTAATAGTGACCACTGAAATGGATCTTTAGGTTGATTAGCCAAGTAGGGAAAAAAAAAAAAAACTACATTTATTTGAAACCTAAGTGCACTTTCTAGACAAGAGTTTGGGCTAAGGTAATGTTGAGACTCTGTCACAAGAAGACTTCATTGTGTTTGTTAAAAATAGGACTGATACGATCTATCTTTGTTTTATAATACAGCTCTGCATGAGGAGAGGATTTCTTAGGTAGAGAAACTTAGAGAGAGGGATATTAGTTAACTGTCCATTTCATTTCCATGACCTAACTCAAAATGATTCAGTTACCTTTTTACTTACAAATGAGGGGAGCAAAGCCATTACTGCTCTGCCATCAGTGGATTTATTTATGCTTTTTTTTTTTTTTTGTAGTGGACTCAAGTTAGTTTTGCCTTTCTATATTCCCTTTTGTTCATAAAAACAACTCAATTCTTTTCTCTGTGTACCCACTACTCCTTCATTTTAAATTCATGTATTAATGGTTGGGCTTGCAGGTCTGGTCAATTAGATTCTCAGTAACTGATTCAAGGATGTACGTGTGCTTTATTCCAAGCCAAGAATAATTAGCCTCAGGAATTTTGCAAGGCACTATCAGAAAAGAAACATACTCTTTTTCTCGGAGTTTAACAAATCATAAAATGCAAGTCTATTTGATACTGACTATCTTTGATACTTTGTCGGGGAGAGCCTTCTCAGATTCAAGCCAATATAGAAGAAAACAGTTGGGGAGCCCCTTCCACACAATCACGCTGAGCTAGTACCCGCGCCTGGAATCCAGCTGCAACCTCAGCCGCACCTGCCGCCTGCCACTGCCTCTGGACCATGGATCCCCACAAAGTGAGCAAGCTTCGGGCCTTCGTGAAAATGTGTAAGCAGGATCCGAGCATTCTGCACACTGAGGAAATGCGCTTCCTGCGGGTGTGGGTGGAGAGCATGGGGGTTAAAATACCACCTGCCCCTCATAAAACTAAATCAGAAGACAATATCAAGGAAGAAAAAACAGATAGTAAGAAGGCAGAGAAAAACATAAAGACAGATGAACCATCAAGTGAGGAAAGTGATCTAGAAATTGACAATGAAGGTGTGAATGGACAAGATACGGATGCCCCTCAAGAAATGGGAGATGAAAATGTAGAGATAACCAAGGAAATGATGGATCAGGCAAATGATAAAAAAGAGGCTGCCATTGATGCCCTAAATGATGGTGAACTACAGAAAGCCATTGACTTGTTCACAGATGCCATCAAACTGAGTCCTCGCTTGGCCATTCTGTATGCCAAAAGAGCCAGTGTCCTCACCAAATTACAGAAGCCAAATGCTGCCATTAGAGACTGACAGAGCTATTGAAATAAATCCTGATTCAGCTCAACCTTATAAGTGGCCAGGGAAAGTACACAGACTTCTGGGCCGTTGGGAAGAAGCAGCACATGATCTTGCCCTTGCTTATAAACTGGATTATGATGAAGATGCTAGTGCAATGCTGAAAGAAGTTCAACCGAGGGCCCAGAAAATTGCTGAACGTTGGAGAAAGAATGAGCGAAAACATGAAGAGTGAGAGATCAAAGAATAGAAAGGGTTAAGAAGGCTCAGGAGGAACATGAGAGAGCCCAGAGGGAGAAAGAAGCCAGAAGACAATCAGGAGCTCAGTATGGCTCTTTCCCAGGTGGCTTTCCTGGGGGAATGCCTGGTAATTTTCCTGGAGGAATGCCTGGAATGGCAGGGGGGAATGCCTGGAATGCCTGGGCTCAATGAAATTCTTAGTGATCCAGAGGTTCTTGCAGCCATGCAGGATCCAGAATTTATGGTGGCCTTCCAGGATGTGGCCCAGAACCCAGAGAATATGTCAAAATATCAGAGCAATCCAAAGGTTATGAATCTCATCAGTAAATTGTCAGCCAAATTTGGAGGTCAAGCATAATGCCCTTCTGACAAATAAAGCCCTTGCTGAAGGAAAAGCATTGATCACCTAATGGATGTTGCAATAATACAAACCAGTGTACCTCTGACCTTCTCATGAAGAAAGATGGGGTACTGTGAATAGAATCCCTACCCCTCTGCCCCACATGCAACTGAAACATTCTATAGTGGTTTGCCATTAGGGTATTCATTCAGATAATGTTTTCCTACTAGGAATTGCAAACTTTAAACACTTTTTAAACCTTAAAAATATTTAAAAACATATTAAAAGGGTGTGTTAGTCCCTAAAAAAACCAACAAAACAAAAATCAGATGGGAAGATGTCATTTCCTAAAGACATAATTTTACAACCTCAATAGACAATAGAGTCATGTCTGAAGTCCATCTAGTTATAGACTTTCTAGTACATGAAAATTCCTTTTGGTAAATAAGCCAGACTGAGTTGTGTTTCAATTTCTTAGAGTCAAAAGAGCTCTGACTCATAAACTTACTTCCAATCAAAGCTCCAAACTGCCGCATGTCTGCCCACTCTTAACTCAGAACATCATTGGCTTCTCATCTCTTCATTAGTAATTTTTCTTGTTTGGTTGTAGTAATACTATTTTGGGTTGATTACTTCAGCCCAAATATGGAACTATTAGTAAGAAGTTGTGCCATACATAATTCCACCATACAAAGCTGCGATCATACAAAGTCATTTGAGGAATTGTCCAATTGTCTTGCAAACTCCACCTCCCTCCCCAAGGTTCATTCTTATATGAAGATGCAAAATTAGAGGAAACTCACAGCAAGTCAGGTCATTAACTGATGAAGGCATGAACACAGATGATTTGAGAGCTCTTTAAGAGGCCACTGGATATTGGAAATGAAGGACAAGAGCAGAGTTTATAATCACTTTGGCCTTCTTTGGTACCCAGGTGAGTAACAGCGCCATTAGGAAAAAGTCTTAGGGAAAGATAATATAATTCTGGGTGTATGTCTTTCTATCTCAACTATCCAAAAGCTAGTTTAATTTACTTCTCCATGTATTATAATGATCTCATTGCTGGTTTCCTCACATCTAATCTTGTTCCCTGCTAGCTAAAGGGCAGGGAGAATTTTCAAAATCCAAGCCTGGATATTAATCTCTTTTGCTTCAAGCCCTTTAAAGACTTTCAAATGTTTTAAGGAGAAGCAAAAAAAGAATCCTTAACATGAACTTCAATTTCTAGGGGAATACTCTTCCAAAGGCACTGCAGAGTTCACCATCATCAAAGAAATAAATTTAGTGACATCAAGGGAAATTATGTAAATAGCATAATAGCACAGTCTGCCACCTTCTTGCCTGTCAGCCTCAGTCAGCCTACACTTTTCCCCTCTGGTAACTCACTGCCCCTTGGCAATCCCAGGTCCTCAGCACACCCAAGTCCCTCTACTCCTGGGGCTTTTAAGCATGCCTTCGCTCTGGTGGAGCAACCCAGCCTCCCACATCCCATTTCCCAAGTTAATTTTACTTAGTTTCCTAACATCCCTCACTAGAGCAAATCCTCCTATTAAATCGACTTTGTAATTTTTACCAGATCTGCAGTTCTGTGATGATTCATGTGATTATTTGATTATTAAATGCATTTCTCACTGCACTGTGTGCTCCATGAAGGTAGAGACCATATAAGTTTTAGTTTGCCATTATATTCAGTGTCTTGTGAATGCCTGGCTCATCATAAATCCCTCATATGTATTTATTTCTTAAATAAATGAGTATTTTTTGAGAGCATATATATTTTTGTTAAAATCTATTCTTGCTTGCCTTTGCATGTTTGAGTCCATAAGGATCAGCATTTAAAAAAAAAAAATTCTTCTCCCTCCTACGGCTCTGCCTTAGTTTCATTTTTATATATCACTGAGATGAATCCCTTCCTTTCTCCTTTGACAATAAATGCTTATGCCAAATATTAGTTGGTAGGATTTTGAATCCTAAACATATTATGTAATGTTTGTGTGTAGTTCCATGGATGGCATTGCTCTCAATTTAGGCAAGATTACTGATAACATTCCTTTGGTTAAGGAATTAATTTTTCTCACTGCAATTTATTTACCCTGGAAATGTCAGAAAACTCACTATTCAGAGGTTTCTTAATCTCTTGCCATTTAAAATGACAATTTATGTGGTAGGAATGGTGGCACAAAGGAATGTCATTTATTTCTGCAAGGTTTATGTAATGGACAGAGTGCAGACAGCAGATAAAGCTGAATATTTGTGCCTGGGATAGAGAATATTTTAATTGCAAATTCACCAGTAGAGGAATTCTTGTCACTACCTTAGAGGAGAATAAATAGATGATCTCCCTCTTACTTCCACATGCATACTTATGAACTTTATCGGAGAATCAGGCTAGACATAACTGTGCTGTTTAACTATTTCTATCCCGGGAAGTGTTTTAGCTAACTCATTAGCTACAATATATCCACTCTGGGGAGATCTCTGTAGAATTTGCTATTGATGATGGCTTTGCTATGTTAGGATGCCCAGTTTGCACTACTGGAAAGTGATTGGAACAGAGAAAATAAACAGTTAGTGCATAAGATTATAAACACTAACATTTCTCAGGTTTTTGCTGACTGGATTTACAGGTATTCATGTAAGGTTTTTAATTTTCTAGATTATAGTGCTTATGACATTTCTGGTACTATTCCATACAAAATTAACTTATCGAATGCCCATGAATTATCAGACATTATTATAACCCTTCAGAAGAGGAAACTGAGGCATAGGGAGGATAACTTGCCTGAGGTCCAACAGCTTGTGAGTGCTGGCACCAGGACTGGATCTCAGCAATCTGGTGTCAGAGTCCATGTCCTTCACCACTATCCAGCATTCGTTCTTGTTTATCATAGATTCATTTGTTTTGTTTTGCATGGATCTCTAAAATTCACCGTGGCTTCAACTCAGATTAAAAACAAGAGTCTTAAGAAAAGTACAATCCAGTTAATGTTCATTTTATCTGCACATATTTACTTTAAAAAACTACTTGAAAGTGCACTGCTTGCTTCCCCTCTTTGTCAGTAAACTCCAAAATAGTTGCAACTTGATCTCCCTTCTCATACACTCTTCATCCAATAGGATGTTGATAGTCTCTCCACGAGGATGGGGCTGATGTTGTCTCCCTTTAAGTCTGTGCTTCGGACATGTGCTTACAGTGAAAGTAACCAAGAAGAGGTCATTAAAGATGATGTAACTTCTGCCTGGTCATCCTGAGGTGCCTGATCTTGGAGCCAGTCACTATGCTGTGATGAAGCCCAGACCACATGAAGAGGGCACATGCTGTTGTTCTGGTCTTCAACATCAGATGAGATCTCAGCCAACAGACAGCATCAGCCACCAGACATGTAGGTTAATACCACTACAGATGATTCGTGTCCCCAGTTTTTCAGTCTTTCCAGCTGAGACCTCAGCCATTGAAGATCAGAAATAAATTATCCCTTTTGTTCTCTGTCTGAATTCCGGACTTAAAAGGTCTGGAGGATAATAAAGTCATTTATGCCACTAAGATTTTAGGTTGGTTTGTTCCTCAGCATTAAATAACTGGAACAATAAAATAGGGCTAATATCTCTCGCTTTTTATAAGGCATATAATTAATTAATATTTGAATTAGTAGTGTAATTAGAATTTTTCATTATAGTTAAATCCTAGATGAACTTTAAAATCACTTTAAATCAAGAGCATCTAATTTTTTAAAAAGAGTGAGAATTTAGGGGCATCTGGGTGGCCCAGTCGGTTAAGCGTCTGCCTTCGGCTCAGGTCATGATCCCAGGGTCCTGGGATGGAGGCCCGCATCAGGCTCCCTGCTCAGCGGGAAGCCTGCTTCTCCCTCTCCCACTACCCCCCTGCTTGTGTTCCCTCTCTCGCTGTCTTTCTCTCTCTGTCAAATAAATAAAAAAAAAAGAAGAAGAAGAAGAAGAAAGAGTGAGAATTTAAATTTGAATTTTAGGGAAAAGTTTACTTTTGCTATATTAATTACTTAGGTATTTTTTTGTATTATCTCTTCTTAAATGTTTTGTGCCTCATTTTCTTTCTCTTTCAAATTCTTAGCTGCTAAAATCATGTTTTTTTATTATGATGAATACTCATAAACTTTTGCAGAGTACACTTTCTCTCATGGCCATGCAAGTATATTTGAATGATGAAGGCTTAACCATGTGCTCTGATATGCCTACCAAACTCTAGTATGAAGAAGTACATTCAAGGTCACTGGCATCTAAGATTGAAACTAATTTTATTTCAAATATTATCACTGGAAACTGCACTTCAATGAGGTATTTATTTTTCCAGCAATTTGAAGTATTCAATAGTAAATATTCTGGGACTGTGGAAGAGCAGTATCAAAGGAAATTGAGTGATTTTCAACTAAAAAAAAAATAATGAGAGTAGTGTGTGTGCGTGTGTGTGTGTTTTGAGACTGAATCTTCTTAAGCAGAGTATCTTAATCTAAGACTGTCCATGACTTAAAATATTGGAATAATTCAAGTTTACTGGAACTAAGTTTTAGTGCAATTTGTAAGGTTTTACTTGAATATGTTAAGTACCTGATTAAGATACATGAATATTTTATTTTGATATTCTTTAAGGATGCTAAAGTTTTTCAGTGTGTTGACAATTTTATGTGATATATTCATATGCTTTAATCTCTTAAATATATAAATCTCTTAACATTTTTTAAAATGTGAGGTTTAAAAAAGAAAACAATCACAAATATATTTAAATAGCTGTAATAATTTTTTTCATCTCATCACTACAAAATGGCAGACATCACATATTCTAAACAAAAGCTAGCAAGAGAATGGAAAGTGGAAGTGAGAAATGTTAATTAGTGCATGTGTTCAGGTAGAAATAAATGGGTATATTAATTAAAAATCAACAGCAATATAAAACAAGTAGTAATAGTTTTTTGGGGGGTTTCCTTTCTTTATTTAAATTCAATTAATTAACATATAGTGTATTATTAGTTTCAGAGGTAGAGTTCAGTGATTTATCAGTTGCATAGAACACCCAGTGCTCATTCCTTCACGTGCCCATCACCCAGTTACCCCATTCCCCCCAACCCACCTCCCCTCCAGCAACCCTCAGTTTCTTTCCTATGCTTAAGAGTCTCTTATGGTTTGTCTCCTTCTCTGATTTCATCTTGTTTTATTCTTCCCAGGTTTTTTTTTTTTTTTTTTTTTACTAACCAGAATCATGCTGTATGTATTATTCTTTGATGTGCTTGTTGGAGATGTTCTCAGCCTAGCACACTCCTTTTATCCATTCTATATTCCATAGAAATAGTGTCACTGTTTGGGTTGCTTCATTCTGCTGTTATAATTATGCCCACTTTTGTGCATAAACTTGAGCACAGGGGCTGGAATTTGAGGGAAAGAGTGCCAGTTTGAGCCCTTGGCAATCTGAGGTGAAGGCGTGTTGACTTGGCATTGAGCAGGTGGCAGGCCATGCATGCTGACTCAAGCAGAAGGGCGGCTGGGCTGTGAATTTGGGACCCACAGGCTGATGGCATCATGTGTGACAGGGACATGGCTGGTTTTGCTTTTAACATTTGTTTTTCTGGGAAAGTCTATCTCTCCTTCTATTCTAAATGAAAGCCTTGCTGGATAGAGTATTCTTGGCTGTAGATTTTTTCCTTTTGGCAGTTGGAATTGATCATGCTGCTCTCTTCTGGCCTGCGGAGTTTCTGCTGAAAAATCCACTGATAGCTGTATGGGTTTCCCTTGTATGTCACTGCTTTCCTTTTTCTTGCTGCTTTTAAAATTCTCTATCACTACTTTTGGCCATCTTATTTACTTTGTGTCTTGGTGCAGACCTCTTTGGGTTGGTTGTGTTGGGGGCTCTCTGTGCTTCCTGGATCTGGATTTCTCTTTCCTTCCCCAGATTCAGGAAGTTTTTAGCTACTATTTCTTCAGACAAATCTTCTGCCCCCTTTTCTCTCTCTTCTTCTTCTGGGATCCCTATCATGTGACTATTATGCTTTATGCTTGGCAGTGTCACTGAGTTCCCTGGGTCTATTCTCAGTTTGCATATTTTTCCCCCTCTCATCTGCTCAGCTTGATTACTTCCCATTACTTGTCCTCCAGGTGGCTAATCTGTTCTTCTACTTCCTCTTGTTTGCCATTTATTCCAGGTGGTCTGTTTTTATTTCCATTTAGTGAGTCCAATAGCTCTAATTGGTTCTTTTTTATGTCTTCTATCTCTTGGTGGAGGGTTTCATGGAGGTTCTGCACTCTTTTCTCAAGTCCAATAAGTACCTTTATGAGCATTACTTTAAATTCTCTATCAGACATATTACTTATCTCCATTTTGCTTAAGTCTCCTGCTCTGATTTTGTTCCACTCTTTCATTTGGGACATATTCCTTTGTCTCCTCATTCTGTCTATTGCTGTATCTGTTTCTCTGTGTTAGGAAAGTCAGCTATGTCTCCTGCACTTGAAAGTAGTGGCTTTGTGAAGAAGAGATCCTGCAGTGCAATGTCTCCCTTTCACCAGAAAATGGTGCTTCAGGGGGTGTCTCCTATGTGTGTTGCTACAGGCATGTCCTACCATTGTGGCTGGGATGTGTTTGCTGTCAGTCCAGCCTGCAATGGCTCTCTGCCTGTTGTGGGCAGAGTCTGATGCCAGTGGTGTTAGTGGGCCAGTCTGAGGCTGCCTTGGGCTTGAGTTGAGTCAGAGCAGGTGTTTGCCAGAGATGAAGTAGCACCAAACTGCAGGCACTTTCCCTATGTTGTCCCCTGAGAAGCTTTTGCTGGTGGTTGGGGCCTGCAGTCAGACCAGCTGCCTGCCTCCAGCCCACTGCTGGGGTCACAGTCAGACTGGTGTGTGGTTATCTTCCCCTCTCCCTGGAGCAGGACTCACTTTGGAGTGGTGCTGGCCCTTGCCTGGGCTGCACGCACATTGCCAGGCTTGTGGCACCACTTTGATGGGATCTTGCTAAGAGTGATCAGAGGGGGTGGATCTGCTTTGCTGTGGTCTCTTGTCTATTCTGGGCTGTGGAGAGTCTGTTCTGCCAGTTTTCCAGCTGCTTTCTGGGTTATTTATGCCAATGTGGGTGCTCTCTAGGCGGCCACTCGGCAAGAGGTGAGCCCAGGCTCCTCCTACTCCGCCATCTTCCCAGCAGCCTCCACAAGGAGTAATAGTTTTAAGAGAAGTAGAAAATAGTATGTTTTCAACACTTTAGTTAAACAAAGGGTACTGAACACTTACTTTGAACCAGTGATTGGGATAAGCTTTGGGGACTCAAAGAGACCCTTACCCTCAAAAACTTGAAGTTCTGGAAACAGGTACATTTGACATAAATGTAATAATGACAATGATAATGACATAATGATATAATGACAATGTAATGTGTAAGTACATAGGTATTAAGTACATTGGTGGGCACAAAGGTCCATAGAAACAAAGGTTCTCTGTATGGGGATCTCCCAAACAATTCTGGAGGAAGAGGATCCTTCACGAAAATGTTGAAGGTTAAATTAGAAGAGGATGGAAGAAAGAACATTCTGGAAAGAAGAAGCCACATGAAATATAGTACTGACAGAATTATTTATGGAGGAACTAAAAACAATTTAGCATGGCTGGAGCATAAAATATGAATCAGGCTGCACTGAATGACAGTTTTGAGCCATATCAAGAAAGATCTTGTATACCATAAGGAGCTATGTCTTCTTGTATAGCATGAGGAATGAAGAGACATTAAAGAGTTCATGAGAAGGGAAGTGATAGGATCAGATTTTATTCAATTGTTCTGGGTAGGTCACTGAAGCTTTGTAGAAACTGGTTATAAATGAGAGATTTCTTTCAGTAAGCAAAGTCAGAGACCAAGCATCTAACTAGAGCAAGGAAGGCCAGAGGAGATCACGTATTCAAGAAATTCAAGAAATTTTGATTTGGTAAAGCTATCAATGTTTGGTTGAAAACCTAGCAGATGGGGAATGAAAAAGAAGTAAAGAACAGCTTTCTGTTGTAAAACTTAAATTACAAAAATGAAGCACAGCAGGACTTATTTATGATGAGGCTGAAGCCATTTAAGACAAGGTCTCATGTGCCATATAAACTATAAAGCTTAAATTGATTTTCAATGATGTCACTCACTGAGGTAGAGAACATAGGACGAAGATCAATTTTGGGAAATAATTTTGTTGTTAGCAATGATAAATTAGCAACTGTAAGATCATATTTTGAGCTTTTGGGCAAGGTTCTTGTGTAATAAAATGAGAAAAGTCAGATATGCACCAAAGTTCAGGGAAGAAGAAACCAGGATTGGATATTCCAATTTTTGGAATAGTCAACATGAAAATTTTAGTAAAAGTCATTAGACTACTCATAGAAAGTGAATACAAAGCAAAAAGAAATGGTACCAATGGAGACTTTAGAGAATTCCAATTGTTAAACTCACTGATGTACTGGTAAATGTTTAACAGACTCTCTTAAAAAAATGCTTGTCTATAAGTACATAAGATTATTCTAAATTTTACTAAAAAGGATGTGTAACAAAGTTTTTAAATAACAATAAGATATACAATACTCATTACTAAAAATTAGAGTCAACCCATTCTCAGAGAATACTTTTGTTGATTTTTGCTGAACTCTTTGTATCCATAGCTAATCCGTGTTAGCAACTGATGAATGATTATAGTTGCTACATTAATGTTCGTTGATATTCTCCTGAATTGGTAAATTGAAAGTGGAACAATGAAGATGTATCTTAGAACTTCACTTGTGTCAATAATGTGAAACTTAGTTGCTGAATCAGAAAGTAATTTTTGAATATAGTAAAAATATTTTCTCATTTTTTGTGCTATTTAATGTGATGCTACACTTTTTAATATAATATTATTAACATTTTCTCTAACACTTTTGTAAGTCTAGAAAATAAACAAAGCAAATAATCAAGACTTAATTTATAGTGCTTGCTGATTTCCATGGTTTAAGTACTCCTATCATGGTCAACTTCAAGCTCCCAACATAGTGTCAATTAATGCAGAGCTTGGGAAAGATATGCAGTAGCACATTAAACATACAGATAAAATGCATGTAAATAACCCACAGAGCAAAATGTAGTAAAATAATTAGGAAGTAATGAATTGTGAGAACTTACTACATTTGTTTTTAATGCTGAAATATCCAACTGAGAAGTTAGAGGAAAGAATTCACAAAAGACCACCTTCACCTCTGACACTAATTGTAAGTTTGGGAGGTTCAATTACTTGCAGGAAAGACTAAGAGAACTCACTAACAGCTGTTATACTTGCAGTTATGGTTTATTACAGGGAGCAGATACGGAGTAAGTCAGCTAAGAGAAGAAATGCATATGGCAGCATCTGGAAGAATAACCTATGTGGAGCTTCCAGTTGTCCTCTTCTCATGGAGTCAGCACAACCTTCTTCTCCCAGCATTGATGTATGACCGTACATAGGGAGTAGGGTCAACAGGAAAGTTCTACTGAGCTTGGATATCCACAGTCCTTATAGGCGTTCTATCTAGTAGAAATGGCTGACTGCAGAAGGGACTGATCCTAGTTTTCAGCCCCTCAGGAGGTCAAGATGGGTGATCCAAAGCCCTCACTGTACATCACATTATTGATGTGACTCAGAACATACAGGTTAAATCACTTTGGTGTGACTCCGAGCCCCTACCCTAAATCATATTGCCCCAAGGCAAATGGAGACATTCCTCTCAGGCATGACATTCCAAGGGCTTAGTTACCTTCCAGAAGCCAAGGGCAAAGACTAGACCTTTTTGAACAAGGTTAAATTCTTTACTACACAAATATAATTTATTTAATTATAAGTTTAGATAACTTAATCTTTAATAATGACTATGTTTAACATCTGGCTTTCAAAATTATGGAAAATTTTACAGCAGCTCTTGTGAACTATTATAAATTGCTTCCAGCATGGCACTAGTTAAAATGGAAACAGAGAAGAGAGTTCCATGAAAGGAACAGGGATATAAAACAATACAATTGGAGAATATATTTGCAGGAAAAAAAATTTAGAAGAGGAGATGTGATGCTTAAAAAGAACAAAATGATCAATAGTTAAGTCCAATAAATAAGGTCTCAAAACTGTCTTTTCTTCACAAATAATATGTTTTGCCGATCAAAGGACAAAAAGTTTATGCAAGATTGTTATAGTGAAGGAGTGGTAGGAATAAACTGGATATAAAGATTGCTTGCTTTTTATTTAATTTTCATGGGAAAAGTTTAATAACTTGGGCATAGGATGTATAAGAAAATCTAATGTAAATTTGACAGATGAAATATATTGTAATCCTGATTTTAAGAACTGTCCCAATGTAACTTACAAAGATCATAAATAACCAGATGGAGATAGTAATATTTAACGCCTTATGTAAAAACATATTAAGAGATAAACTATGTAATTTAAGTGGTCAAAACAGCTGCCAATACCCACATGCCTGTCCTCCATGGTGAGAAATTCTTCTATCAGGTGTTTATTCTTCTAGCATCCTAAGCAGAAGAGATTTTTAAAAAGAGAACTTTGTCATTTGTTTTTCTCTTTAAAGTAGGTCCTTGTTATGGGACTAAATCAACCTTTATGATGTTGACCCACAGAAGTAGAAACTATAGAAAATTAAGGTGCTAATTAAAGGAAATAGTGCCCCTGAAGGAAAAGAAAGGGACACTAAAATCAAAGTGTATTAAATGGTCTAATAAAGGATAATGGGAGACTTCATTTGCATACCATTTGTATATATGAGATTATTATTTTCATCATACATAAGATAAATATATCATACATAAGATTTTTCCTCCACTGATTCTTGTCAAAAACCAATGAACTCCCATGCTTTTCATGTTTTGGTCTTTCTTGTACTTTATATTTTTCCACAAAATGAGTTGTTAAATAGTTTGACAATTAAAAGTGCCATTTGTATTATTTATTAACAGAAATATGACCTATGGAGCCATGCAGAGTAGGGTTAACAAGAGATTAAGCTTGAACTACTGAATTACTTAATTTTGGGTATTTGATACCTCAATATACAATGAAGATATTAGCATTTGTATTATAGCACTCAATATAATAATGCACACAAAAGCATTTTAACATTATTTTGACAGGTACATGGCAGTTATGTGAATAAATTAATGTAGAATATTATCTAGCTTTTCTATAATAATTCATTTTGGTTTCTCTGTTAGTGATTCTTCCTTCTTTGCTGATATGACAACTGAGGCACCGCTTTTTTCCATATAATTATCAAGGAATATCTGCATGTGTACAGGTGTAAACTTAGCTAAAATCCCCTTTTGTAGAGTGTAGTACAGGGTCTTGCATATTTGTTTATGTCCAAAGGTTTTCTTGGTAGCAACTCTGCTAATTATCTCTACCGTAAATTGATATTTAAGAGATGAGTATGTTCATTAAAGATAACGACACTGCTGTATATCCTATTTACAGTCCCAGCATTGTCTAATATATGTTTAAGCATTTGCTCAATTAGTATTTGATTTATTAAGATGACATAGTATTTTATAATTAATATTTGGGGTAAAAATCTATTCTATTGCTAAATTGCATGGAATGTGGCATAATGATGAATGAGGTCTCAAGTCCAGCTTGGCCCTTTAGTAGCCATATGACCTGGGCTACTTACTCAGGCTCTCTGGGTCATGTTTCCTTATCTTTAAAATAGGGTAATACCTATTTCATGCAGCTCTAAAGATTTATAAGAAATTTTACATAAAAAGCTTAGCACAGCTCCTGACTTAAGTTAGCTCTCAATAAATATTAATTCTCTCCTGACCCATCATTCTCTAGAAGTTGAATTATATGCACGCATTATAGGCAAAGTAATTAATAGCTGGTGCTGCTAACATCTTAAAAGTGTTAGTTACAGGGACGTCTTATATTCTATAAATTCCAGAGGATAACAACAACATCTTTAAGGCAAATGTGCTCAAATAACTTGTGACAGCAATCTTACTACCAGCAAATAAATTATAATAGTAGTAATTTCCCCATGAAATTGGAAACCTTTTCATAAGAGAATAGTTCTTTTATCTTTAACTTCATAAATCACAGTATATAATGTGCTCTCAACTTGAAAATAAAGATGTACTTTGGTAGATGTTGAAATTTATAACGTTGTTACCTGCAGCACTAGAAAAAATTCCGCTTTAAGGAAATCTGACTGCAGTTTTTTCAGTGAGACTACTTTTGCCTACATAAAAAAAAATGTGAAAATTATGTTATGAAATCTCTCTGCTATTTGGTTTTCAAGGTACTTTCTGACTTCAACTGATTATTGGTGATGTCAATAGTGTTTTACTGTCTGTACATGGCATGCTTCTAAATAATTGAATAGTCCTTATGCTGTTTTTGTTCATACCATTATTTCAAATAACTAGATTCCATACATGTCACTGATGCCAGAAGCTCATTTTGTTCTCCTGAGAATAAAATGTGCCATTGCATTCCACAGATTAAAAGGACTCTTTACTCTGGATGGGCCTCTGACAGACTGCTTGTAATATTGGTCATGAATAGGGATTTTTATTTTTATTTTATTTTTTTATTTTTTTAAAGATTTTATTTATTTATTTGAGAGAGAAAGACAGAGGGAGCAAGCAGGGGGAGGGGCAAAGGGAGAGGGAGAGAGGGAATCCCAAACAGACTCCATGGGGAGCAGGGATCCTGATGCAGGGCTCGATCTCAGGACCCTGAGATGATGACCTGAGCCAAAGTCAGATACTTAACTGACTGAGCCACCCATGTGACCCATGAATAGGGATTTTTAAATGATGATTTACGAAAATACATACAACTTGAATATATTTTGAATTTTATATTTTTTCTATTTTCCATTTTTTGGGATAACTTAAAAATACTGCTATTTGCCTGAAAGTATATTAATGAGCATTTTTAATTTGGTAGTAATATCTTTCATATTTTAGATTATTCTATATGGTTTTGTGTCCTTATGTATTTGTTTATATAATTGTCCCTATTAAAACATGCCCCTTCTTACTCAACAACTTTATAAGAGAATTATGTTATTTATTCACAATGAATATTATAGAATCTAATTTTTTTCTGATCCTAAATCCGTGGCATTTAGTCAGTAGTATACAAGTGCCTTGTATATTATTTTTTTCTCAGAATAAACTTTTGTTATACAACTGGGAAACATATTTCAAATTCAGTTTAATTCTATTTCTTCAAAAAAAGAAGTATTTTCTGAATATACAAATAAAGGAGCAGCCATGGAACTACATCACTCAGATCTCCTATAAGGGAAACTGATACGGTGACCTTGGATGGAATGATAGTCAGCTATTGTCCCTTTAGAACCACTACTGCATTTACACAGAAACCATGTTTCCCCAGGCTGCTCCTAGCCAATAACTGAGCATAGTACCAGTGTTGGCCCATTTTTACTCAATGAAGTATCTCTCTAATGGGTAACTTTTACTTAGGGGTTCTGGCTGACGCTTTTATTTTTTTTATAAGTATACTACAGTATAAGGCTATTCTTACCCAGTTCTTATTTCCCTCTCTATTTTTATATCTCTCAGATCTGAATCATGGTATAAAGACTCTGCCTACTCCAGCTCCCATCCCTTTATTCTTCACAAATATTTGCCCCAATAAATTTCTTGTATCTTAGCATCCATTTTTCAGAGGACCCAAATAGATACAGGTAGGGCCAGGAGTGGTCCAAGGAAACAGGCAGTAAGATGGGGTTTTGGCTAATGGCAAAGGAGCCTATACTGAGTGCAATACGAGGGCACAATAGTCCCTAGTTCAAGGTGGTAGCCCAACTGCTGAATATTTCCCCAATGTAAGCTTGGTAAATAATCTGGTAGAGAGAAAAACCACCCTAAGGCCAAAGGAGTTCCCTCAAGTGTTGTGCCTCTCCTGGTTGCTAGGCCAATATGTAATATTAAACTTCAGCATATACCAGCTGGGGACCTGCTGGGACTGATAAGGAAATAAAGAAATTACATATCAAGATATGCACAAGAATTATTTAGCATGTACCATCAGGAGCCAGAGGAATATTCCTGGGATTGGATTTTGAGGGTGCCTGATCAGAACATAAGATCAGAATGTGTTGAATGTGTTGAATTACGGGAATTTTCTTAGAACATAGGATTTAACAACCCATCAAGGGCTTCAGGGATTGAGGCAAACTCACTGTTAGGATGATAGCCAAAGCTGAATGCAGGAGAAGAAGCACTGAGCAACTAAGTAGACAAAATAACTCAACCAGTTGACTTTAGCCAGTGTTCATAATAGGCCACTCTGGATCTTGCATCATGAGCACATGAATGAAGTGGCCAATGATGGGTGATAAAGAGGCCACACACAGGTTCAATATAATGGGCTCCCACTCACCAAAGTCAATCAAGGCATAAATGACTGAGGGTACAATTTGCTAGCAATGGATGCTAATGCTGAACCCCCAATTGGGTACTTTTCCATGAGGCAAGAAACAAACTCTTCTGTCACAATTCTACCACTTCCATCCTAGAATGCCAGTGGTTTGTCCTGATAAGAATAGATACCTATTCTAGTATATGTTTGACTTTCCTGCCTACACAGTCTTAGCCAGCAACAGTCTGGGAGATTACAAAATGCCTTACTTACAGACATGGGATCCCATTGCTTATTATATGATCTGCAGACTCACTTTACAGTGAAAGAATCATAAGAGTGCAACCTATGACCTGGGATAATGGGCTTTGCTGATCCAATCACAAATCACACTATACAGAAGCAGTCAGTCTCATAGATTACTGGATGACACAGCTGAAACATTATTGTGGAGGCAATATGAAAGGGTGCCAGACTTCAGGAGGTAGGACATATAGTAAAAATCAAAAAAGTTTGAATGTGTTTGGTGGCCCTATTTAAAGGAATTTGTAGATCCTGGAGTCAAAGGATGCACTATGGTCTGAATATTTGTGTCTACCAACATTCATAAGTTGAAATCTTAAGCTTCCAGTGTGATATTACTAGGAGGTAGGGACTTTGGGAGGTGCTTAGGTCATGAGGGTGGAGTCCCACGAATGAAATTAGTGCCTTATAAGAGGGGACTTCAGAGAGATCCCTAGTCCCTTCCACCATGTGAGGATAAAATGAGAAGTATACATTCTGGCAGAGGTGCTTCACCAGACCATGCTGGCACCATGATCTTAGACTTCTAGCCTCCAGAACTGTAAGCAATAAATTCCTGCTGTTTATAAGCTACTCAGTCTGTGGTATTTTGTTGTAGCAGCCCGAACAAACTAAAATGGGATGGAAGTAAGAGTAGTCCTACTAATTATTGCTCCCAGACTCACTGGGGGACCTGATGTTCCCTATCCTCCAAACCTAATAGCTCTGAAGGTGGGAAGTCCCAATTCTCAAACAGGGAACACAGAAAGACAGGTGACACCTCAAGAGAATCATTGAATTTTAAGTTAGAACTGCTGCTAGACCACTTTGGACTCCTTGTGTTTGGGGAAATGGAATCACCATGTTGGCAAGAGTAGTTGACCCTGATCAACAGGAGGAGATAGGGCTGTTTTCACACAATGGGGCCAGGGAAGAATACATGTGGAAGCCAGGTGATGCGCTTGGATACTCTCTCACCTAATTTACTCTCTCACCTAATTTACAGAGAATGGAGACATTCAACAACGTCTACTGAGAAATGTGTGGTTTTCAAGGGTTCAGACCCCTCAGGAATGAAAGATTGTGTCACACCACCAAATAATCCATCAGGACTTGCTGGAGTGATGGCAGAGAGTAAAGGAAGTTTAGCACAGCTAGCAGATAAAGGAGAGGACAAGTATTAGCTTCATTCCCAAGATGAACTGCAATGACAGAGGTCATTCATTTCCCTAACCTCCCCTTCTACACTTTCTCTCAGGAAAAGAAACCAATGAGAACCCTGAAGGAATGGCTTTCCAGTCCTAAAAGGAAAATTAGGTCTTTACAGTGGAGCCACACAGATTTCTTTTAAAGAGAATCTGCTGCTGTGGTCATGGTTGATCAACAACTCAGCTCCCACTCTTTGATCCATCATTGTATTTACACTGAGGCCACAATTTCCTTGGGCTGCAATGTAATGAAGCATGGCAGTATATTAGTGCCAGCCCCTTGCTGCCAGGTGAGAGATTTCTTAACGGGGAAATTTGCTTTGGGATCTCTCATCAGCCTGGCCAGAACATGCTGCAATAAGGCCCTTTCTATTCAATCATCATTTTCTTCTCTGCTTTTACAAATGAAGATCTGCACTGTGCTTTGAAGCCTCTCTCTGTCTACTCCTGCTACCTTTATCTTTATATTTCATAAGTGGTTTCCAAATAAATTTCCTGCAAATCAAATCCCGTCTCGGCCTCTGCTTCTTGGAGGATTCCAACTGACACAGAGGTCATCAGTACCACTATGTGCTACTTTTGTTTATTATATTTTTCTATGTACTGCAGAATAGTAAAATGTATTGTTTACATGTCTGTATCCCTACTGGGCAAGGAGGTTTTAGGCTATCCGGTAATTAGGGATGGGCCTAACATAAAATCTAACATATACTATGTGAGTAATACATGTTTTTTGGATAGAGTTTTATTAAATTTATGTTCTTCACATCGCATGTCTATATCAAATTTAGCATTTATCATATTGTATAATTATTGATTAGTCTCTCTCCAATCACACTACTAAGCTGTGAGCCATTCAGAGTAAAGATAATGCTCATTCATCTTTGTATTCTCAGTACATAAAACCACATTGTAGAAGCTAAATAAATGCTTAAAAAAGCTAATTTTACTTATTTTAAATGTTAATAACCCATATGAAATAACATAAAATAATAGCATAAATTAATGATAAAGTCATTATTTCATAATACTTGGGTATTTATCAAATATAAAAAGCAAATAAAAAACCCAAAAAACAAGTAACCCAATTTAAAAATGGGCAGAAGACATGAACAGACATTTCTCCAAAGAAGACATACAGATGGCCAACAGACACATGAAAAGATGCTCAACGTCACTCATCATCAGGGAAGTGCAAATCAAAACTACAATGAGATATCACCGCACAACAATCAGAATGGCTAAAATAAAAAAACACGAGAAACAAAAGGCATCAGCAAGGATGTGGAGATAAAAAAACCCTTGTGCACTGTTGGTGGGAATGTAAACTGGTGCAGCCACTGTGAAAAACAGTATGGAGGGTCCTCAAAAAGTTAAAAATAGAACTACCATATAATCCAAGAATCACACTACTGGGTATGTACCCCAAAAATACAAAAACACTAAATAAAAGGGATACATGTACCCCTATTTTCACTGCAGCATTATTTACAATTGCCAAACTACGGAAGCAGCCCAAGTGCCCACTGATAGATGAATGAATAAAGAAGTGTGTATACACACACACACACACACACACACACACACACTGAAATATTATTCAGTCATGAAAAAGAATGAAATCTTGTCATTTGGAACAACAGGATGGAGCTAGAGAGTATAATGCTAAGCAAAAGAAGTCAGTCAGAGAGACAAATACCATATGATTTCACTCATATTGGAATTTAAGAAACAAAATAAATGAACAAAGAAAAAAAGAGAGAGAGAGAGAAACAAACCAAGAAACAGATTCTTAAATATAGAGAACAAACTGATGGTTACCAGAGGGGAGACAGGTGGGGATGGGTTAAATAGGTGATGGGAATTAAGAGTACACCTATCATTATGAGCACTGAATAATGTATAGAATTGTTGAATCACTATATTGTACACCTGAAACTAATATAACACTGTATGTTAACCATACTGGAATCAAAATAAAAAACAATAAAAAACTGCAAGATTTTAGAACGTATTAAGTTGCATCTCCTGACATTTTAGGAAAAAAAATCATGAGAAGATAAAAAGCAAAGATCCCTAATTGATTAAAATAAGAATAAAAGTACAATGGTGGTTCTTAAAAGGTTACCTCTGGTCACTGGATGCTCTTGAGGGTTGCTTTAGGTAAAATAAATAATTTCTTTATTGATTTAATTCATTCATCATATCCATATTGAGCATCTCTTAAGTGTTAACCACTAAATTAGACACCATAATATTTTCTCATAGTAGAATATAATTATATATAATGGGCCACATTTAAACATTTCTTTCTTTATTGATACTTATTTTATTATGTATTATTTATTGCAGCTTTTTAATAATTATTAATATACATTGATATATATTTTTAAAAGACAATTTCATAGATGTTAACTTTACATATTAATATTTATTTTATTTATTCTCTTAATATTTATATTATTTATTCTCTTTCTCTATTGGTTTCTCTTCTCAAACAAACACAAAAAGCAACAACAATAAAACAAAGAAACTAAAAAATTAAAAGGTCATAGCTCCCTTAAATAAGGACAAAGTATTTTCTTTGATTCTCTCTAACAAATTACAACCTTATTGTTGTTCTTGCTGTCACAATTAAGTGTTTTACCTTACTGGCCTTAACTTCTTATAGATGCTTACTGATCAACTCTCAATTGGGCAGCCATTATTCCACGGAAGCTACTCTTTCAAAGATCAAAAACAGCTGCTGGTAATTCCCAAGAGTGTTTAAAATTTCCTACCATGAGACTCTGTGACACAGGAACATGTGATCTATGAAGTGGGAGGAGGAATATAATTGACTAGAGAATGTCTCAAAATGAAGTAAAACATTTGAGAATAAAATAGATCAGGTTAAAAACCTAGAAAATGAAAAAAATAAAAAGCTAGGAAATGATTAAATTAGAGGAGGCAACAATAGAAGTTAAGCTCTAACATCAGTGTGGTAAACCCAATTCAGTTCTTATTAGCCATCAATTTGAACAATAAATAAATAGTAAAAACTTTTTTAAAAAGAGCCATCTCTGTGAGCAGGGTGTATTTAGCAGCACCGTATAGAAACAGCAAAAGCACCAGGTGTTATCCAAATACTATCTTTTCACTACCTAGATTGGAAATGTCTCAGCTTTGCCTTTTGTCATTTTCATCACCCCCCATTAAATTCAATACCTCTGTGTGGGACATAGCTTGTTATCTTCCTAACCAGTCTTTTTGATTCCAGATTTTTCTTCATCTAATACATTTTCAACCATGTCATACAAGCTGACTTTCTAAATCTGATTATATTATTCCTCCTCTCAAAAGTGTGCAGTATTTTGTTTTGTTTTTTCCTTGGGGGTAAAAATATCCAAATTCCTTAATACAGCATTCAAGAGTTTTATAATTTGTTTTCCACCTGCATTTTCATCTTGACCTCAGGTCATATTTCTCAATATTTTACATGTTGAGCTTGCTGTTTTGCCCCAAATTCTCATTAATTCCTTCTCACTGTGGCTTAATCTATTCTATCTGAACTGTCCTTCTTTTTCTCTGATTGTTGAGTGATATATCACTTATCCTTCAATCACAGCTAGAATGTAGTTCCTCTGTGAAGACTATCTAGATTGAATGCCACCAAGTCTAACTAACTGCCCTCTTGTAACACAAGTACTGGTAGATGTTCTCAGTACCCCCAGAAGATGGTTCAAACCTAGGCTAAATGGTTATGTTTGAATCCCTTTTCCTAGCTCAGTGCCTGATAGAATTAACAATCAACAAATATGTATTAAACTTTATTGAATAGGTAGGTCTTTGTCTCATGAGACTGTCTGTGGTTATCAACATCTGAATATAGGTTTAGTAAATGTGTAGCTCTGATTTTTGTGAAACTCAAGCTGAAGATTGGGTTAAGGGCATGGTTAGACCCACCAGAGAGGTCAGATCATTCTGTGGGGTAGGCTAACATATAAATGAAGTCTCAGAGCTGGATCTAGTGGACAAGGCAGAGCAGGGTCACATTTGTTTCTGGAAGGTTTTTGAGCAATTATGTTTTCTCTTTATACAAAGAAGTTGGCCCAAACATGCCATGAAGTGCCTACAGATATATACAGAATGGGAATGATAGAAACACAGATACTATGATTCTCATAAGGTCCAGAAAAAAGGGTCACTTCAAGAATCTTGGAGTCAAATAAATGCATGGAATGGGATCCAGAAATGATTATTTTAGTCAGCAGTGAGGGTTGTAATAAAAGGAATGATTTGGTATAAGTAAAAAATGGCTCTTTCTTAGACAGGATTCAGTCAGGAAAAAAAAAAAAAAGTTTTAACTGCATCTGTCCTGTATTCCCTAGGGCTTTATGTATCCTGCTGTCCTCTGGGGTTACTTAAGGGAGCCATGACAAATTCTAATGAATCATACATAATGAAAACTAAGAAAACATTCTGTATATTTGGAATAAGAGCTTTCTTCCTTTCTCCTGACCAGAAAAGTTAACCATTTCAAAACACTTTAAATGATTAGCATGATTTTCTAAATGATTTTTATTTAGTCTTTATAAAAATAATACAATCAACTTTTTCTTAAAGATAAGAAGATAAATGATCACAGTATAAACTCATTTAATTTTAGAGAATAGAGTAACTTTAGAAATGGTAAGTTTAACCCTCTCATTTTACAGTTATGAAAATTTTGCTAACTAGGGAAGATGTTTCCCCGGGACAGCTAGTGTCAGAGATGGGTCTGGAACCCATGACTTTTGTTCTTTTTTCCATAACATCATTACATCAATTTTATTATTATCTAATGCAGGAGTTGGCAAACTATGGCCCATGGGCCAAATCTGGCTTGCTGCCTGATTTGGTAAAGTTTGCTGGAACCTAGCTATGCTCATGTGTTTACATATTGTCTGTGGGTGTTTCCATGTGACCACAGCAGAATTAAGTAGTTACACAGAGACCATATAGCCCTTGGAACCTAAAATATTTACTATCTGACTCTTTACAGAGAAAATTTGCCAACCTTTGACCTAAACCTTTTGTGAGAACCTTACACGCTTTCCTCATTTCTCATTCCTCATTCCAAATTTAAGTTTATTTTCCTTGCAACTACCCACTCTCCAGCAGCATCCACACTCTGCTATGGGACATGCACATGGGAAAGAAACAGAGACCTTTATACTCCAGCAAAGACTGCCCACTTTTTATCCCAAACTAAATTTTCCTAAAGGAGATCATTTGAATGCCTTGTTAAGGAGCCATTAAGAAACTTAATAGGCATTCTAAGTTGGACAATGGGTACACATTGTAGACATCATTGCTATTGGCCCTAGTATACACAAGTAGTGATAATAATTGATAATTTAGAGGTCTGCTGCAAGAAGTGGCTTCAAAGGTTTTGTCAAAGGTCTGCAAACAAAGGCATACATATTTAAGATTAGATAATTTTGTATTTTTTTGGATAATTTTGTATTAATGTCTTTTTGAATTGTTTTTGTGATGACAATTTACAACCACTATTCTCTCTGTGATGCGAATTTTGCCTGAGAGTCCTTTCCTGAAGATCCATTCACCATCTGAATTGATAATGGTGAACACACTGGCTAAGAAACCAAAATAATGGTATCACTAGCCCCCCCTTCCCCCCCCCCCCGCACAGAAGTAATGCTTGAATGGGTACTTTGAAAGAACAGAGTAATACTCATAGTGAACTTTCATCTGGATAAGAAATGAGAGACTAAAATGAAATATGATGTTCAGATAGCAAGAAATGTGGTAATGAAGGTAAGCTTCTCAGATTGTAGAGATGAAGATGACAAAGAAAAATAACATGGAAAAGACTAGCCAGAATTATATGACAGGAGGAACTGAAAAAGATTATATTCATCTGAACCTCAAACCCTGTTGACAGTAGATAGAAAATGGTGAATTCAACTATAGCCTTACAAGAGCGGAGAAAGCACTTGATGCTCTGTATTGCTCTGTATGGTTCACCTATTATTGAGGATATTACTGGCAATTCATGCTGCACTCCCTTTGAAGCTACTGAGATTGAGGAGTAGAAGAATAATATCAAGGCGTATGTGCACCTACAAGGAAAGCCTCAACTTTGACCATAGTGTCACAGGCTCACAGGTGCTTCCTCTTAATATTTTTTAATAAGTGCTTCAGTAGAGCAGGATTAAGAAGACCATTCACAGGACTATGGTCAAGAAATGCCATGGGGCACCTGGGTGGCTCAGTTGGTTAAGTGTCTGCCTTCGGCTCAGGTCAAGATCCCAGGGTCCTGGGATCAAGCCCTGCATTGGGTCCCTGCTCAATGGGAGACTGCTTCTCCCTCTCCCTCTGCCCCTCTGCTCATGCTCTCTCTCTCTCTCAAATAAATAAATAAAATCTTAAAAAAAAAAAAAGAAATACCATGAAATTCTTTCAACTGACAAAAGACCAGTGATAACAATACCTTTTATCATGAATATCCAAATTGCTGGAGCTGGGAATCTAAGCAAATTCCACCAAGTTACTGCTCAGAGTCAGTGAAAGGCTGATCAGAACAAGCATCATATAAAAGAGGCCTAGGTGATTCTGATTGATCAGCCAGGTCTGAGAATCACTGAACATAGAATTTAGATCAATGAAAAAGTCCAGATTTTAGAGCTCTCAAATAATCTACAACTTACCTGATACGTCTGAGAAATGGCTTTTGTATTTTATTACATGTTAAAATTAATACTCTTTGAATTCACTTGGAAGTAACCTCTTATCTAGACCTTTATATCCAATGTTCTGAAGCCTGGGTTGGGTCCCAGCATATCTCTACATTAAGCTTCCCTTTTTTATTCACACACTGAGGACGAGCACATCTTCATTGCTTCATACTTTCTGAAAGCATTTTTTTTTCCTTTTACTAAAAGCTAAAAGATGTTTTCCTTGTTCCTCCTCATTTATTTCCTAAAATGATCTAGTAGAAGTTCCAACCCCTCTGTTCATCATCCTCACACAAGCTCACAAAGAGGTTTTTGCGAGGTTACTGTCTCCTGGCTTCATCTTTGGGCTCAGTCTCAATATTAGCACAATTACTATTATTTTAAATTTAGATAGGTGTTTTTTATATCTAGCCACATTGGAGTAACTTATCAGTCTACATATAACTTGGAACAGAGAAATTAAGGGTAAAATAAAATGATAAGGCAGAAACAGCAAAAAACAAAATAGTTAATCTTTTCTGAATGTTTGAAATAGGACTGCACATTTGCTTTAAAAACAACTCTTACATTGCCAATGGAAAGTGAATCTTATATCTGATTACTAATATACAGTGTAAAAACTAAGAGCTTTAAGCTCTTAAAAATATTATAGTAGAATTTAGTATTTAATCCCCTTTTAGTTATAAAGTGAAATGGTTTTCTATTGACCAAATTTAAGTTGTGAGTGTTTCTCCTGGAACTTGGGTTTTTGTGGCTATCGCAACATGGGGTGTAGTGAACCTATCGTTCCATAAGGTGGCATCAACCCACCAGAGTGAGCAGGGACACCACAGATCATATTTCAGGTGACCTTGGACCTTGAGCTTGCATTTTTCCTCAAGTTGTTCTATGCAAGGGAGAAATTCCAAGATATTTTAAAAGGTTCCTTCAGATCTATTATCTATTGACTTACAAAAAGAAAATCTCAAATGAATCCAAATTTGTGTTCTTCTGAAGAGCCTAAAGTTCAAGTGTACAGTTGAAGCTTATCTGAATCTCCAGTCTTCCCTGGCCTGCATACTTGGGCTTGAAATCCTGCCAGGAACTCTATGCTTCTGGGATTTCTGACATTTCAACTTTTGGGTTACAGTCAAACATACAGTCACACGTACCATGCAGATAATGATTTTCTTAGTTTTCTAATGCAACAAAGAAATGTGGGAAATGGAGAAACATGTAAGATATTTAGTATTTGATTTTTTTGGTTTTTTACACATTGAACCAAATCTTATTGTTTTTTTAAAGATTTTTTATTTATTTATTTGACAGAGAGAGAGAGACAGCGAGAGAGGGAACACAGCAGGGGGAGTGGGAGAGGGAGAAGCAGGCTTCTTGCCGAGCAGAGAGCCCGATGTGTGGGACTGGATACCAGGACCCTGGGATCATTATCTGAGCTGAAGGCAGATGCTTAACGACTGAGCCACCCAGGTGCTCCTGAGCTAAATCTTATTTAAAAATAAAAATAGGGCGCTGACTGAGCTACCCAGGCGCCCCTGAACTAAATCTTATTTAAAAATAAAAATAGGGGGGCGCCTGGGTGGCTCAGTTGGTTAAGCGACTGCCTTCGGCTCAGGTCATGATCCTGGAGTCCGGGGATGGAGTCCCACATCGGGCTCCCTGCTCAGCGGGGGGTCTGCTTCCCTCTCTGACCCTCTCCCCTCTCGTGCTCTCTGTCTCTCATTCTCTCTCTCAAATAAATAAATAAAATCTTTAAAAAATAAATAAATAAATAAAAATAGGGTGCCTGGGTGGCTCAGTTGTTAAGAGTCTGCCTTCGGCTCAGGTCATGATCCCAGGATTCTGAGATCGAGGCCCACGTTGGGCTCTCTACTAGGCGGAGAGCCTGCTTCTCCCTCTCCTATTCCCCCTGCTTGTGTTCCCTCTCTCGCTGTCTCTCTCCGTCAAATAAATAAATAAAATCTTTAAAAAAAAAAGTAAAAAATAAATAAATAAAAATAAATGGTGCTCTTTGAATTGTTTCTGTAGCAAAATAAAAGACTCAAAAATACAGAATTAAAAAAATCAAATAAAAATGAAATTGAGCTGTATAATCCTCATGCAATAAAGGGGAGGGATTAAACTAGTTTATTAATAATAAATGAAAGGGAGAGAGAAAAGAATACATTTGGTTCAACAATTGCTTTTTAGTGAATGTTAATATTGTAATTTATTGATGAATGTTAACCAGCTCACATAACGAGAAAAACAAGTGATTTTATTCCATATATCATTAAAATACCATGCACTACATCCTGCCAATATAAATGCATTTACATCCCCAGTTATTTCAAAAGGTCATTTTAAAGAACATTGTTATAATTAAATATGAAGAAACCTGTTTACTTCTCAACTCCTAGTACCAGTTATCTCTGAAGAGGTTCTTATAATATGAGAAATAATGACCCAATATTGCAATAAGGGCAAGCCTTAAGCAGTTTTCTCAACTCTGTTTTTTACCAGTTTGGTGAGATTATATAAATCATTTAATCTCCCTACATGCAGATTCAGAATTGACTCCCCATTCTTACTTTACAGCATGTTAGAAGGATTAATTGGATAATGAATCTAAAGGCTCTAGGCTCAGTAAAGGAAGACACAAATGCAATGTATTATTTGCCAGTGAAGGAAGACAATGAGAAAGCACTTTCCCTACTAATCAGAATTATTCCTACCGAGAGAATGAATGTTAGCAAGTAAATTAAGACTATTTTTGATAGAATTTCTAATCTCAGATATCCTAGGGCAGCAAGTAAGGAGAGCAAACATGGCTCTCAGACAATTTAAACACATTCTCTTAAGAAAATGGGGCCACTTCAAAGGCATAATAGAAAAGATTTCATAAAGTCATCAAAGCACAAACTTTGAGATAGTTGGACTAGACCTAAATAAAAGACATATGTTCAATAAATTTAAAAAATAGTAATTCAAATGAAGGTGTTTTCTTGCATTCCTTTTCTGCGATTTTCTTAGAACACCGACCACACCATGGTGAATGATTTAAAAAATAAAGTAATAAAAATCTATCCTATATGCTAGCAGCATGAAATATAATTCCCAGAATTCATGATACATGTGAATACCTGTGAGTTTCTGTAAGAATGCAGGCATCAAGGAGTTGTTTAAATAGAACTGGATTGGGAATAAGATTACCCGAGGCTGCCCTTTTTTGATACTGTCTCCTTAGGATATTTTGCCCTTAAATTAAATTTTTGCAGTGAGAGGTCTGCATTATATCTAAGTTATTTTCCAGCTGAAAGGTAAAACAGTTACAATTTTCACCTGAGTTTAAATCTCAATAAGAGTTATTTTCCTGATCAATAAAAATGAAAGCAACTGACTTTGGTCCAGGTGTGGGATCTCCCAGTGTGCCAGGTTTCCCTAAATTGAGAATGATGAGGATTAATGAATACACCACTATATCAGAGTCATACCCCACTCAGACTTGGTTTGAATTTAGCCATCTTCAGGTGTGAAAACAGATTTGAGGCAGGATTTCTGAAATTTGTTCTATGAAACAAAAACTCTCATCTTGGCAATCTTTTCACAGTAGTTTGTGAAAATGGTTAATGCATATAAAGCAGAGTTCTTAATACCCAATACTACCTAACATTATCTTCAAATAGATCACCTGGTTTATGAATTTGAAGCTTTAGCAATCATTTGTCAACCTCCTTCCATCAGTATGATCGATGGCATTGTGGTTAACCTGTGTTCCTGTTTTGTTATTGGATTGTAGCAATTATCTTGGTCTTTTAATTATAAGTCCCAATCAAAAGATCTCATTTCTTCTGAGGAAACTCAAAGCCTTTTCTTAGATAAATAATTAATTTAGTTTTAGAACATATTAGATATACTCCCAGAAAGCTGATGATCTGTGGTTATCAAGACAAAAAAAAAAAACAAAAAAAAAACCAAACAACACATGTTGCAAATACTCTAATAAATCATGTTATTTATCAACTAATAAATTCTATATGAATAGTAATCAAATTAGCTAATAAGCCAACCATGTATCATATAGCTCATTATAACGGCATACTTTAAAAATTGATGGTAAATTTTAAGTTGTCTTATAATACATGCAATTTCTTATTATATTAATATTTGTTCAGCAGCTAAATCTAATTTTAAAGTTTTCAGAAAGTAATCAATGAAACAGAGAAACGTTTTGAATTAATTTCATGATATCGCATATATTTTGGGGGGATTGAGGTAATACTTTCCTTATTTTTTTCCAAGTTTAATGTGTCAAACTATTTGTGGAAATTAATGAAAAAAAAGATTTATCATAAATGCTCATTTTAAATCAGAGATGATATTTTTAGATCTTTACTGAACTCATTGCAAATTTATCTATTTTTCATACGTAAATTATTGTTCTAAATAAGGTTGGAAACCTGTTATTTCTTTCAAGACTGAATTTTGTTACTTTGAAAAATCTACCACAAGGTGGCAAGCCAAGAGAGGTTTTAAAACTGTAATCCTGGAACGTAATTTGTGGGGTGAGAGCTTCAAGGCAGGTTCATTTGAAGAGTCACCACACACCTGACATGTCAGTGGCCAAACCAGTACGTAAAAGTTGATATACGCTCCAATTAAAAATCATAATTATCCATAAAGAAAAGGCAGCAGGCTATGAAACCAAATGCTCTGGCATTGAGCCAGACATCTTAGATCTATCTTGGTTCTAACAGTATAAAGCCTGGTAATCAAGTTAACTCTTTGTGTCGAGGTATTTTATTTCTTTGTGCCAACCGAGCAGTGATTTTGTATACAGTAATGAAAAATAGCTGTCTGTAGCATTTCAGCTCCAGCTACCTCCAAGAGTCTAGGGGAATAAGCAGTACTAAAAGGAGCTTTCAGTTTAAAGCAGTTCAATTCAATTTACCTCATCTAAACTCCACTCTCAGAGACCAACCAGGTAAGAGCATTGTGCTGGAGGTATACACAGATAAACAAAATGCACATCTTTGGCCTCAAAGAAACAAACAAAAGCATAGGACACAAGGGAAGGAAATTTACAGAAATTTCATCGCTAATAAAATTGAAAATGTACACACATAAATACATAGAAATATCCAAAGTGGTTAGACTAGCTAACAAGTAACCTTTAACATTTATATACCTTACATTTAATACAGACAGTATTTAGTTTGGTAATAATTTATTAAGAAGTCCATAATATTGATATGTTGTGTACCATGTTTATCATGGCTTTATCATTCACTGAAAACAGGGCAGTATATGTTTCTTTCTTTTACAGATTTAGTTTTTTTTTTTAAGATTTATTTATTTATTTGAGAGAGTGAGAACGAGAGAGAGAGAGTACATGAGAGGGGGGAGGGTTAGAGGGAGAAGGAGGCTCCTCGCCGAGCAGGGAGCCCGATGCGGGACTCGATCCAGGGACTCCAGGATCATGACCTGAGCCGAAGGCAGTCGCTTAACCAACTGAGCCACCCAGGCGCCCCACAGATTTAGTTTTTTAAATACTGAAACGAATCTCACTATTTTTGCTTAGAAAGCAAATTAATCCAGAACTAAACGTTAAGCTCTGGTCCTCAACATACTGAATGGGCAATGGTTTATTTGAAAACAAAGGTCACTTCTTCCTTTCACATTTATTTATTTATTTATGTATATATGTATGTATGTATTATTTATTTATTTATTTCCAGTGTCCTGCAAATAGTGGGGGCTTGCTCAATGTCACTTTGTATATTTATGTACTCTAGAGGGATTTAGTAATATGGATCAATAACTGGGCAACTAGAACACAACTCTATGTTTCTAGTATTATATGTGATTTCTGTTACTAATTTAGTAAGCCTCATTGCATTTTCTCAAGAAATAATTTAAAAATATACACTTGAAATTCTAATTTGTAAATTAAAGGCTGGAAGCAACAAATGCCAAATTTTTATATCAGATTAGCAGCTAAGAACTTTGCTGAATAATTACTTGTTTTATGTGTGCTAGAAACTGCAGTAAATGTACATTCAACATTTACCCAACCAGCATCTCTTGTATCTGATAAATTCGTTTTTATGCATAATCAAGTTATCCTTTTGTTATCTCTTTCTCTCCTTTCCCATTTATAATTGATCAAATGGGCCCCTATTAGTATTATTTTGAAATCAGTTTTTAAATGAATGCAGACTTTCTTAGCTGTGGTCTGGTGAAGTTATCTTTAGAAATTTTCAACCAGGGGCAATTTTGCCACACAGGAGACATTCAGCAATGTCTGGAGACATTTTTATTGTCATTGTAGGGGAGGGAATTGCTCCTGGCATTTAGTAAATAGAGGCTGGAATGCTACTAAACATCCTGCAATACACCAGACAGTCCCACACAACAAAGATGTCCACAGTGCTGAAGCTGAGAAATCCTGTTATTTTAAACCTTATATTCAAAGTTGGATATATATACATGTATTTGCACTTTTTAAATGAAGAAAGTCTATGGCTTTCATCTGTTATTAGAAGGGTTCCTGATATCAAAACCTACACTGAAAAGTTACACATGATTTTACTACCCAATTTATATTCTGTTCAGTTTAGTTTTAAAATTGGCATTTATTGAGTCTCTTTGCTTAGCAATGAATAAGTCATAATTTTTGCACTAATGAGAAAAATATAATAAAAAAGGCACAATAAAGCTACATATTAATGATAAGGGCAACTTTATATAAGAGGAGTGGGGCATAAAGAACTCTTCTCATTTTTTTCTGTATATTGAAAACTGCTCTAAAAAAAGTCTTAATTTTTTTTTTTTAAATGCAATGTGATGTATGCAATAACAGCAATGAGACAAGCAAGGACAGAACAGGAGGTGACACCTTCGCACTTGAGCAGGCACAATCGGAAGGAAAGGCACCTACAGAGAAGAAAGGTTGCAGACATGTTCCACAATATAAATTATTCATTTGAAGCGGAACATTTTCTGGGGATTTTTCACTGGTATAATTAATAGATACTTTTAAGTCTGGGGCTTCCTGGTACTCGCACACCCTGCCTTCCTTTCCAATTTCTGCAGCTAGATTGATCTTATATTCCTTTTCCTATGCACATTTGTGGTTCCTATACTGCGTTACTGTCATATATCCTTTTCTCTCATAACAACTATATCATTCTTTTTTCCCCTATTTTTGTTATTCTAGCAAGACTTCCTATTTCTTCTCTTGAATCTTCCAACTGCCAACTCCATTTATAATCTTGGTTTGGAATATCCTAATTCCAGGAGTGGATGAAGGAGAATTTCAAAGAACCTATAAAAATCCAGTTACATTCTTCTCTCACTTCAACAAATTTAAGAAAAATCTTGGAATCATTCTTTGAATGATCTTCTTACTTTGTAATACTTAAGATAGGCCCAGGGCAAGAAATTTAAATCTGGCTTTAACTTCTAGCCATTGCTCTTGTAGACTTGCATATCTTCTTTTTATTGTTGTTGATGTATTTAGGATTAGCTTTTTTCTATTAATGAAGTACAAACATTTATGATTTTAGGTTTGGGCTTTCAGAAGAAAAGCAGGCAGAACAGGCCTTTGGCCTGTATTTATTCTTATCAATTCACCCTTTTACTCCAGAAAAAAGTAGTCCTACTTACATTCCAGGTTCACTCCAAGGATTTTAACACTGGAGTTTGGGGAGAAGTCTCAGATAAGGATGCAAGCCATCCTTGCCTTGCATTGCCTCCTAAAGATATTGTTGGAAAAATATAATTAAAAATAAAAACTCCTCCCAACCCAGAAAACCTCTCCACAAAGGTAGAAGAGAAAAAAAGAGTCTTATTATTGAATAGGAATTCAAGCAGAATGCAGTGCACATCACAGAAAATCCGCTAAAGAAATTGCAAATACATAAAGAAATCTTACCTTTTATATAGCCAAGCAAATACAACTCATTACAAACATATTCTTAAAATAATCAATAAACAAACTAGTCTTCAAGTAAGGGACTTGACATCGCCATTTGTCATATATAGTTCATCCTAAATTGACTTGTTAATTGGTGCAGCCCCCTGTTTTTGCTAATTGCCTATATTTTTTTTTTTTAAAGATTTTATTTATTTATTTGAGAGAGAGAATGAGATAGAGAGAGCATGAGAGGGGGGAGGGCCAGAGGGAGAAACAGACTCCCTGCCGAGCAGGGAGCCCGATGCGGGACTCGATCCCGGGACTCCAGGATCATGACCTGAGCCGAAGGCAGTCGCTTAACCAACTGAGCCACCCAGGCGCCCTGCTAATTACCTATATTTAAAAAAATCTTATATCCTTACCATCAGAGAGGTAAGTTTTCAATTTGGAGCCAGGAGCCAGCTGACGTCAGGCCTCCAAGCCCTCAGAAAAGTGGGAGATAGGGTGCGGCCTTCCTTGATTACATTTCAAAGAGATGGTTTCAGTCCTCAAGAAATATTCTTGGGTTGCGAAACTGGTAAAAGACTTATTTAGCCTTTAAAAACATTTATATACATATCAAAGGGGTAGGGAAAGGATTCACAATTACATGTTTTCTAGAGAAAATGCTTTAAGAAAAAGGTGTGTGTGTGCCTGTGTGTGTGTGTGTGGGGTGTCCCTTTTGCACCAAGGAAAATTAAACTTTTTCTATTTCGATTTGTATTTGCCTTACAGCCTATGGTTCACCTGTGATTCAAAAGTGTACAGTATTCTCTTGTGGGATTATCAGCTGATTTCGATTTTATTTTAATACACAAATATGTGCACACACATTTATGTTTATTTGTAACTATCAATCATATCCAAATTTGATAAGTCTTATGCCTGTTTATAAAAATTTCTGTTAGTTATGTTTCTTAATTTCATAAGAACCATTATATAAATATTTGTAACAAAATTTATGTTAAACTCTCTGGATAGAAAAAAATCCCACTAAATTGTATTTCTTTTTTTTTTTTTTTTAAGATTTTATTTATTTGACAGAGAGACAGAGAGTATAGATAGGCAGAATGGCAGGCAGAGGGAGAAGCAGGCTCTCCACGGAGCAGAGAGCCCAACGCAGGGCTTGATCTCAGGACCTTGGGATCATGACCTGAGCTGAAGGCAGACGCTTAACCGACTGAGCCACCCAGGCGCCCCCACTACATTTTATTTCTTAAACTGAAAAATTAAAGAAGGGAAGAGTCAAAACAGATTTAAGTAAAAATTAGATCTTGCCCTTATACATAAATTGCTTTAAAAGTTTTTTTTTCTTGTATTGGTATTGCCTGGAATACTGATGTTAGAATGGGGATCTCAGCATCTACTCCTAGTCTACTGATTCTATTTTTTAACAGCTATTCATACTTAAAAGTCCAAATCAAAAAGAAAAAAAAAAGAAAGAAAAATCATGTCTGTTCCCTACATAATGTATTTAATTCTATGTATGACGAAAATCCACCCTACTTTCCTCCGGTACTGAGAGTCCCAAAGTATCATTAATTATTGTTTCAAATCTTTGGGTGATATTCATTTCTCTTATTGTTTAGTCATCTCACTTTCATATTCTATAAAGTATAAATTACATTTTAACACTAATTACCAACTCCTTATATAAAACAGAAGGGATAAGTAAAGGAAGAAGAAAGTTAATATTAAGTACACACACGAGCATGTGCACACACACAGGAAAGAGAATAAGAAAGGAAGATAAGTATATAATATCCTTCTTTTTGAATTAGTGAGAAAGTCATGGGTCTTATTTATAATTTCCTTCCTCCAATACTCCTTCCTTCCATGTTCCCTTTATTCCTTCCGCATCTCAGATGGATGCTGTTCTTTTCTTGGTGAAATGATTCAAACTTTCATTCCTGGAGATTCTAACCCTTTGGTGATCCTGATCTTACCCATGTTCTTTTTCTATAGTGTTTCATTAAATTTATCACTGGCTGTAATAATACTCTGAAGTGCTCCAGAGGATCTTCTGGGACCTAGGGATTCAGGGGAACATCTATCTGCCTCCATTGTTTAGCAGCAAGCTTATTTCCCTTACCAGCTGGGATTATTTGCCACAAACATTTTGCTCTTGGTAAAGTAGCGATAAGAAGTCTTAAGTGATCAGATGGCAATGCAAATTCTTATTTAGTGGAATAAGGACCAGGAGCATTCCTTTTTAAGAAATAAAGACCTCCACATCAGAAGAATCCAAAGACATGGGACTAGGAAGCTAGATTATTCTCAATTAGGTCCCTTGTTTCCTAGACCCGTGTATCCTGGTTACAAGAGAAATAACCCTATATGTTGATCACTGTTAAAAAGATATATCATGTGCTATAGGGCAATATCCTAATGTCCTAAGGTATCATCTACTAGCTAGTGCTGTAACTAAGTTTTTTTTTTTTTTTCTAAATTCCATTCATTTATTTGCCAGAGAGAGAGCACACAAGCTGGAGGAGCAGCAGGCAGAGGGAGAAGCAGGCTCCTTTCTGAGCAAGGAGCCCGATGTGGGACTGGATCCAGGAGGTCATGACCTGGGCTGAAGGCAGACTCTTAACCGATTGAGCCACCTAGGCATCCCAGTAACTAAGTTTTCAATAAGCCATTATAAAATTGTTCCTAAGCTAAAGTGTACATGTTAAGAGCAGCGAATCTTATGGGATCAGTAAATTGCCTCATTTGCTTTTCTATAAAGTTCATTTTTTTTGGCAAGATGTAATGTGTACAATATAGGGTGGTAAATTAAGCATTAATAACTCCAGAAATTCTGATTCTGACTGAAGCATTATATTCAGGAAAGACAAATTCCAATCACTCTTTCAAATCACTACCCACTCCTTAGTAGGATGAGACTATTTTAATCAACTAACCATCAGGTAACAAGAGCTAGTCTTCCCAGGTTATGGTAGCATATGAGAGTCTCAGCATTAATCTTCATGATAGGCACTTTGGGTACACAGCAGTGACTATAGCCAGGTTATCCTTGGAGAAGTAAAGTTTATCATTTTGAAACATTTGATAATACCTTTCCCTATAAACATGGCTTCTTTCTCTCTGAGTCTCTCCCTTAATCCTAATACATGCCATGTCCAATTTCCTTTTGACTTCAGATCTGCTCAAATAATGTTGCCTCAAACTGATAATGGGATGCTACTGCACATTGCTCAGCTTATGGCTGGAAAAATCAATAAATACCTGATTCATGATGAGTAGTGACTACAAGATTCAAGATCTTGTAGTGACTGGTGTCCCACCGAGAGGTGTCTCTGACCAGGACCCAGTCACAACCTAGGGCGTGCTGTTGAAAAGAGTTCATTTTAATGGTGTATATAGAGTTACTCAAATTCTAGGGGCTTGCTTTGTGATTCTCTGATTGTGTTATTATAGGCAAAAGAATATACTCAGAAAGTAAAGGGAAAGTCAGAATTCTTTTCATTCTAAAAATTAATGCTGAAGATACTTATACAAAGACAAATGCTCATGAGGACATATACCCTCAGACTTCCTCTGTGTTCAATACTCTTCCACCACCCTATTTTTAACTACTAGTAAAGTATCTATCATGTCAGAATGTAATAATTTCCTATTTATCTTCCTGTATGCAACACTATACTTGGAGGGCAAAGATTGTATCTTTATCTTCTTAAATCATTAGTGTCCAGCTGAGTGGTTGACAGATAGCATGTGATGAATAAATGAATTAATGAGTCACTTCTCACTCTATATCCCTGAAGAAACTTCAGGAAAAAAAGGATTAAAAAAGAATTGAGGTGGTCCCCTTGTAATCTTGGACAATTTTATCAATCCTGGAGTTTATATGTGCAATTTAGTCTTAGATAGAAAACAATTCTTTGGTGAATTTTACACAAACTCTGTTTTCATACCTCACATGATTTTCCATCTTTCCATGTTTAAGTCATCTGAAAAAAACAAAACAAAGAAAAAAACAAACCAAAAAAACAAAAAACAAAAAAACAAAACCAAACCTCCAGATTTGTATGAATTTAGAGATTACCAGAATGTAGCCACTCATCAAATTCTCTGGATGATTGGGGATTTGGGTATAAATTCTGACAACCAACTTTAAAAAGTTTTGAAATTACTTTCTTTCTTTCTAAGATCTGAAGAAAGGTGGGCTCATGAGATTATGAGCTATTGTAATTGTCAAGAGAATAAAAGGTATTTATTTTTTTGCTGGTGATAAGAGGTACTTCAGCTAAAATTTTTCATCTCAGATTCAAATATAACAGTCAAGAAATCAATATAACTCACATGATTCTGGTGTTTGAAATAAAGGCCCAGTGAATATGATAAATGGGTAGTTTGAAAGCTTTATGTTTACATTTCTAGTGAACTCCTTGCATCACAATGTGTGGTCTATTTAAAATACTCCTTTCAAATATAGAAAAAAATATTTCTCTTTTGCTGCTTTAAAATTTTTTTTTTCAAAGAAGTCTCAATAAAGGAGTTTCAACAGATTATAAAATTTCAGTCTCAACTAGCATGACATTTGAGGACATAATATTAGGATTCTATGTGATAAATGTTCAGGTGTCATCATGTATGATTTCAAGAAGTGGATGACCATATTTGAACCATATTGGAGAAGCCTGTATTTTTTGACATCACTTTTTACAAGTAAATGTAAATTAAAGCATTTATTTCATATTAAATCAGTTTAAATATTTGGGTGATGTGGGGGAGACTATATGAATATATTTTTCATAAAATATATAAAAATAAATTTAGACTTATGTTTAAGCATGTTACCACTGTTTACTTGCCCAAATCTTAGGGTCTCTGCACATTTGATAGCTTCTCTTTAAATTAAAAAAATAATGTGTCTATTCCTATAAAACTTCAGCATACAGATTAATTGCAGGCTTATTTTTAAAAGTTCATTGTATAAAGTATAACCTGAACATCTATTATACGGTATTGGGTCTACTGTAATTTTTGGCATCAATTTAGATTTTAAAATTCAGTCAAATCTAATAATTCTGAAATTCCATTTCTGTAGTGATGTATAAAAATTCCTCATTACATACCACTTCTCTGTATGTGATAATTTGAATAACTGATCCCAACTTTTCACTCTTCCTTCTCATATTGTTTGCCATATGACATTGTATTCCTTTCAGGAAATGGGGCAGAGTATATTTTCCTACTACTTTCCTTTAGGTTCAGACATGTATTTCGTATTGGCCAATATTAGGAAACAGAAGTGAGAAGTGCCAATTCCCTTAAGAGACCATGTGTATTTCTACTTGCTCCCTTGCATCCCTGTCCCCACCATAAGAGGAACTTTCTCTGTAGGTACCATTTCCTCTGCCTTGATCCTAGAATAAATAGATAGAAGAGACATGACACTAAATCTCAGTAAGGAGAGTAGCCATGCTTAGAGAAATCCATAACTTGGAGCAAAGCTATCCCCCAGTTAAGTGCAACCAAGATCAGCTTGCATCCAACGCTGAACTAATTAAATGCTTATTGTTGTATGCCACTGACATTGTGTGGCAATTCTATATGCAATATTATTCCTCCATGTACAGGTGAATATATTTCATGATCTGAAATTTATATATTCATCTATTCCAGACTGGACTGTATCATTTGATTTGAATCAAATTGAATCAGAAATTAGGACTTGTAGTTCATAAAACTGACACCGTCTCCTTTCTCCAAGCTACACTGATATAAGATGATATGGGTTTTAATAGAAAGGAAGTCTTTTGACAATCAACATCAAAGGAGCCTTGTACATAGCTCCTAGATGAGGGATGGCTTTATATTTGAAGGTGTAAAGTAATGGCAAATAAGTCACCTACTACTGGAAAGAGAAATTATGGTACCACCACAAGATAAATGTTTATATTTTAATTCAGTACAACATTCTCTGTAAAATGTAATGTAAAACAAAGTTCAGAATGACTAAAAACTTCAAGTGATTTGTTTGTGTATGTGTGTGTACTGTTGAGGGATAGGGAAGAAGATGAAAAAGTAGGAAGTAGCCTCTTTTGAATCTGATTGTAGCCTTGAAATTCTATTCCTCTGGTACCACTTTTAGTGCCAAAATCTGTATTAGTCCAAGTTCTCTAGAGAAATAAAACTAATGGAATATATAAATAGGTAGATTGAAAGAGATTATGAGGGATTGGTTCACATGATTATGAAGGCTAAGAGGTATGCACTTTCTGTACCCTGGAGGCTCAGGAAAGCCAGTGGTGTAATTCTAGTCCAAACTTCAAGGCCTAAGAACCAGGGAAGCCAAGGCTTGAGGACAGGAGAAGATGGATGTCCAGTTCAAGCAGAGAGAGTAAATTTGCCCTTTTTCTGCCTTTTTGTGCCCCCCCAGATTTATTGATATAATTGACATATAACATTGTCTAAGTTTAAAAAATATAATGTGAGAACATTCAACGTCTACTCTCTTAGCAAACTTCAAGTATATAACACAGTATTAACTATAGTCACCATGCTGTATGTTAGATCCCTAGTCAATGAATAGCTTTCCATTTTTTTTAAAGATCAGTCATTGGAGCTTTATTAGTTTCCTTTGGTGATATACTTTATTATTCATGATTCTTGTGGCCCTGCATTGGTGTCTGTGCATTTGAAGTAGGCACCTCTTCTAGTCTTTACAGATTGGCTTTGGCAGGGGGAGCCCTTTAGCCACCAGCAGAAAGGGTTTACATTGCACACTGCCACTCTCTAATGGTGACAACCACTCTCTAATCAGAATGGAAACACGGGTATAAAATAATGGAAAAAATCATATTTAGAACGTATTTAAGATATCCAGTGGCAATTAAATTGAAAATGTCACATCTTGCACACTGAAAACAAGGATGATGGTGATTAGGTTGGCAAATAATCCAAAAGATAAGGAAAAAGCTATTGCCAGGATATTCATGGGATTTTCATGTTTACTTTTTTCTTTCTAAGAGAGAATTAAATTTATCAGGTGGAGAATTTTGTCTCTAGAAAAGTACAGTGCTCTGAAATGATCACATTGATTTCAGAAGAATAGTCTTGGGACTTTAAAAACTACATATTTACTTAGAAATATGTGCATTCTTCAGTAAATAATTTCAATTGTTTTATTGGAAAAATAAGCTCTACTTAAATGTGCTAAGGCATGTAAATCTAAGACACATAGTAAACATTCAGTAAATATTAATTGAATAAAACTATTAGTATTAATTGTGCCAATTATAAAGGAAATTAGTGTGTGCAATATTGAGTATGTGTTTCCAAACTGTGCTAGACTTATTAAATGATAATATAATGTGCATAAGGATTAATTTTTTTAAGCTCTAAAATAACATTTTTCATGCAATTAGGAATTACATGGTTTCAACAGTTTTAGCTACAGGAGTGAAGAGGCTGTATCTCTCAAAGAGCATTTATTAGTAATAAAGGAAAAAGCTTGTAAGATTACATGAACAGCAAATTCTAGTATTAAAAGGATATCAATGTAATGGATGAATTTATATATTTTTGTATTTTATATCTAAAATAGGGCTCTTTTCCACTTTCCTTTCTAAATGAAGAAGAATCTAGCGGCTACCTCCCACTCCTGGCTACTCACACACAATTTCTGAAGAAAGGACCAGTAATCCTTTGGCCATAAGATGGAAACTGAGCTGGATACCCGGGGGCTGGTGAAATAGAGAAAACTAGCTAGCTTCAAACTGACTGTTTTGTGATATATTCCTGGTTGGGAGAGGGTATTGGGAATTGTGATACCATTTAGATAGGAGAAAATATGTTTACAGAATTGAAAATATTTTTTCAAAAATTTATGTTTCCCACCCAGATTTGGTCAGAGTTTAACCTTAAGGGTACAAAACTATTATGGGTTGGGGGGATTGTATTAAAGATAGAGTAAAATAACTATGTATGCAGTTGTACTCTTAAAAATTATGGGTTAAGACTTCTGTAATTTTTGTTTCAATACATTTTAAATAGGCATAATAGATCTAGGTAGGTTAGGAACTTTAATCAATAAACTGGAGAGAAAATCAGGAACTAAAATTAAGTCTAATCAGATATATTCCTTAGAATAAAAGGAGTTATTTACTGGTGATGTTAATTTGAATGAGGAAAATTTTTTTTATCACTAAAATAATTATTGAAATTTAAATTTTGGAAATAATACTATTTGCACTCAAATAGTAATGAAGGAATTTAAACAAGGTGATTAAAATGAAAAGATTATTCTTATCTAATTTATTTTATCTAATTATCTAAGTTTTCTATGAAAACATGTGATTTTGCTAAGGGCAACTGGATATTTATTGGAAAGCTATTGGTTGGTATCTGATATACTGAAATTTAACTGGGCTATGTTTTCCTTATTCAATCAGTAAAGAGGGAAATATAGTATCTGTATTTCTGAGGTTCTTATATAATGGCTCTTTTAGCTTGACTTTAGCTATCATTTGTGATCTCACTTTCAGGTCCAAGATAATATGTAGTCTGAAGGATATATGGACTTGAAGAGAATAAGCTTTAACTATTTGGGTAAGTAAGGCCCAACTGCAATTATCTTAATTGTTTCTTTTGAAATTTTATATTATCTATCTAAAAAATTAAGTTCAGAGATAAGACTTTAATTAAATGGAAATTTTATTAGAAATTTGCTAGGGACAGTCTAGATCTCTATTATTGGTTTTATCTAGGCTGTTTATCATCTCACAAAAACAAGAACTCTGGTCTGAGGCTGTCATGATTGGGGACATACTTTGTTAGTAGAGAACTACTGGGTAGAACTCTTTGGCACAGGGAAAGGGCCACAGGCTAAAATAGCCACAGATAAATATAGATTTGAAAAAGGGATCTGAATGAGGCATGTTTAGAAGATGCTAGGATAAATGGAAATAAGAAAGAGGATAAATAGTGGGATTGCAAAGAAGTAGTGGAACATTTTGGCTCATTTGGAAAGAGAAGTGCTGGTACAGAATTTTCAATATTCTAAAACTATTATCTCTGGTTTCCTTTTAAAAAAAATTGATTTATACTAAATATATGGGGGCTTCAAGATGTGATGATGCTGGGAGCTTCACACATGTGTTCCACAACAGACTTTCTCCAAAATAATAATAATAAAAAAGATGTATTTACACTTGCTTTGTTAATTTTATTTTTGCTTTCTGGCTGTCTGTGTTTTTACATCTGTATTATAAGTGGGATCACCAATCCTGAATACGATGCAATCAATTTTTAAATATTTGTGCCAGGGTTAAAAGAAAAAAAAAAGAATATAAAATCACCACTCTGTTCCAATGCTTTTGAATGCTGTATACTTTATTATTAGATAATTGTGAATCATTTTAGCCTTCCCTGAAACCTACACTAGGCTGGTAAGAAATATACAAGTTGGGAATTTTGTAGGTTTCAATATAAAAAATATCAGACTTATGAGAGAAAAGAAATATTTTTACATATGAAACAAAAATACTTAATCTCTTCATTGTGGCAGTTACCTAATTAATAAAAGTGACTAAATGAGTGAATGAATAAAGACCGAGGAGTTGTTAAAGGAGAGAGACTAGAGGAATTGAAAGTGAGTGAATCAAACATAAAATAACACAATAGATGACCATAAAACTCCTAGAAGAAAGCACAAGTGGTAAACTCCTTGACATCAGTCTTGGCAATGAATTTTTGGATTTGAAATCAAAAGCAAAGGTAACAAAAGCGAAAAGCAACAAGTGGGACTACATCTAACTAAAAAGCTTCTGAATGGCAAAGGAAACCATCAACAAAATTAAAAGGCAACCTATGGACCACACACAAAAATAGACTCAAAATGGTTGAAAGACCTAATGTGAGACAGGAGTCCATCAAAATCCTAGAGGAGAACACAGGCAGCAACCTCTTCGACCTCAGCCGCAGCAACTTCTTCCTAGAAACATCGCCAAAGGCAAGGGAAGCAAGGGCAAAAATGAACTATTGGAACTTCATCAAGATAAAAAGCTTTTGCACAGCAAAAGAAACAGTCAACAAAACCAAAAGACAACTGACAGAATGGGAGAAGATATTTGCAAATGACATATCAGATAAAGGGCTAGTATCCAAAATCTATCAAGAACTTATCAAACTCAACACTCAAAGAACAAATGATCCAATCAAGAAATGGGCAGAAGACATGAACAGACATTTTTCCAAAGAAGACATCCAAATGGCCAACAGACACATGAAAAAGTGCTCAACATCACTCGGCATCAGGGAAATCCAAATCAAAACCTCAATGAGATACCACCTCACACCAGTCAGAATGGCTAAAATTAAAAAGTCAGCAAACAACAGATGTTGGTGGGGATGTGAAGAAAGGGGAACCCTCCTACGCTGTTGGTGGGAATGCAAGCTGATGCAGCCAGTCTGGAAAACAGTATGGAGGTTCCTCAAAAAGTTGAAAATAGAGCTACCCTACGACCCAGCAACTGCACTACTGGGTATTTATCCCAAAGATACAAATGTAGTGATCCGAAGGGGTATGTGCACCCCGATGTTTATAGCAGCAATGTCCACAATAGCCAAACTATGGAAAGAGCCAAGATGTCCATTGACAGATGAATGGATAAAGAAGATGTGGTGTATATATATACAATGGAATATTATGCAGCCATCAAAAGGAATGACATCTTGCCATTTGCAATGACGTGGATGGAACTGGAGGGTATTATGCTGAGCGAAATAAGTCAATCAGAGAAAGACATGTATCATATGATCTCACTGATATGAGGAATTCTTAAATCTCAGGAAACAAACTAAGGGTTGCGGGAGTGGTGGAGGTTGGGAGGGATGGGTGGCTGGGTGATAGACATTGGAGAGGGTATGTGCTATGGTGAGCGTTGTGCATTGTGTAAGACTGTTGAATCACAGACCTGTACCTCTGAAACAAATAATACATTATATGTTTAAAAAAAAAAAAAAGAAGATAGTAGGAAGGGAAAAATGAAGGGGGCAATTGGAAGGGGAGCCAAACCATGAGAGACTATGGACTCTGAGAAACAAACAGAGGGTTCTAGAGGGGAGGAGGGTAGGGGGATGGGTTAGCCTGGTGATGGGTATTAAAGAGGGCATGTATTGAATGGAGCACTGGGTGTTATGCACAAACAATGAATCATGGAACACTACATCAAAAACTAATGATATAATGTATGGTGATTAACATAACATAATAAAATAGTAAAAAAAGACAACCTATAGAATGGGAGAAAATATTTGCAAAATATATATCTGATAAGGGGTTAATATCCGAAATATATAAGAATTCATAAAACCCAATAATAAACAAACCAAAAAAACCCTACAATAATCTGAGGATTGTTGGGCAGAGGATCTGAATTGACAGTTTTCCAAAGAAGACATACAGATGGCTAATAGGTACATGAAAAAATGCTTAAAATTACTAATTATCAGGGAAATCAAAACAATGAGATATCACCTCACACCTGTTTGAATGACTATTATCAAAAAGAAATAACAGGTGTTGGTGAGAAGGTAGAGAAAAGGGAGCCCTTGTGCACTGTTGGTGGGAATATAAACTGGTGCAGCTATTATGAAAAACAATATGAACATTTCTCAAAAAATTAAAAATAGAGTTACCATATGATCCAGCAACCCCACTTCTGGTTATTTATGCAAAGAAATCAAAGACACTAACTTTGCAGAAGTATTTACAATAGCTAAGATACAGAAACAACCTAACTGTCCACTGAATGAATGAATGGATAAGGAATATGTGGTAAATACACAATGGAATATTATTCAGCCATTAAAAAAGAAATATATCCTGTCATTTGCTACAATCTGGAAGGACCCTGAGGTCATTATGCTAAGTTAAATAAGTCAGACAGAGAAAGACAAATACTCTATGATTTCACTTACATATAGAATCTTAAAAAAAAAAAAAGCCAAAGCCACAGTTACAGAGAACAAATTGGTGGTTGTCAGAAGGGGGGCAGTTGGGGTGGGTGTGGGGGGCAAATGGGTGAAAGGAGTCAAAAGGTTCAAACTTCCAGTTATAAAATAAGTAATAGAGATGTAATGCATAGCATGGTAACTATAGTTAATAATACTGTAGTACATATTTGAAAGTTGCTAAGACAGTAAATCATAAAAATTCTCATAACAAGAAAAAAATTCTCTAACTGTATATAACTAGATATACTGTGGTGATTCTTTTGTAATATATACAAGTATTGAATCATTATGCTGTATAGCTGAAACAAATATAATGTTGAATGTCAATTATACCTCAATTAAAAAAAATAGGACAATTAAAAACAAACAATGGATTTTTTTACCTCCCCCCATTTTTAGAAGTAACTCCAATTTTTAGCTAAGTGCAAAATACCAAGTAATAAAATTGTTGAGCTATAAATTTACCAAAATAATTCTAATTACATGGCTTGGTTCTAACTTTATATATGGTACAAGATATTGAATAATGATATTAAATTATAAGTTTATCAAAAAATCTAACCAGATGATTTGGGTTTTTTACCTTCTTTTGTGTATTTTCTATAATGACTAAAACATCAGGCCAAATACTGTCTGAAAATGTTGGATATGGCTGTCTTCATTTACATTGAGACTGAACCCAGTAACTTGTCTAAGATAACATCTCAGGTAGGTTGTAGGGCAAAAATTAAGGATTATAGGACTCCAAAACCACTGCTTTTCCTACTCTACAAAGGTCTCCTAGAGTTCAGTCAGGGAGGAGAGCTATGCTTGAAATATGCACACCACATTTATCCTATTAATGAACATGAGGATGGGGGTATAGAAGTGATACGGTTGGGTATCGTATTTGAGGGTGATCAGGGAGAGCCCTCTTGGATGTAGTAATAATGTAAAGAGATCTAAGGTAAATAAACCTTCCTGAATATAAAGAGGGTAAAGAGGGGAACATTACAGGCAAAGAGAAGAAATATAAATGTCCTAAGGTGGAAGCTTGCATGGTATGCTCAACTACTTGCAAGGAGGTCAATGTGGCTGGATCTCAGTTATCAAGTATCAATGCCTGTTAAAAACCAAGCAACAGTAGTTCAGGGGAAGGTTGGGACTGGGAAAATATTTTAAGATATCAACATATCAATAATATTCAAGGGCATGGGACAGGATTAGATCACTAACAAAGTAAGATAGTCGACAAGTGAGGAGGTCCAAAGACTGTACTTTGGAGCACTCTAAACTTTAAAAGTACAAAATAAGAATAGGATCTGGAAAATGAGTCTGAAAGGGGAGAAATGTAAAAAGTAAAAAAAAAAAAAAAAAAGGTAGGAAGTGTGTTGTCCCAGAGGAAAAGAGGGAAATATTTCAAAAAGGAGTGATCAGCCCTGTCAAATGCTGGTATTATAAGATGTTGAATAATTATTGATCATTGAGTTTGGCAATATAGAGCTCACTGATGATAGAATGAAATTTGAATAGAGTAGTGGAGATCAAAATCTGTTTAGAATGGACTTAGAAGAAAAATGAGCCAGTAGTAATATAGGGCAAAGGAAAGTCATTTTAGGTGCTTTGTAGAAAAGGAGAATAGGGGAAAAGGTCATAGTTGCAGGAGGAATGTATTACTATGTCTGTATGATATATATATATCATATATATGTATATCTCTATATCTCTGTATCTCTATCATCTATCTATCAATCTATCTATCTATCTATCTATAAGAGAAATATTCTGATGAAATAAAAGGGGGGAGTAAGGAATATTCTGAACGAAATCCTCAGGCAGATGAGAGGGTTGCTATTCAGTGCATGTGTATAGTTCTTTTAATTTGCTTTCTCCTTAAAGCAGAGCAAAGACAAAAACTTGGCTCTGTATAGTTTATTTAGATGTTTCCTGTAAGCAGAAGTAAGTCAGTAAACAGAACAGAATGGGAAAAATGAAAAGCCAATAAAGGTTGCATTATTGCACACATGCTCTTCAGAGAGATCTCAGAGAAGAATGTAGAATCCATGTAGAACTTCCTATTCACTTTAGTCCACTGATTCTTAAATCCCACTATTAGAGGGTTCTCCCCAGGGGCATTCATGATGATGATGATAATGGTATTTTTATGCAGAGTTGGACACAGCCTAGGGACTCATAACTGATGAATTAATTCAATCACTGATGTAAAATAAATTTTCCTTCCAGAAGTCCTATGTAATTACCATGAAATTGGCAACTCCACCCAGTTGAGCAGGATAGAAGAAGAGGCATTTTTGTTTGGATGAAGGTGCTCCTAGGGGCTCTATATATTTAGCAACTAAAAGAAACTTTTACTTCTGTGCACTTCTGTTGAAAACGACTTGGAAATAGGCTACCCTGTCTCTGGATACACTTTACAAGAAAGATAAAACCTACATATTTCTATATCTAATAGGAGTCATTTAAAATTGTTAGTATAAGAAGTGTATTTATGGCCTTGTATGTGGGCTCTTTAATAATGCCTATTATCTTTGGTAGATGCACACAGATATTGACTCATTCTGAATTAGTTAGCACCATTAGTCATAGAATTTCACAATATGTCTGTGGATTTGCTTTTGTCCTCACTTTTACTGAAGTACAAGAAGGTTAAGTGACCTGTCAATGAACATCAAACGTGTTGGTAAAGAAGCCAAGAATAGATCCTTAAGATCCTGACTCCAAGTTACTTATGTCACTGTATTTATTGACTACCTTCTACTTAGTCATTTGTTGGGCACATTTATGATAAATATAATGAAAATTGTCACTCCAATGCTTTAAATAGAGGCTGTACTTTACACCCATGGCAGGATGGAAACAGAATAAGTCTGTGAGACATATGCAGTGAATTTTTGGTTGAAGTCTCACAATAACCCATCAGACCATCCATTTAATTTCCTAGGGTCTCAGTTTCCACATTTTCCACATCTATAAAATTGATGCAGTAGTTTCTTAAGTCCCTTTTAAGTCCCACATTCTATTTTTCTAGGAAATGATAATTGAGGATTTGGTCATTTTAACTTCATCTGTATGGTGAGTGACTTTACCAGTAGGGTTCCTTAATCTCCCGATCTATTATCAGGAATACCTAAAGTACAATTCTTAGGGATTTTGCTATCACAAGACTCCACTGAGAAGTCCATAGTTAGCCATGTCTCTTTCTCCTAGAATGTTAGTCAATTTTACTTTCTCAACATAGAATCAAAATAGTAGTTTCCTATTACTTCTGAAAAAAAAAAGGTATGCCTGCTTGTTGACATATGCCTACAAAAATATCACATGCTCTCTGAGATTTAAATCTCATGAAAGATCCTATTTGTTTTGTTCCCTACTATATTTATCTATAGCAACTGGAATAGTGTTTAGCACATAGTAACTCAATAAAGACTTGATAAATTTATTAGATAAGAAAAGGTAGAAATCTGCTTCATACAGTCTTAGAAATACCACTGGCATAATGCCTATGATAAAAGTAGAAAGCAAATAATAGTTATTAGGTGACAACAAATATTTCTCATCATACCCCTTTCACGTCAAGTCCCAATCCTCAGATTTTTTTAATTCCTATGAATATTACAATTCTAATTAAAATACATTTACTTCTATTTTTGATGTCAGTTTCTATGCTTTGAAAGATTGGGGGCACCTGGGTGGCTCAGTCGTTAAGCGTTTGCCTTCGGCTCAGGTCATGATCCCAGGGTCCTGGGATCAAGCCCTGCATCGGGCTCCCTGCTCCGCGGGAAGCCTGCTTCTCCCTCTACCACTCCCCCTGCTTGTGTTCCCTCTCTAGCCATCTCTCTCTCTGTCAAATAAATAAATAAAATCTTTAAAAAAAAAAAAAGACTGGAAAATTGGTTCACCTACACCAGTTTGTACAACTGTATACTTTTCAAAGTTTTGTTTTTTATGACACTAAATTTTTAATTTTTTTCTGATGCTTATTTCCATTTATTCTTAAATCTTGATTTCTAGTTATTCCAAATTTAAATAGCTTTTTTCCTTATCTTTGCTTCATAAGATGAGGAAATTAATACCCTGATACTGCCTTTTGCCATTTCCTATTCTGTACTCCCAGACTTCTCTTTGCTATGTCATTCATTATATAATATAAGGGTATGCTGGTTCTTTGCTGTGACTCAGCTCCCATTTCTACCCTACTGAATGTTTCTTCTTATTGTAATGAGATTCTTGTTATATTCTGCAATTGGAGGGAATTAATGGGAGGAGGAAGCAGTAAGATATACTTTTCTGCTTCTGATAGTCTGGATGGTATATCTCTTTTCAAACTTTTCCTTTTAATCTACCTGTGATCTTATATTTAGAGCATATTTTCTAGTTGACAGCATGTTTTTGGATCTTGCTTTTTATGCAGTTTGACATTTTTTGTCTTGTGTCATAGTAGTCTATTTATATTTAATATAATTATTGACATAATTGAGATTTAATCTACCACCTTCCTATTTATTTAGTTTTTGTCCCATACGTATTTGTTCCTCTTTTATTTGGATTAATTTTTGGAATTTCATTTAGAGTGTCTCACTTAATTTTTGATATTTGGGGACTTCCAGATATCTTTTAGGGTTTTTTTTTTTTCTAGTTTAATCTTATAGTCAAAGAACATACTTTGAATGATTTTTTTTTTTTTTAAACTATCATTTGAAAACAGCAAACTCTGTTACTGAATGACATGTTCTGTAAATATCAATTAGATCAATTTTCTTTTTTATATGCTCTAAGTGTTCTATAGTTTTATTAATTTTCTATTTACTTGATCAATCTAAAATCAAGAGAAGGATGTTGAAAACTCAAACCATGGCTGTCCCCTCTTCTTTTCTTCAAATATACCAAGTACAGTGTATGTTAGACCACTGATATTGCTGCAGTGGTCATTGAGCCCTATTCATTTTTATCCAGTCTTTTTCCACTGTGCTTCGTTGTGGATATTTTCTATTCCTACATTTTCATGTATAGTGAACTTCTATTCTGTGTTATCTAATTTGCCGTCAAGTCCATTCAGTGAATTTTCACTTGAGATATTGTAATTTCCATGTCTAGAAAGTCCATTTAGGTCTTTTTTTTTACTTGAATTTTATTTTATTATGTTATGTTAATCACCATACATTACATCATTAATTTTTGATGTAGTGTTCCATGATTCATTGTTTGCGTATAACATGCAGTGCTCCATGCAGTACGTGCCCTCTTTAATACCCATCACCAGGCTAACCCATCCCCCCACCCCCTCCCTTCTAGAACCCTCAATTTGTTTCTCAGAGTCCATAGTCTCTTATGGTTCATTTCCCCCTCTGATTTCCCCCTTCATTTTTCCCTTCCTACTATCTTCTTTTTTTTTTTTAACATATAATGTATTATTTGTTTCCATTTGGGTCTTTTTATACCTTCCATTTTTTACTCGTTCATATTTTCCTTTAAATAATTGTACATAGTGATAGATATTTTAACATCCTTGGCTGTCAATTCTATTATCCCTCTCTTTTCTAGGTCTGTTTTTGTTGACAATTTTTTCCTTCTCACATTTTTCTGCTTCTTGTTATAGCTAGCATTCTTTTAAATTATGTGCTGAAGATTATGACTCTGTGTCTGGACTTTGTTTTCTTCCTTTAAAGAATTTTGGGCTTTAAACGTGTAGGCAATTAAATTACCAGTGATTCCATTTGTTTTTAATATTTATTTGGTGGACCTTCGGTAGCCTTTATTATGTAAGGAATTTAGTCCCACTACTAAGGTATGGTCTTTCAGTGGTCTTTACTGAATATCCCTAGTGGTCAATAAGGACTCTCCTCTCTGGTTGACTGGAATTTGAGTACTTCCTTGTTTGGGCTCTGGTTCAGCTCACAGCCCTCTGGTTGGTTGCTCAACCTTGTGGAGTTTCACTCCATGCACGTGCATTTAAGTAGTTGTGATGGTTAATTTTATATGTCAATGGGTTAAGCTATATTTATTTGTTATTTAAGTAGCACTAATTTAAATTTTGCTGTGAACGTATTTTGTAGATGTAGGTAATATCTACAATCCGTTGACTTTAAGTAAAAGAAACTATAATTGATTATGTGGGTGTACCTCGTCAAATGAAGTGGAGGCCTTAAGAGCAAAGACTGAAGTCTTCTGGAGAAGAAGAAATTCTGCCTCAAGACAATAGCATCAACTCCTGCTTTAGGTTCCAGCCTACAGTCTACCTTACAGTTTTCAGACTTGTCAGCCCCCAGAATCATGTGAGCTAATTCCTTAAAATGTCTGTCTATATCTATCTATCTATCTATCTATCTATCTATCTATCTATCTATCTATCTATCATCCTCATCTATTTCCTATTGTTTCTGCCTCTTTGGAGACCCTTGACTGATAGAGTAATCAATAAAGACTCAAAGGGCTCGGGCATGGGAATTTCTGGAAATTTTTTTCCTATACAACTCTCTCATCTCCGGAATTTAGACCTGAAATTTATACCTGCCTTAGCATCCATGAAATCCAACCTCTGGCTTTTCAATTAAATAAGATAGCATGTTCTGCTTACACTCTCTCTGTTCTTCAGTGTGTCCAGACAGAATTCTGCGGCAATCATAAATTTCACTTCATTTATTTCTCTTCTTCCAGTGATCATGGTCCTGCTCTACAAGTTGTCCAGTGACTGAAAGAAGATGTTTCACACACTTGGTCCATTTTTCTGGTTGTTTCCAATAAGGAGGTTAAATCCAGTCCTTCTTGTTCCATAGCGGCCAGAGCTTGTCCCTTGATCTTCAGTATTAGTAAGGTAAGAGCTCAATCAATTAGGAATCTCCATTTAAAAATTATATTGGAAGAAATTTATATTCATAAGGAAATATATATTCATTGGTCTGTTTTCAGTGAACAGAAATACAGAGGTTTCATATATAGGCACTCTTCTTAGATGTTTGCACTGCAACTTATTTTTACACTGAAGTAGTCTTCCATTTTGATCTCAACAAGTGTATAATCAATCTTTTCTCTGTTTGAATACTGTCTTCATAGTTAGTCTGAATAAATCATGGGCCCACTGGAAGATCACAATTGGTTATTTGTTTAATATGTTATTTTATATTTGTTCAGAACCATGATCTTTGGGAATTCTTGACATGTAATAGAACTCTCTGCTCTATGACTATGACTGGTCAGTTATCTCTTTTATAGAGTTCTTTTATTGCTTTAGGGCATCATATTGCCATAAGAATGAAAAAAAAAATCCCGTCTCTAAGCCTAACAGTATAATTTCCATTCCCTCCTCTTCTTACCACTTTTCAGGGCTAATGAGTTTATTCAGAACTTTTCCTCCTGTGTTCACATACTGCTGCTTCTTTTCTTCCTTTATTGATTCATTTCTGGTCTAGTATAACTGGAAAATTATGCCTTTTACAGCATTAAATTTCTGTATTATTTTTTTCCATTTCAGTAAAAATATGACGGATAGAAGACTTAGTTTCCTTTCTTATGTAATAATGATTGAGTTGCATATAACGGACAAATAGAAAATGTTTTATATAAAATGGCCTAATGGAAGCACTTTTCCTTGTTTAAAAAACACAGTATCTTCCATTTTTATGTCTATTTGAAGCTATTTCTCAACTCTCAATTTAGCTTTCCCTGGTGGGAGTCATCATTATTTGCTCTTGGCAAGCAGAAAGATTGCAACAAAGTCATTTAGTTTTTCCCATTTTCTTTATCCCATATTTTTTGAGTCGCCCCTGTAATGAGATGGTTGTAAAGCTATTTTGTTTGTATTCTCCAATGATATTTTTTTTCCTCTTTCTGAAGTATTATCCTATGCACCTTATTCTCCATTTGAATCCCAGGTTAGAACTGTGTGTGTGTGTTAGCCATATGTATTCTCTGTCAGTCATGACTAGAAGAGTTATATTTTGACTAATATTTATGAGTCTTGAAGAATGTGGTTATTGTCTGACCCTAATTTTTGTGACATTAATAACTTTGATAATCATGTTAATTTTCCTACAGCATAAATAAATTAATCCCTGGGATTGGATGTCATTATTATCTAACACATTGTTTACTTTTAGTTTTGTGGTTATCTTATTAGAGAAAATAAATTAGCAGAGAAGCCTCAAAGAATGTTACTAAGAAAATGTTTATGTCATTTTGTTCCTTTAGCACCAAGAACAGTGAAAGATAGTGACTACTCAGTAGGTAATATTAGCAATCAATGAGATCATTTAAAGGATTTTTAATAGTATGTTGGAAATAGTTTGTTGTGATTTTAGCATATCATCATATTTTATAGTTAGAGTTGTGCCATCCCCATATTTTTTCTCCTTTATAACACAATATTTCACTTGGCTGACATTTTTTTTAAAGATATTATTTATTTATTTGACAGAGAGATAGAGAGACAGCACAAGTAGGCAGAGCAGCAGGCAGAGGGAGAGGCTGTCCACGGAGCAGGGAGCCCGATGTGGGGCTCTATCCCAGGACCCTGGGATCATGACCTGAGCCGAAGGCTCAACCGACTGAGCCACCCAGGCGCCCCTGACGTTCTTTTTAATACAAAATCTGGGACCATTTCTTTCTGAAACTTGTCAACATTAAATCTAGGACTTTTACATATATTGCCTAAAATAAATACCTTTTATAGGTGAGTTCATTTTGATAGGTTTCATTTTGGATCTTTTTGGTTTAAATCTTGCAATGATTGTATCATTTTAATAATGTTCCAAATTATTTGGTAAAGAAATAATTGATTTTGATATTATTTACATGGCAGTATCTAAAAATACTGTTTAAACAGTTAAAATTACAATTTTATTCTTAATGCTAATTTTATAAGCATTTTTCTTCTGTGTTACAGGTTTCCTATAACCCTTTTCCGTTTCCCAAAGATGAAGAAAGCAAAGGTAGATAAGGAAATAAAATCTGAAAAAATAAAATATCTAAAAAGATCTCACATTAGTAAAATTTTAAGAGAAACTTGCATATTATATTCCTCAACTTTTAAATGTACAGAAATAGGGAGCCTCCATTAGCTCTTGACATGCTATGATTATTCCACACCTGTTGTCTCATTTCTTATTTCCATAATTTCCTATAAATCATACTTACTAAAAAGCAAGAGCAAATGCAGGTACCAATGGACCTTTGATATTGACTTTTGCATGACTACTTTACAGTTAGTTACCTAAGGTCATTATCTCCTTTTGCACACTTTTTTTTGCACACTTACTTTCTAACCCACTTCTCTCTGATATTATTTCCATAGTTACAAATATTGACCTAATTCCCAAGATCTTGACAATGAAGTGTCAGTGTCTAAATTTTCTGATCATGCTACATACGGGGAAATTGTACCTTCTTATAAATATTACATTTCTTTATTTAGAGGCAGAGTACTTTCTTTCCTGTTAAATATTGTTTTTCACTTGTTAAATCATTTGGGATAGAAACATGACAAGCACAATAAGAGAACTGGCTTACCCTGACTCTGCTACTATTTCTATGAACTTAAGCTTTAAACACTATTGGTCTGTTTCATTGATAAAATAAATTGGTAGACTAGATTTCTTCTAAGATTTTCAGCTTTAAATTTCTAAGAATCTTGTTTTCTGTTTCTTATATCTAACCAGGTAGAAATTGTATGCAAGCAGTTCTGGTCAGATGAAAAAGGATTTAATTAGGTTAGACAGATGATCACTGGCAGAGGGATAAAATGGAGCTCAATGGTCTAAACTAACAATAGACACATTACTCTTCTACAGTGGGCCAATGTTTTTATACAAACCACCTGTGATTATACTTCACCTCTATCCCAAGTTTGCTGAACATTTATGCTACATGAAAGACATTGCTCAGCATGCTGGCCTTTTAGTTCTTTGGGAAACTATTCTGATAGATTAATCCTACATTTCATCAACTTCTCTTATTGCTGTAGTCACACCACAGAACCCCAATCTGTGATACTTCTTTACGCTAAAATCATAACAAACATTAACTCTCCCCTAACACCATGTCCAATATTTTCATTTTCCTTCTCAGTTATTACTACATTAACTGTTCTGTTTTATCTTCTTTTCTACCATATTATCTCATTGATACTTTCCCCTTCTATCCATATGCCTTTCTCTAGTGAAACCCAACTATGGAAGGATATAATATTGGCTTTCATTATGCCTGTACTCAGATTGCTGAGCCTTGATGGATAAACATCAGAATATCAGGCAGAATGATAGAACGAATCATTTAAAATCAGCATCAGTGACCCTTTTGACCACCCGTGCAATCAATTACTTAAAACAATTTTTTCAGCTTGTAAAACTTGCCATTTCTCTCATCACTTGCTGTCCTTAGCAGCAACTCAAACTTTCTCTTCAGAGAGAAAAGAGGAAGTATCAGTAAGGAATTATTTCAAATTCCCAATACCAATCTACAAGCCAGTATAAATACTACCCCCTGCCTTTTCTATGCGTTCCTCTCTGTCACAATATTGGAGAATTGCCACTCTTCCTTTCTAAAATCCATTTTTAATTTGTCCTTTAGGTTATTTCATTCCTCTTCCTTTTATACCTAATATCTTCATCTTTTTCAACTGTACTAATTAATTTATGCCCATTGGCATTTATACATATTAAAAACACTCCACTCCTATGGAAGTGCTGAATACCCTGGGGAAGTGCTGAGTCTCCTCAAGACTGACCTGGGTCACTGATAGGTAAGCTTCTTTTCTCAGGAAGTCTACTTTCCCATTCAGAGACATAGTATGGGGAGTCTCAGAGCACTTGAAATCCCCCCAGTCCTTCAGCAACATGTTCATTTGTGACCTTGCTCAAGAAGCCATGAGGAAGCAGCTTGGGGGGCCAGCCCAGCAAAAACCAATGAGGGGCCCTTGTCCTGAGTGGCCACCACCAGTAGCCAGGCTTCTGGATTCCCTAAATTTCTCAAGGTCCCTCTCTGCCTCATCCCATAGATTAGGTGAGCTGCAGCAAGCAGAAGCAGTTAGGTTCTTTTATATCAAAACAGCAAAACACTAAAAAGGAAGTTGAGAAAATCCCACTCTACTATCAAAGACACATACAAGCTTTCCTAGCACCCCATAACCATATACCAAGTGGAAAACTAAGAAACCAGGAAAAAAAAACAACAACAAAATACCCCAGTATGAACACAAATCGTTCTCTTCTGGAAACACCTCCAACCTCAACTACAATTCTGCTTCCTGCCTCTTACAGTCTAACTTTCTAAAGAAGCCTTAAAAATCTTTGTTTCTATTTCATTCTCTCTCATTTGAACACCTATAGTAAGGCTGAAACAACCTTGGCGAATGGTACCAGTGATATCCAGGTCACTCTAATCAGTGGTCACTTTCCACACAAGTGAAACTCCTTAAAACTATCTTCTCTTCAAATTTCATTCCACTTTCTCCCAGTATTTTTTCTACTTTTTCAATTGCTTCCAATGGTCTATACCATTTTTAAATATTGGATTTCCTCATATCTTCTTCCTCAACTCTACTTTGAATTTATCTTCCCCACGGGTATTGCCATAGCTTGCCAGAGCCTGCAAATATATATTTCTAATACTCTTTTTTGGGCTTCAAATGTGTCTGTCTATGTATGTATGTATGTATGAATTAATGTATGTATATGTGTATGTATGTATGTATGTATCACATAATTTAAACTCAAAAAGCAAAATGTCTATCAAGCTGGACCTACTTTCCATTTCCCTCAAGCTCCCAGATGCATGAACTTTTTCTTTTTTTTAAAGATTTTATTTATTTGACAGAGAGAGAGAGAAAGAGAGTACAAGCAGGGGAAGTTGCAGGCAGAGGGAGAGGGAGAAGCAGGATCCCCACTGAGCAAGAAGCCCGACATGGGTCCAATCCTAGGACCCTGGGATCATGACCTGAGCCAAAGGCAGACACTTAACCAACTGAGCCACCCAGGTGCCCCACATGAACGTCTTCTAAAATAGCACTCTTAATCTCTCTCTAACCTCTCAATCACTTGTTGTCATAAGAAGAAGGAATTATTTGATGGACTTTTAGAAAAAGGGCAGAACATGGTTAGCTCAGTTCTTTCTTTCCTATATTGAGCCTATTCCTTCAGTATGCTTTCTTTTTATTTAGTGTTATAGTACACTCAATTGTTCCAATCAGAAAGATAGAATCTGATTTTGCCTTCTTTTCTCTCATACCCTTCATCCCCAGCTAACTCTACTTCTCCAAAGTATTTCTATTTCTGCCTTCCCATCTCTATCTTTTGGCTACTATAATAGCATTCCAATTGGCATTCCTCCATCACTTCCTACATCCCATATAGCTCCAATTAATCTTCTTAAAGGCATAGTTATTAATGTCACCACATCACTTTAAAAATCTTTCAATATGTATAGCTATCTATAGAAAAAGTCCAAACATCTTAATCTGGCTTAAAATTGTGTATGATTTGGTCCCCTGTACTTGCCTCTCTAATTGGCTACCCACCAGCTTGTTCTTTGAGAATTAGTAGAAGGATCCTTCTATGAATTCTTCAATGTTATGTATTTTTACCAACTCAGGATTTTTATTCATCCTGTTCCTTCTCTTTGGAACAATATCCACCTTCTCCATTTGTACCCTTTCATCTAGATAATGTCCATTGTTCTTTCAGATTTCATTGCTCAGGTTAACAGCCAATTCCTATGAAATTTCTTTATTGATCACCAAAAGAGGTGAGGTCAACCTGCTGTATGCTCTACTGCATTCTGTGTTTTTCATTGTACATAATGGAAATTGTAACTCTAAATTACTTATTTGTAATGACTTGTGCAATGTTTGTCTTTCTTACTAGACCATAAATCCATAGGTCTAGTAAGGGTAGGGATTATCTTTTTTTATTTCAGGGCCATGTTATACTCTCCAACATATTGAGATACTCAGTGGAATTTGCTTTATAAATGAGTTGCCAACAAAGAAGTAGAAATTTCTCAAAAAAAACTATGGCATGATAAAGTTGAGGGAGGAGAGTATGACAATAGGGTGGTTATTCTGCATTTGGTAGAATATAAGGCAGTAATTATGAATATCAAGGAGCTTAAAATAGCATAAAATTTGGGCACCTGGGTGTCTCAGGCATTAACCATCTGCCTTTGGCTCACGTCATGATCCCAGGGTGCTGGGATAGAGCCCTGCATCAGGCTCCCTGCTCCGTGGGAAGCCTGCTTCTCCCTCTCCCACTCCCCCTGCTTGTGTTCCCTCTCTCGCTGTGTCTCTCTCTGTCAAATAAATAAATAAATAAAATCTTTAAAAAAAATAGCATAAAATTCTGTTCTGTGACTTTTGAGGTATTTAAATGATGTAAAATCATCAGGTTACTTTCTTTTTAGGTTACTGATATTATGAAATTGAATATAACAAATAATATACTGAATATAACAAATATACTATCTTATTACATAATAAAACCACAATCTGAAGTGCCATCTTTGACTCAATAGAATAGCTATTATGTATATCGTATAAAGGTAAATATTTGTAGTCGGGTCTGAAAAATACATGAAATCCAAAGAACAAAATAAAAATTAATACACTGCTTTGTGTTTATTTTTGAAGCATTTATTATATCAGTGTAAATATTAATTTCTGCCTTAGGTTGTACTGTTAATACATACAAGCATTGACATATATCACTGCTGTGAAATGCAAGAGTGGAAATGCCTTTTACTTTACTTTGTTAATTCACTCAGGCAAAATATCTCAAAACAAAACAGATTAAAGTGGAACATTTTGGTCATCTTCCCTACCTCACTTTACATTTCTTTGTAGCTTCTCATATGTTCCTAATGCTTTCTTATCTCATGAATAACCATTTATACTACTGCTATTGTTGCTGTTGCTAACAATACATATCACTGAGCGCTTACATCCCAGTGCATTTTACAGAAACTTTAGGAAGTGGGTACTGATGTACTATTATTAACCATTTTTATATGGGGGAAGTGAAAAACAGGGGAGATTATGTGATTTCACTAAGATCTCGCAGCCAGTACAGGCAGCACTAGTTTACAAACAATAATATGGTGGCAGAGCCCATGCTCTCTAGCACTATTTTGTAATTCTCAGCCCACTATAATCCTAACTGTACTATCATCTGTTCCAGTCCCACTTCTAGAGTCAGTCCTAATAGAGCTTTAGCAACGACTGTGCTCTGTGCCAAAGCAAGAGCACTTGACTTGGATTCTGACAGGTCCAAGAGCAAAGTACAAATCCATCTCCCCTCTGTGTCTTCGGGAGACCAGTGAGCTTGTCTGAGGTTTACTCTTCCCATCTGACAAAAGGAAATAATAATATCAAATCTATCTAGGCCACAGACTTAGCTTAAAGGAAGAATGAGATAATTAATATAAAGGTTTTTGTAAGTCAGTATACAAATTTAAACAATCTTAAGGTGTCTCATTTGCATTAGCATTTGCTGTTATAGTGCAGAGTAAAAGCTGGGCTAAATACCTGCTGGAGACATAATTTATAGTCTTGTGACCACTGATTACCCCCCAACCTCAATTTCATCATGTGTAAAATGGAAGTAAAAATTGCTAACTTTATAAGTTAAAGTATTTTAGGTTTTTGTGAGATGGCATATGTATGGTGGGAGGCATATGTTAATTCTTCAATAAATGTGAGTTCTCTGATGACTTTCTTCACTGCCCTAGGTAGAATTAAGTAACCCAAGACATGACTTGTGGCTTCTTTTTTCTGTTTATTTTTTCCAATTCTTTTCTATCCCTTAGGCCCTGGATCCTGGATTCTTTTGGCCAATTACATTTTCTCTTTTCCAATTTTGGTATAACTAAACTGGACTGATCTTTTTCCATGGTTCTTACTACTTTATTCTTCCTGATTACATAGCCCTGCTTCATCAGTTGTCTTTTGGGATATGATTCAACCCCGAATCATTGCCCACTTGCTAGGGGCTCTGCATTGCTCTTTTGTTTGCATGTGAGTATGTATGCCAATTTTAAATAGATGTTTATTTTTTAGGACATAAATTTTATCTTATTTTTAACTTGCACATAGTGCTGATGGAGTGCAATTATGTCGTTACTCTCCCTTTACATCGTTTAAACATTTAGAGTACTACCAAATATCATTTTCCAAAATTGCCACTGACCTGGCTTGTTTACTAATTAAGGTCCTTCAAGTATGGTGAGAAAGTGGATGCTTCCTTTTCCATTTATTTTTCAATCATTGCAACAATGGTTCCAGAAAAAGCAAACTTGGATAAAGATGCGCCATTTCCTGGGAGAGCATGGCATATTGCTCTATGCATGCCCTTTGCACTCTGGCATAGCTTTGTCATATTGATGTTGTAGAGCTTCTCCAGTTCTTTCTACTGATGAAAACATTTTCTTTTTTAGTAATATAATTTATCACCTACCCAGTTAATTATTTTGTTGCAATGGCCAAGAAATTTTTTTGTCCTCTGTTGACAAAGACTTGAAGTTTCTCATATTCCTTTGTATACTTTGCTGTGAAGAAATAGGGTTTTAGGCAAAGGTGATTTGTGACTCTCTGCATGTGTCTGTCTCTTCAATTTAGGGACAGTAGTTTCCCTGTGATCTGAATACTCTGATGGAACTTGTTGATTTTTACCTTATTCAGCCTTTTTTCTTGCATGATGACTTCCAAGCTCCATGCATTCCAGAAAGACAGTTTGTTCCATTTCATTGGTAACTAGAATTCTATGGTATAGATATACCATATTTTGTTTGGCCATTCACCAGTTGAAGGACATCTGGGCTTTTTCTAGTTTGGGGCTATTACAAATAAACATGCTATAAAACATTCATGTGCAGGTTTTTGTGTGAATATAAGTTTTTATTTCTCTGGGATAAATGTCCAAGGAATGCAATTACTGGGTCTTACTGTAGTTGCATATTTAATATTATAAACAAAAACAGCAACAATTAAAAAAAAACCTGCAAAACATTTTTAAGAATAGCTGTGGCATTATATATCCTTATCAGCAGTGTATGAGTGATTCAGTTTTTCCATATCCTCACCAGTATTTGGTGTTTTCACTAATTTTTTTTTTTTTTAGCCATTCTGCAAGATGTTTAGTGATATCACAGTGTGGCTTTGATTTGCATTTTCCTAATGGCTAATGATATTAACATCTCTTAATGTGTTGATCTTCCATTTGTATAACCTCTTCAATGAAATGTTTCATGTCTTTAGCTCATTTGGTCATTGTATAGCTTGTTTTTACATTGTTTATTTTGAGAATTCTTTATATATTGTAGATACTAGTTCTTTGCCGAATATGTGTTTGCAAATCTCCAGTTTGTACCTCGTCTTTTCATCCTCTTGACAGGGACTTTGCAGAGCAAAAACTTTTAATTTTAAGGAAGCCCAATTCATCAATTTTCCTCTAATGCAATGTGTTTTTGGTGTCAGGTCTCTGAACTATTTGCCTAGACCAAACCTCCCAAATTTTCTATTTCTGGGTTCTCAATTCTTATCTATTGACATGCATCTATCCCTCTGTTGTACTGCACTGACTTGATTAGTTTAGCTATATAGTAAGACTTTGTATCAGGTAGAGTGATTCTGTCTACTTTACTCTTCTTTCGTCAAGATTGTTTATAATCTTTTTTAAGTTACAAAAGTAATATATGAAGGCACACTTGTAAAATATTTTAAATGACAGCAGATTCATGTGTTTCTCAAAAGTATATTTTGGTAACTTTTGGAGAAAAATCTCCCTTTACAATCACAGAGGAGGTTCTCGGTTTCCCAAATGTGCATTCTTCCTGATGGGCTTAAGACTAATGCTTCTAGCTATACATAATAGCTCAAAGGTCTAATGCTTTACATCTTTTAGCAAAATGTGGCCCTGGGTGAATTCTCACAATGTAGTGGTAGATATTGATAGGATCATGTTGTTTTGCTTTCATCACAGCAACTCAAGATGGCTGGAGGCCTAATCTTTTGTGTGGTATGACTAGAGAGAAGCTTGGAGCAATTTTGAAAAAGCAGCCTTGTGTGCAATGTTATTCCCAGATAGTTAGAGAGAGGATTAGCCTTATCCCCATATGTTTAGCTTCCCTGGTGTCAGAAAGGCTCATTTTAAGCTGATGTTGTCCACACAAATTTGGAGATAAAGTGATTAAGCAGAAATGTCCATGAGCTATTACTTCTACAACTACATCAAATTATTCTACACAGGAAATTCCTGGTGGTAGGAAATAGGGCATCTGTCTTGAGCTGACTTCAAGCTGGAAGTGTGTCTTACTGCCTAAAGGGGATTAAAATGACCCTCTTCTGATTCATATTCAGAACTTTTTGGCGGGAAGATTGCTTCAAGGGGTGCTGCATCCTAGAGTAGGCAGCATTTTGTATACTGGATGTTGGAGGAAAGTAGCACCTTCTATAATAGTAATTTAGGGAGATTTTGTGGAAAAATATTGTTTCAGTTAAAGTCCAAATATATTTTCTCTGCTACATCATTTGGCTTGACAAACAGCATATGCGAAGACAGAAAAATATTTATTAGAGCAGAAAGTGATGTAAAGGTAACATCAAAAGACTTATATCTTAATTATTTCTAAGTAATCTGTAGACAGAAAGAGGCTTGAGGAAGTATCAGTTTGACCCATGTTACCCAAAGTGGAATATTAGTGGAAAAGATAACAGTAGAATAGAATAGAATTAACTTTATCATTTTGCTACCCCAAATCCTCCTTCCACCATCTATTTCATCTAGGAGGATACTTCTCCCCTCATTCAAATCATGGAGTTCTGGTGGAGACTAATCACAATGCTCTTTCCCTTTGATCATGGGTGGCCATGTGATCTACTTAGGCCAACCAAAGATTTTCAGCCCCTAGCCATAGCAATTGCTTCTATTATGGGCACATGTTCCAAACCAGTTTGATCAGATTTATTTTCTACAACTTCTAGCTGACACTGATAGATGTCTGACAGATAAGTATGAATACTTGGAGCCAGTATATTAGGTTCTGAGGGAATGTAAGCTTGAAAAAAATGGTAGAGACGAGATTTTTTTGGACCCTTTTTGCCCTGAGATCAGTTATACCTTATTTTTCTTTCAGTTCAGTTAGTTGAGCTAATAAACGTTTACAAATATGCTTGTGTCTTTACTTTTTTTTTTCATTTTTTAAAAGTAGTTTTTACAACAAAATTGATAGGAAGAAAAATTTCTCATATACTCCCTACCCCCACACATTTCCCCCTTTATCAGTATTATTCACCAGAATGGTACACTTTCACTGAGGATGAACTTACATTAACACATCATAATCCCCCAAAATTGGTAGTTTACCTTAAGGTTCAATCCTGGTATTGTATGTTCTAAGGGTTTGGACAAATGTATAATGACATATATATAATTATAATATCACACTGAGTACTGTCACTGCCCTAAAAATCCTCTGTGCTCTGCCTATTCATTCCCCCTCATCCTCTCTGTAATGACCAATTTTTTCTTTTATTATTATCTCCAATAGGTTTTGCCCTTTCGAGAATGTCATATAGTTGGAATCATATGTGTAGCCTTTTACTGGCTTGTTTGACTTAGCAATATGCATTTAAACTTCCTCCATATCTTTTCATAGCTTGATGGCTGATTTCTTCTTAGTGCTGGAAAATATCCCCATAATCCTTTTGTACCACAGTGCATATAACCATTCACTTATTGAAGAACATCTTATTTGCTTCCAAGTTTTGGGAATTATAAATAAAGCTGCTATAAATATGTATGCAGGTCTTTGTGTGCACATAAGTTTTTAACTCTTATGGGTAAATATCAAGGAGTACAATTGTTGGATAATATAATAAAAGTATGTTTAGTTTTATAAGAAATTGCTAAACTGTCTTCCAAAGTGGTTATAGCATTTTGTTCCCCCCAGCAATATGTGAGTGTTCTTGTTATTCCACAACCTCACCAGAAATGGTGTTCTTAGTGTTCCAGATTTTGGACAACCTAGTAGGTGTGTAGTGGCATCTCATGGTTGCATTTCCCAGATGACCTATGATATGCAGAATCTTTCATGTTGTTATTTTCCATCTGTGTATTTTCTTTGGTGAGGTGTCTGGAGTCTTTCACCCAATTTTTAATGGGAATATTTGTATTCTTACTGTTGAGTTTGAAGGGTTCTTTGTGTATTTTGGAATACAGTACTTTATCAGATGTGTTTTTGGCAAATATTTTCTTCTAGTCTGTGGTTTGTCTTCTAATTCTTTTGACACTGTCTTTCGCAGAGCAGAAGTTTTTAATTTTAATGAATTCCAGCTTATCAATTATTTCTTTCATTCATCATGTCTTTGGTGTATCTAAAAAGGTATCACCATATCCAAGGTCATCTAGGTTTTCTCCTATATTATCTTCTAGGAGTTTTAATAGTTTTGCATTTTATATTTAATCTATTATCCATTTTGAGTTAATTTTGGTGAAGAGTATAAGGTCTGTGTCTAGATTAATTTTTTCCATATGGATGTTCAGTTGTTCTGGCACCATTTTTTTGCAGAGACTAGGTTTCCTCCATTGCATTGCATTTGCTCCTTTCTCGAAGATCCATTGATTGTATTTATGGGGGTCTATTTCTTGGCTCTTTATTCTATTGCATTAATCTGTCCATTCTTTCATCAATACCACAGTGTCTTGATTACTGTAGCTTTAAAGTAAGTCTTGAAATCAGGTAGCATCAGTCTTCTAAATTTGTTCTTCTTGAATATTGCATTGGTTATTCTGGCCTTTTGCCCCTTCATATAAATTTTGGAATCAGTTTCTTGATATCCACATAATAACTTACTGGAATTTTTATTGAGATTGTATAGAATTTGTAGATAAAGTTGAGAAGAACTGACATCTTAACAATAATGAGTCTTCCTCTGCATGAACATGGAATATCTCTCCATTATTTAGTTCTCCTTTGATTTCTTTCATCAAAGTTTTGTAGTTTTTTTCATATAGATCTTGTAAATATTTTTATTAGATTTCTACCTAAATGTTTCCTTTTGGGGGTGCTAATGGAAGTGGTATTGTGTTTCTAATTTCAAATTCCATTTGTTCATCATGGAAAGCAATGGACTTCTGTCTATATCCCAGTACCCTGTAACCTTGCTATAGTCACTTATTAATTACAGCAACGTTTTTTGTTAATTCCTTTGGATTTTTTACATAGATGATCACATCATCTGTGAACAAAGAAAGTTTTATGAATTCCTTCCCAATCCGTGGGGTTTTTTTTAATTGTATTTTATTTCTTTTTCTTGCTTTTTTGCAGTAGCAAGGACTCCCAGTATGATGTTGAAAAAGAGCAGTGACAGAGGACATCCATGCAGGTACACCATGATCTTAGGAAAGTTTTGAGTTTCTCACCATTAAGTATGATGTTTTATATAGGTTCTTCTAAATAGTCTTTATCAAGTTGAGAAATTTCCCTTCTATTCCTAATTTTATTGATAGTTTTTAACCATGAGTGGATGTTGGACTGTGTCAAATGCTTTTGCTGTATCAACTGATGTGATCATGTGGTTTTTCATTTTTAGTCTGTTGTGATAAATTTCATTAATTAATTTTCAAATGTTGAACCAGCCTTGCATATTTGAGATAAATCTCATTTAGTCATGGTCTATAATTAATTTTATACATTTCTGCATTTGATTTGTTAATATTTTGTTGCAGATTTTAGCATCTATGTTCATAAAAGACATTGGTCTATAGTTTTCTTATAATGTCTTTGCCTAGTTTTGGTATTAGGGTAATGCTGATGTCATAAATGGGACAGAAAGTATTCTCTCCACTGATATCCTCTGAAAGAGATCGTAAAAAATTGGTATAATTTTCTCCTTAAATGTTTGGTAGAAGTCACCATTGAACCCATCTGGGTCTGATGCTTTCTGTTTGGAAATTTATTAATTATTGATTCAATTTCTTTAGTAGATATAGACTTATTCAGACTGTCTATTTCTTCTCCTGTGAGTTCTGGCAGGTTGTCTTTTAAGGAATCCATTTCATATAGGTTATCAAATTTGTAGGCATAGTATTTCCTACAAAAATGCTATGTTATTCATAGTATTTCTTTATTACACTGTTAATTTCTATGGCATCTGTAGTGATGCCCTCTTTTTCATTTTTGGTATTGGTAATTTGTGTCCACTCTCTTTTTTTCTTAGTTAGCCTGGCTAGAGGTTCGTAAATTTTATTGATCTTTCAAAGAACCAGCTTTTGGTTTTATTGATTTTCTATATTGATATTCTGTTTTCAATTTCATTGGTTTCTGCTGTAATTCCTATTATTTCTCTTTTATATACTTAATTGAATTTAATTTGCTGTTTCATTTCTAGTGTCCTAAGGTGACTAGAGCAAACCAATTTATAGTGCCTGACATATTCCTTGGACTAAGATAAGTTAAGCATTAAAAGGGCAAGAAATTATTACAAATGCAAAGGACAAAAGAAATGACATACACATATGTGCATGTGTATGTACATAACGTTTAGTGAATATTGAAAGAATGGATTTCGATTTTCAAAATCAAACTATTTTCTGTTCTCCTTTGAAATGAGAATACCAGAAATTCATGGAAGCATTTTTAAAAAAGAAAAAGGGGGATCACTGGCAAAAAAAGGGGGGTGGTTTCTGATTGCTTCGTTCAGTCCAGACATCCTTGTTTAAAATTTGCCTACCATATCAATTCTCTACTCTGGTTCTCTTCTAATAGATAGATGTTGGAATTTTCAGATCTGTTAACCAAGTATTACTTTTATAATTTCATTCTTTATTATTTAGCACTGTACGTTGAAATAATGCCTACATTGGATTTCACAGCCATTTAATTCACTACTCAGAAGAGTAGTGTACAAAATTCACCTAATCTACTAAGATTTTTATTATGATTATTACTATTCTTATTAATAGTTTTGTTTTACTTGCAGCTATCAAGCTTTATAATTCTATAGGGTTAACTTGATTATTTATATAGTCTACCATATCTTTAAAAATATGAATTATACTTATTCATTATACTGGCTTTCCCCACATATTTGGTCATTTCTAGGTATACTTGCATTGTTCACTCGAGTTCTGGTATTTGAAAGGACCAATCTCCACAAAGTATGCTCTCAAAGGCTTTTATTTAAAGACAAAAGATACAGTACAGTTAAAGAGAATGGCAGGTAGGTATCAGAGATCAAAGAGACATTGCATAATAAGTCCCTTTTTTTATACATGCATGGACCATGCTGAGTCTCTGGCCTGAACTGCAAAATCTTGTTTTAGGGAGTGCTCCTCAAAAAAACTCTCACAATCCCTTTAAATAATCAAGCCACACTTGTCAAACAGGTTGGGCTTGTTGAAAACCAACTGTCAAGAAACTGATCGTATGGGTCACCAGGGAAGTTTCAGATTTAAATGTCACATCATAAATCCCAGTACTCTCATCTCTCCACAAGTAAAAAACTGGACATCCAGGAGTCCCAAGATATAAAGACTGAACTTTCTCAGTCCAGCTATTAATCAACTCTGGTTACACATCACTAATATTTTATTTTGAAAGGCTTTATCCACTCTGTGCCTGTCATATAGTTTTATGACAGACTATCTCTAGATCTTGTAGAGAAAATGTGGAATGGACTACTGGACAGTAGGTTTCAGTGCTAGTGTTCTGGGTATAGGACTTCCAATTTGTTTTCTCTTCCTTGACATTCAGAGCATTGTTCAGCATCTTAAATCAAGTAATCCACCTATACTATTTTACTTGGAAGTAGACACCTTTGTGGTCAATATTTGTCTCAAGAAGCAGGGATCCAGGCTAGAGATGAGAGTGGCTGAGGTTGGGATGAAGTTTATCTACCTGGCAGATACTAGTGTAACTTTACTGCCATGTTGTTTCTTCTGCTCCTGATGTACAGCACATCAAGATTCATAAACTTTATAACCTGAAGTTTCCTAACTGTGCATCAGTTCTTCCATGAACAGATTTTAAAATACAATTTTTTCCCTCTGGATTTGTCTCTGTCTCCATTCTTCCTCAGAATCCTTGGTCCCCCTAGGGTAACATTTTTGTTTACCATTCTTTGTCCTACTTTGGGATTTTTTTTTCTTTTACAAACATATATTTGGAGTTCCAGAAAGCAAAAAATGAAGAGAGGAAAAACAATAATTCAATAATTTGCAATTTTCTAGAGTGGATTTTTTTTAAATGAAATATAGTTGACATACAATGTTATGTTAGTTTCAGATGTACAACATAGTGACTTAACAATTCTATATATTACTCTATGCTCACAAGTGTAGTTACCATCTGTCACCATATAACATTATTACAGTATTATTCAGAATGTTCCATATGCTGTACTTTTCATCCCATGACTATTTATTTTACAATTGTAAATTTGTATCTCTTAATCCTATTTTGGTCATCTCCTCACTCTCTCCCTTCGGGCAACAACCAGTTTGTTCTCTGTATTTATAGTTCTGATTCTGTTTGTTGTTATTTTTTAGATTCCACATATAAGTGAAATCATTTGGTATTTGTCTTTCTATGTCCAACTTATTTCACTTAGCATAATATTGTCTAGGTCAATTCATGTTTTTGTGAATGGCAAGATCCCATTCTTTTTTATGGCCAAGTAATATTCCACTGTATATATAGAGCTTCTTTATCCATTCATGTATTGATGGACACTTAAGTTGCTTCCATATCTTGACTATTGTAAATAATGCTGCAATAAACAGGGGTGCATATAGCTTTTTGAATTAGTGTTTTCATTTTCTTTGGGTAAATACCCAGTAGTGGAACTATGGAATCATATGGTATTTCTATTTTTAATTTTTCTCCAAATCCTTTCTACCACTTGTTATTTCTTTTCCTTTTGATACTAGCCATTCTGACAGGTGTAAGGTGTAATATCTCATCGTGGTTTTGATTTGCTTTTCCCCTTTGATTAGTGATGTTAAGCATTTTTCATGTGTCTGTTGGCTGTTTGTATGGCTTTTTTGGAATACATTATTTTGGAAAAAATGTCTATTCAAAGTCTTCTGCCCAATTTTAAATCAGATTATTTGTTCTTCTCATGTTGAGTTGAGTATTGTATAAGTTCTTCATATACTTTGGATATTATCCCCTTACCAGATATACCATTTGCAAATATCCTTTCCCATTCAATAGGTTGCCTTTTCAATTTGTTGATCATTTTCTTTGCTGTGCAAAGGCTTTTCTTATTTTGGAGTAGACCCTGATTTGGAATTTTATGCTTCTTATTATCTTTACCTTGGATACTTCTTTTTCTACTTATCTTTTTAACCTAGCTATGGCCTTGTAATTATTCACATCTTCCAGGGATATCTCTGATTCACCACTCTATGCTGGCTTCTTTTATATTATCACAATAAAACTTGAACTTGGCCTTCAGGGAGTTAAAAAATTTCTTTATTCCTCTATAGGATTTGTAGAGGAATCTGTAATTCAATGTATTGTATCTGTTTTGGAAAATTCTCAAGTATTACCTCAAATATAGCTTCTGTCCCTCTTTCACTTTGGAGAGATTCCAGTTACACATATCTTTTCATAGTTTTTCCAATTGCCTCTTGCATTTTTTTTCTCTATTTTCCATCCTTTTTCCAATATGCACTTCAATCTTAATATTTCATACACAAATTCCTGATTATCAATCCGCTGTTTTACTGTGTCCAGTATGCCTTTGAACTCACCTATTAGATTCTTATTTTCACCTATTGTATTATTTTAATAAACATTTTATTTTAGAACTGTTTCACATTCACAGAGAAACTGTGAAAGTAGTTCTGAGAGTTTCCATATATTTCATACTTAGTTTCTCCTTTTATTAACATCCAGTTTAGTACAGTACTTTTGCTATAATTAATATACCAGTACTGATAAATTAAAGTCTGTAGTTTATTTTCAGATTTCTTTAGTTTTTATCTAATGTCCTTCTTCTGTTCCAAGATCCCAATCATGATAGCACATTACATTTAGTGGTCATATCTCCTTAGGCTACTCTTAACTGACAGTTTCTCAGACTTGCCTTGTTATTGATGATCTTGACAGTTTTGAGAAGTACTCGTCAAGTATTTTCCAGAATATCCCTTAATTGGGATATATCTGATGTTTTCCTTATGATTAGACTAAAGTTATGTGTTTTTAGGAATAAGACCACAGAGTTAAAGTGCCATTCTCATCACACTGTATGAAAGTACATACTATCAATATGACTTAGCATTGCTGATGTTAACCTTGATCATTTAGTTACAGTAAAGTTTGTTATGTTCCTCTATTATAAAGTCAGTCTATTTCCCTCCTTTTCCATTTTATACTCTTTGGAAGTAAGTGGAAAGTTATGTTCCACATCATTGAGGGTAGAGTATTTACATGAGCTATTTTTCTGTTCTTCCCATTTATTTATATATTCAATCATTTATTCCAGTATTGACTCATGGATATTTATTTCATACATTGAGTTAAAACCCAATCCTATATTATTTTGTTACTCAAATTGTCCTAGCAGTGGTTGTCATTAGCTCTTTCATTTGGTAAATCCCAAAGATTTACCTCTATGATTGTGTGCATTTTTAAAATTGTTTTCTTACATTCTAGTACTACAAAATGTTGTAGACTCATTTCCTGTGCCAGTCCTACAAATAGCCACTTCTTCAAGGGTCTTGGTTCCTTTTACCAGATAATGGTATTAGACACCAAGAACGGGGTGGGAGGTGTGCTTATTGCTATGGAGGTTATAGACATCAGGAAAGAGACTTGTTCCCAAAGTATAGAAGTCTTAATGGTAAGACCAGTGTTTACATTTCAGATATGTTGCATTATAAGGTATCAGTTGGGAAGTAATGTTTTAAAAACATATAGTCAGTGAATAGGGAAGAAAAAAAATAAATTTGCTCTCTGCCTTCTTGATGAAATGATTCTAAGTGATGGGTTATTGAAGGACATGTGATACCTGGGCTTACGGGAAACATTTCAGGAAACTTTGCCAATTGTTTACTTTTGTTGCAATCTGAAAGGAACATCAGTTTTTGTTCTTATTTGGCTTCTCTAGAGTCTCTAAATTATGCATGAACAGTTCTTAATCAGTTTGGGGGCTATAGTGTGTTAATTTTGAATTGCCTGAATTGTGAAATCTGATTATTTTGAGGCAGCACAAACTCTCATTGCAGAGTTTTAGCTTTTGTGTTGAAATTGTACCTTGAATACCTTGAAATATACAACTTTTTAAAATTGAGTTTACTTTATTTACTTATTAAGAAAAAAGGTTATCTAACTTGTGATCTTGAAACTTAACAGAAGGCTTATATAACATATTTCAGAAGGAAATTAATTGTTTTTAGTTTTGTCTATTTTAAAAAGTATATAAATGGAAAATCTAAGGATGCCTGGGCTCAGTCAGTTAAGCATCTGCCTTGGGCTCATGATCCTGGGGTCCTGAGATTGAGTCCCGCATTGGGCTCCCTGCTCAGCGGGGAGCCTGTTTCTCTCTCCCCCTCTGCCATTCCCCCTGCTTGTGTGCACTCTCTCACTGACAAATAACTAACTAAATAAAGAATCTTTAAAAAAAAAGGAAAATAAAAGAACAAAACAATCAAACAAAACCTGAGCTCTTGGATACAAAGGACAGACTGGTGGTCGCCAGAGGTAGGGGAAGGGGGGGGAAAGAAGGTGGGCAAAATGGATGAATGGGGTTAAAAAGTAAAAACATCCAGCTATAAAATAAAGAAGTTATGGAATGTAATGTACAGCATGGTGACTATGGTTAGTAATACTGTATTGCATATTTGAAAGCTTCAGCACAAGAAAAAAATGTTTGTAATTATGTATGGTAATGGATGTTAACTAGAATTGTTGTGGTGATCATTTCAAAATACATACAAATGCTACAGATAAAGGGCTGGTATCCAAGAACTATAAAGAACTTCTCAAACTCAACACCCAAAAAACAAATAATCAAGTCAAAAAATGAGCAGAAGACATGAACAGACTCTTCTCCAGAGAAGACATACAAATGAGAGACAAATGAAAAAATGTTCAAAATCACTAGCCATCAGGGAAATTCACATCAAAACCACATTGAGATACCACCTTACACCAGTTAGAATGGCAAAAATTGACAAGGCAAGAAACAACAAATGTTGGGAGAGGTTGTGGAGAAAGGGGAACCCTCTTACACTGTTGGTGGGAATGCAAGTTGGTACAGCCACTTTGGATAACAGTGTGGAGGTGCCTCAAAAATTTAAAAATAGCGCTACCCTATGACCCAGCAATTGCACTCCTGGGTATTTATCCCAAAGACACAGATGTAGTGAAAAGAAGGGCCATATGCACCCGAATGTTCATAACAGCAATGTCCACAATAGCCAAACTGTGGAAAGAGCCGAGATGCCCTTCAACAGATGAATGGATAAAGAAGATGTGGTCCATATATACAATGGAATATTACTCAGCCATCAGAAAGGATGAATACCCAACTTTTACATCAACATGGATGGGACTGGAGGAGATTATGCTAAGTAAAATAAGTAAAGCAGAGAAAGTCAATTATCATATGGTTTCACTTATTTGTGGAACATAAGGAATAGCATAGAGGACATTAGGAGAAGGAAGGGAAAAATGAAGGAGGGAATCAGAGGGAGAGATGAACCATGAGAGACTATGGACTCTGAGAAACAAACTGAGGGTTTTAGAGGGGAGGGAGGTGAGGGGATGGGTTAGCCTGGTGGTGGGTATTAAGGAGGGCACATACTGCATGGAGCACTGGGTGTTATATGAAAACAATGAATCGTGGATCACTACATCAAAAACTAATGATGTATTGAATGGTGACTAACATAACATAATAAAATAAAATAAATAAAATAAAATAAAAAATAATACATACAAATATCAAATAATATGCTGTACCCTTGAAACTAATATAATGCTATGTCAATTATATCTAAATTTTTGAAAATAAATAAAATAAAAATAAAAATGGGCTAAATCAAAGTTGATAGAACAAGGAGATATATGTCTATATACTAACTTGTGTATATACACAAATGTATCTATACATTCTTTTATTTGTAACTATTTATGTATATTAATCAAAATGAGTTCATACTAATGTCTCCAATTCTTTATTCATTACCACATGGATCATTCTTGCCTCCTTCCATTGTTTATTTAAAACCTTCAAAACCAATAGTAAGAATTCCAGCTACCAACATATGCAACAATTTACTTAATTGTTCAATTCCAGTGTTCACACATCCTGGTTTCAGATTGTTAACCATACCCCTGTTAAAAGTACTTTATCAACAACAGTACAGTGCTTATACACAGTTTCTTTTGCTGTTATTCTTACAAATTCCACTCAATTTCAGATTTAGTCAGCACCTTATTTCCACATCCATCGAGAAAGTTTCTTTCATGAATTTTTAGTGCAGTTAGATTCTTTATCACTTTCTGGATTTCATCCTGGGATCTTCTGAATCCTAAATAATGTTCAATAAATTTTCACACCTTAAGTTAACGCTTTTTACTGTAAGCTTCTATGAATTTTGACAAATGCTTAATGTCTAATATTTAACATTACAATATCATACAGAATAGTTTAACCTTCCTAAAAAAGAATCCAGTGTTTCAGCTACTCAACATCACCCTTCTCCAACCCTTGCTTTGTTTCCTGTCTTTAAATAACTTTGCCTTTTCCAGAATGTCATATAATTGCAATTATATAGTATGTGGTTATTTTTGACTGGCTTCTTTCCAATTAGCAATAGGCATTTAAGATTCATCTGTCTTTTTGTGGTTTGACGCAGCTCATCCCTTTTTGTCCACAAATACATTCCATCATATGGATATACTGCAGCTTATTTATCCATTCACCTATTGGAATATCCTGGTTGCTTCTAGTTTGGAGCAATTATGAATGAAGGTGCTATAAACATTCACATATGAATAATTTGTGTGGACATTTATTTTCAAATCAGTTGGTTCAGTACATGATTGCTGGATCTTATGGTAAAATTATATTTAGTTTTGGAATAAAGTGCCAAAGTGTCTTACAAAGTGGCTTTACCATTTTGAATTACAACCAGCAATGAATGAAAGCTCCTGTGGCTCTGTACCTTTGCCAGGAGTTGGTACTGTCATGATTTTTTTGCTTGTTTGGTTTGGTTTTGGTTTTTTAGCCATCCTAATAGTTATGTAGTGATATCTTCTTGTGTGAATTTAAAATATTTTAATAACAAATGATGTTGAGCACCTCTTCATCTGCTTAAGCCATCTGTATATCCTTTCTGGTAAAACATCTGTTCAGATATTTTGCCTTTTTTTAATTGATCTCTTTGTTCTCTTATTGTTTTAAAAGTTCTTTGTATATTTGGAACATAAGAATCTCTTCATCAGATAATGTGTTCTGCAAACATTTTTTTTTCCAAGTCTGTGGCTTATCTTCTCATTCTCTTAAGAGCCTCTGCTGCAGAGCAGAAGTTTTTAATCTTAATAAAGTTCAATTTACCAGTTTCTTCTTTCATGAACTGTGCTATCAGTGTTGTATTCAGAAAGTCATCATAAACCCACATCATGTACATTTTCTGTTTTCTTCAAAAGTTTTATAGTTTGTATTTCACATGTAGTCCAATTATCAGTTCTGACTCAATTTTGTGAAAGTGTAAGGGCTGTGTTTAAGTTAATATTTTGCATATAGGCATCCAATTGTTCTGGCACCATTTGTTGTAAAGATTGCAATTTCTCTATTGAATTGCCTTTGCTTCTTTTCAAAGATAAGTTCACTATACTAGTTTGCATGTATTTCTGGGCTCGCTTCTGTTCTCTTGATCTGTGTGTGCATTCTTGCCCCAATAACACACTGTTTTGATTATTGTAATCTTATAGTAAGTTTTGAAGTTAGGTAGTATCAGTGCTCTTTCTTCTTCTTTATTATTGCATTGTATATTCTAAGTCTTCTGTCTCTTTATATCAAGTTTAAAATTAGTTTGTTAATATCCACAAAAAAACTTGCTGAAATTTTGATGGGAATCACACTGAATCTATAGATCAAGGTGGGAAGAGTTCATATACCAACCATATTGAGTTTTTTAATATGTAAACACAGACTTTCTATTTAATTGGATCTTCTTTGATTTATTTCATCAGTGTAATATAGTTTTGCACTACTAATCCTTCACGTTTTGTCAGATTTACATCTCAGTCTTTCTTTCCTTCTTTGCTCTTTCCTTCCTGCCTTCCTTGTTTATATTGTTCATGATATTGCTATTTTTTTACATTTCAAATTCCAATTGTAAATCATTGGTATATAAAGAAACGATTGACTTTTATATGTTAACCTTGTGTTCCGTGACCTTGCTATAATCGTTTATAATTACAGGATTTTGTTATTAGAATTCTCTACATATACAATCATGTGATCTGCAAACAGAGATAGTCTTATTCCTTCTCTTTCAATTTATGTGTCTGTACTTAATATTCTTGTATTGTCATAATTCAAGTATAATGTTGAATAGGATTGGTGAGAAAGAACATCCTTGTCTTGTTCCTTACTAAGGGCGAAGACATCTACTCTCTCACTATTAAGTATGACGTTTACTATAGTTTTTTTCATGGTGTTTTTAATCAAGTTGAGGAAGTTTCTCTCTATGCTTGGTTTTCTGAGAGTTTTTATATCAATGAGGGTTTGATTTTGTCAAATGCTTTTTCTGCATTTGTTGATATGATCACATAATCTTTCTTTAGCCTGTTGGTATAGTGGATTGCAATTATTAGGTTTCAAGTGTTGAATGAGACTTGCATAGCTGAAATAAATTCCACTTCATCATAGAATATGATTCTTTTTGTACATTGCTGAATTCAATTTGCTAATATTTTGTTGAAGATTTTTGCTGCATCTTTATGAAAGTTATTGGGCTGTGATTTTCTTTTTCTGTAATATCTTTATCTGGTATTGATTGTTAGGATAATTCCGGTAATTCTAGTTAGGAAGTGTTCTGTTTTTTGGATGAGATTGTGGAGAACTGTGGCCATTTCTTTCTTACATGTCTGCCAAAATTTATTAGTTAACTCATCTGGGCCTAGTAAGCTTTACTTAATGTTTATTAATTACTCATTCAAATTCTTTAATATGATAATTTAGATGAAATTGACTGATTCCTTAAAAGAAACAAACTGTCAAAACTCAAATAAGGAGAAAGATCATCGGAAAGGATTTTTAAATACTAAAAAACACTTTACTAGTATGTAGTGCCTCTCTACATCCCTGGTAATTTTCCTCGTTTAAAAGTCAGCTTTGTTTGAGGTTAATGTAACTACTCACCTTTCTTTTGACTGGTGTTAGTATGGCTTATCTTTCCACATCCCTTTACTTTTAATCTATCTGTCTTTATACATAAAATGAGTTTCTTATAGAAAACATATGTAGGGGGACTTTTTTTTTTATCCACTCTGACAATCTTCCTTTTATTTGGTGCATTTAGACCATTCACGTTTCGTGATTATTGGTTCAGCTGGATTAATATCTACAATGTTTGTAACTGTTGTCTTTGAATTCATTCTTTGTAATTTTTAATCTTCTCTCTTTTTCTGCCTTCTATGGTTTTAACTGAGCATTTTATGATTCCATTTCCTCTCCTCTTAGCATGGCAATTGTACTTCTGTTTTAAAATTTTTAGTGATTGTCCTAAAATTTGCAATACACATTCACAACTAGTCTAAATACACCTTCAAATAACACTGCACTGCTTCAGGCATAATATGTTACCTTAGAGCAGAGTATTCCCAATCCTTTCTCTAATCTCTTATGAATTGTCTGTCATTCATTTTACTTATCTATATGTGTTGTAACAACACAATTCATCCTTGCTATTACTTTAAAAAGTTATCTTTTATATTAAATAAGAGTAATAGCAATAAAATATATTTTTTAAAGATTTTATTTATTTATTTGACAGAGAGATACACAGCGAGAGAGGGAACACAAGCAGGGGGAGTGGGAGAGGGAGAAGCAGGCTTCCCGCGGAGCAGGGAGCCCGATGCGGGGCTTGATCCCAGGACCCTGGGATCATGACCTGAGCCGAAGGCAGACGCTTAACGACTGAGCCACCCAGGAGCCCCAGCAATAAAATATTTTATTTAACCTTCATTTATTCCTTCTCTGGTGCTCCTTCTTTAAATAGATCCACATTCTGACCTATATCATTTTCCTTCTTCCTTTAAAACTATTGAAATTTCTTGCATGGTAGGTCTGCTGATAGCAAATTCCTCAAGTTATTGCTTGTCTGAAAAGGTCTTTATTTGTTCACTTTGGAAGTAAATTTTGGTGGGTATTTAATCAAATATTGATGTTTATTTTTTCCTTTCAACACTTTAAGTATTTTATTCCACTCTCTTCCTACATGAGTGATTTCTCACAAGACGTCTACTATAATTCTTATTCTAGTTCCCCTATAGATAGGTAACATGGTTACTTCCTTGACTTCTTTCAAGATTTTGTCTTAATCTATGTTTATATATGATATGCCTAGATATATTTTATTTTGTTTTATGTTGTTTGGGTATTTATCCTAACACTTGCTATTAATTGGAAAGTTTTCAGCCATTATTGCTTCAAATGTTTCTTCTGCTCTGTTTTCTTTTTCTCCTTCAGGTATTACAATTACATTAATGTTATACCTTTTGTAATTGTTCCACAGTTCTTGAAGGTTCTGTTCCTGGTTTTTTGTTGTTGTTGTTTCTTCTTTGTCATTGTATTTAATTTGGGGAAATTTCTATTGATTAATATTCAAGCTCAATGACTTTTTCCCAGTGTGTCCAGTCTATTAATGAGTCCATTTACTGCATTCTTTACCTTAATTAAAATTTTTTGATTTCTAGCCATTTCCACAGTTCCACTTACATTACCTCTTTTTGCACGTTGCCTACTTTTCCATTAGAGCCCTTAATCACAGTTGTTTTAAATTCCCTGCCTAAATTCCTAAATCTGTGGCATCATCTCAGTCTGGTTCTGATGTTTGCTTATGTTTTCAGACATTTTTGTTTTGTCTTTTGCACTTTATATGTCGTCATTTTTTTGTTGAAAGCTGGACATCTGTCTGGTGACAAAGTTGAGGTAAATAGGCTTTGTGAGATTTTGTTAATGTGGTGAGGAGTTGGTCTGTGTTTAATATTTTCATAATTGCATTTCTCCTCAAATTACTTTAGTGTCCTTGTTTGTGTAATCCCTTTGACTTTGGGTTTCTTTAAGTATTCCACCCAAGAGAAATTCTAAATCTGTGAGTCTTTCAGAGGTAATCCACTGTTACTATAACGGAGCCCTGCTGGTGTGGTAGAAAGGTGTGGGAAGGGGAAGTATTCTATAATCTTCTGATTAAATCTCTGTGTTTTTGTGAGCTTGTGCCTCTGGGTTGTGACCTTCCTAAGTGTTTCTCTAGTGGTACAGCTTTTTTATCTCCCTTAGATGAGATAGGATAGTTAGAGGAGACTGGAGTCTGAATATATCACTGCCAGCAGCTATTGGGATAAGGGTCTCATAATCTTTTTTTTTTTTTTCTTTCCTCCAGGGAATAGGCAGTACTTAAAAAGAAAATTCTGGGAGTATTTGACAATAATTACCCTTCCCTTTCCCTGTAATAGGCACAACAGGATCTTTCTAATACATTCACCTTGAAAACATAGTGGACTTGAAAAACATGGCACTCTTTCTAAGACTACAGTCACCAGGATTTTCTTTTTGTCATGCTAGTCCACACTGAGCTTCCAGCCACTCATCAAAATCACCATATAAGTATTCCTACACATTTATGGTTCTTGTGGCTCCTACTCCAAGCAAGCAGTTCTTGACTGTGACTCTCTTGGTTTGCTTGTCTCTGAATTTTATTTTAATTACTAAATTTCAAACCATAAAATTTAGGAATAGAAAATTGACTTGAGAATGAGGGATTTTCACACAGACCTAAACACACACATACACACACAGAAAAATAAAATAAATATCTTTATACTCACCGACCAGAATCAACCACTTTATCATTATCATATTTGGTTACTGTAATTTTTTTGCCTTGTTTTGTTTAAAAATATAAGACATTCTATACGGTTATCTCTTTTTGAATAATGTCTCCATTAAATGTAATCTTAGATACTATTTAGTTCTGACTCCCTATAGGCAATAGATATCATGAATTTAGTATATATGTTTTCATTTTATTTTTGTTACTTTTTAAAAATGATAGATTAGATTACCATGTTCAGTTTGTGTAAATGTATAGGAGTGTATCATTCCTCAATTTATTATTTTACCAAACAATATATTTTTGAGATCTACCTGTATTCAGAGAGGGAGTGAGAGAAAGAAAGACAGAGATGAGCAGACAGATAGATAGAGATATATCTACTTTTTCTAGTTATATAGTTTCTAGTTTTAGATTTCTAATCTACATTTATTATGTTGCGTTCTATGGATCCTGCTTTGACAGAATACAGCTGGAATTTATTTCATTAAAAATTTCAACAGGTTTTAGTTGATGAGTATATTCAGTTTACATGATTACTTATATCTTTTTTTTAATTTCCTTGTTCTCTGAGCTTTATTTATAACATATTTCCTTTTGTTCATTTTTTTTTTCTTTTTCCACCTTTTAATGAACTGGTATTCTTTAGTTCATTTATCTTCTCTTTATAAGTTAGGAGCTAATTTATTCTATGCTTTCTCATTAAAGGCCTATGATGAAATATTTGATGTGTATTTTATACATGTGTATATGCATTTGTTTATATTTAAGTTGATTAATATTTTAGCCTCTTTCTGGACACTTCAGGGACTTTACCGTTGCCTAAATTTCCTAAAAACTGTCTTCTACATTTTTATTAATCTCTTTTAGTTCTGTTAGTTTCTAAGTGCAAAAAAAAAGGTTATTATGTATAATCCTCTGGCTACAATTATTTACCTACTTCTTTGCTCATCATTACAATTTTATTTTTTAAAAAAATTTATTATGTTATGTTAATCACCATACATTACATCATTAGTTTTTGATGTAGTGTTCCATGATTCATTGTTTGCATGTAACACCCAGTGCTCCATGCAGTATGTGCCCTCCTTAATACTCATCACTGGGCTAACCCATCCCCCCACTCCCCTCCCCTCTAAAACCCTGTTTGTTTCTCCGAGTCCATAGTCTCTCATGGTTCATCTACCCTTCCAATTTCTCCCCTTTCATCATTACAATTTGAATCCCAATTCTTTTCCCTAGGTACTTTTGTTTTTCTTGCCAAGGCCTTTATTTTTTCTGCATACTTAGAGTTTAGCTTGGTATCGAATACTTGACTGACACTATTTTAAAAATGTGCTTTGAAGGCATTGTTCTTTTTTCTTCATGTTATCTTACACTGAGACATCTACTTAATTTTGATTGGTGTACCTTTGGACACACTTAGATTTCTAATCTGATAGCTTTTAACTTTTCTTTTAAAATTTTAAGATCCCACAGTTTCATAAAAATATACTTAATATTTATTATTTATGTATATTTAAAAAAATTATTTGAGAAAGAGAGTGATAGTGAGAGAGAGCATGATGGGGGGAGGGGCAGAGGGACAAGACTCCCCACTGAGCAGGGAGCCCAACACAGGGCTCAAACCCAGGACCCTGGGATCCTGACCTGAGCTGAAGGCAGACGCTTAACTGACTGAGCCACCCAGATGCCCCTAATATTTAATTTTTAAATCTAAGGATTTAGTATTTCTTTAGTTCTGGGAAATTCTCAGCTATCACTTCATTAAGTAGTGCCTCTTTCACATTCTTCCATTCCATTTTTCTGCTCTTCTTCTATTCACTATTCTGTGCACCCAAATAGATCTATATTGGATCTTCTAAATCTATCATGTTATCTACCTCTGAAAATCGATCAAGTCAATTTACCTACTGAGGCTTATTATAATTTGTTTTGCATTTTTTTCATTCATTTGGTTCTCTTCAGATTTGCCTTTCTTGTTTCAAAATATTTATCCTTTTCTGCATCACATCTCTTATTTTATCTGGTTGAACATTTGGAACATACTACATACTCAATTTAAGTTCTTTTAAAACTTTTCCATTGTCTATAGTCCTTTGGCTTACAATTCTCACATTATGGATCTGTCAGCAGTTTTCTTCCTTTGAACTTCATTGTGAATCTTATAATTTCATTTCTTAAACCATTCTCAATGGGATAAATCTGGACTCCAAAAGTTCCAGGAATTTTAGAGACCACTCTGTGGGACAGTTTTTTTTTTGTACTACTGCCATGTACTTACAGATTTCACCAGTTTGGGACAAATCTTACAACAGTTTACATGCTCAAGGTCCTTGCCCCTAATAGCTTGTGTAATTATAGCCTCAAACTTACCATGTGCAATCTTGGACACATGTCTGTCTCTTTCTGTTCAGAGTCTGCTGCAGATAGCTTAAGTCTTACAGTAATGCCAAGCAATCAGGTAAAAAATATTTTGTTGTCATATTAAATATCAATGACTCTTAGATCTATACATGGGGTCCAGGGAGTTTGTTCTTGATTTTCAACCTTTTGTAGATAGCTTTTTTATATAAAGTACAAATTCTTCCACCATAAAACCCATGATTTACATGCCTTCAACCTCCTTTTGGCACCAAAAGCTATGGATTGTTATTTTATCCAATAATTAATTACACATGTCTGAGCTGAAAGGAAGAATCACCCATCAACCCAACCTGACAATTAAACAGAAGTAAGGTTCATAAAAATTTATTTTTATATTTTCTTTTTTTAAAAGATTTTACTTATTTATTGGAGAGAGAGAGTGAGTGCGAGTTGGGGGGAGGGGTGAGGGAGAAGCAGACTTTCCCCCTGAGCAGGGAGTCCAATGCTGGGCTCCATCCCAGGACTCTGGGATAATGACCTGAGCCAAAGGTAGATGCTTAACTGACTGAGCCATCAGACGCCCCTATTTTTTATATTTTCATTTGAACTAAATCTTTAGATGCAAAAATTACTTGGAAATATATCTATTCACAATGAACATATGAATTTCGGTTATATTTCCAATCTCTGTATATATTTTAGATGCAGTTTCAGAAGGTATTTTGGTAAAGAAAACTTATTTCTCCTTGAAATTCATACAGCATAAAAATAAATGTGGAAAGAAACTTAATATGAGGACCTATGTTGAAAACCAAATTTACTCATATTTACTTATGACTTAGTATCTTAGATTTACTTCTACACAACAAGATAAAATTATTACTGCTATTTGAAAACTGGTTCTTGTATTAATAAGCCCATTTGAACCATGGAAACTAAGTCTATTTGCTTCAGGGTTAGCCACATACATCATCTATCTCTGAACCAAAAGAAATATTGACCTTCTCAAAGTAGTTATGATGAGAAGGATCATAGTAAGTTCATTATTATCATGAAATAGAGGAGAAATCTCTTCATTATAGCTGTCCATCAATTAAATTTTAGTCAATTTTCAATATATATAAGTATATATACTATGCCATGTGTTGATACCACTTCCCAATGTAACCTTAATCAATAGATTAATAAGGTAAATTTAGTTAATTTTGTCTTTCAAGATCATATTGAAAACAGGATAAAACCAAATTTGGAAAATAGTTTTGTTGTTAATATAGCTCACTTTGAACAGACCCTTTTTGAATTTTCAAATTTTAGTTTTCATGATTCATTGCAATGACCTTAAGGCATTGGTTCTGAAATGAACTGCATATCATTTCTCTTTTGTAACAGTTGGGCAATTAGCATGGCTTAAAGATAAAAATAATCATGAGACATAATTCACACAGTAAGAATACAGGAGACTAAAGGAGAACACAGGCAGCAACCTCTTTGACCTCAGCCGCAGCAACTTCTTCCTAGAAACATTGCCAAAGGCAAGAGAAGCAAGGGCAAAAATGAACTATTGGGACTTCATCAAGATAAAAAGCTTTTGCACAGCAAAAGA
>NC_138373.1:120484701-120508939 GCF_054177405.1 Leptonychotes weddellii | reverse complement strand
ACTTCATCTAAAACTAATGATGTAATGTATGGGGATTAACATAAGAATAAAAAAAAAAAAAAATAAAATAAATAAATAAATAAAATGTCAGGAAAGTCCTGTGAGGGGATTAGAAATAAAAGAATAGCTGAAGGACAAAGTGGAAAAAAAAAAAAAAAAAAAGAGGGTGTAAAAAAAAGATAATTATAAACTATCTTTGGATTCAATATCTAAAACAAAAGATTTCCACCTATATTTCAATAGTATAAAAATCAATGGAACACTAGCTTCTGTAATAGATAAAACCCCAAATCTCAGTTGTTTAACACATGGAGTTTTATTTATTTATTTTTTACTCAGATAAAGGTAGTGGTAGGGATAGAAGGTGGGGTGGTATTCTGTACAAGCAGTCATTAAAGAACCCAGGTCCTCCTATCTTCAACAGGTAGCTTCTTCTAAGGTCCTGGTGGGGGGAACTTCCAGCCAACAGATGATGAAAATGAGAGATTATAATTCAGTGGGGAAAAGGAGAGGTTGTTGAACGAATGATATTAGAAAAATTGTTTATTAATATGGAAAAATGAAATTCAATCCCTACAGATTACCTAAAGCAAAATCAATTACTGAGAGAATATTAGGAGACTTTTAAATTATATCCCAGTTTTCTACCACCTGGGTCAGGAAACTGGCACAGAAATCATTTCCACTGTATTCTGTTGGTCAAGTGATCACAGAGACAAGATTCAAAAGGAAAGAGCACAGATCACTCACCTGGATGAAAGAAATGTCAAAGAATTTTGGCCCATATTTGAAAACTGCTACAAGTGTCTCCTGACATTTTGGGCTAAATTTTATCATTTACAAGGAGGAACAATGCTTAAATGAAGGGAGATAGAAGAAAGCAACAAAAGAGTAAAGGCAAGGGTTTTGTATACTGTTACAGTATACAAAAAATGCAAACCTCATACTAATGACTATTTTTATTAAAACTTTTTTTAAACTGTTTCCATATTTTACCTTTGAGAAAGATTTGAAATATTAGTCATACATAGAAAACAGTTATTAGCAAATCAGTCTAGTATACTTTTATAGAGTAATTTATCACTTCTGATTGCTGTTTTGTTTTAAACAAGTCACTTTGGCAAGGGTTCCACCAGTATGCATTCATAACAATATTTTTACCATTATAAATTAAATAAACAGATAAGTTATTTTACATTTCAAACATAAAGTATATTAAACAGAGGATGTACATTTTGTTACCCTGGGCAACATCTACCCTCTGCTCAGTTATTTATTTAGGTTTGACAGCTACTTCAGATCAGAAACTTGAGGATACACATGGAAGACAAAATATAGAGGAAAACTATTTTCTTGTTTGCCATTATAATGCATGCTAAAATAAGCATATAAAACATTTTTAAAAAGAACAAAACAAAAGAAAACAGCAGGCCACCCTTCGGTAAAACAGTCTGAGCTGAGGAGATTGTCAATTTTATTCTTATTCACAATGTACTATAAAAATCTTAAGAATATGTATATTCTAGTGTACCTATAAAAAACAAATAATACATTTTATTTTCTGATAGAAAGGGGCATCGAAAGAGTTTTGATTGATAGTGCTGAAAGAGACTTAAGCACTATTTTTTTCCCCTGAGAAGTCATCGGAGTTTTATCTGTGTTATATAGGTACTATTTTTAATTAGGTTTTATCATCTATGCGATAACTCATATAATCATTTATTAGATTTATAAGTTGTCTGTTGAAAGTTTATGTGAGTTTCATAAATGATCTCCCACTTTTCTCCTGTATGTTGGAATAGTTTGTATAAGGGTGGCATTTTTTGTTCAAATTTTGGTAAAATTTGCCAGTGATGTCGTCTGCTCATGAAATTAGTTTTGTGGGAATATTCTTAATTATTGATTCAGATTCTTTAATAATATAAGTGTTCTGAAGTGTTTTGAAATGTTGAAGTTTTCTATGAATTTGCCCATTTCATCTCAATCTTCAAATTTATTGAAATAAAGTTGGTATAATATCCTCTCATTCCTTTTTTAATGCTTATAAAGAATAATGCCTATATGTAGCATTCATATATGATATTGAGTGCCTGTGCTTTATATCTTTCTTCTTGATCAGCTTCACCAGATGTTTACCAATTGTCAGAGAACCACCTTCTGACAATTTTAATACCCTTAATCTTAAATTTCTCAGTCACAAAGCAGACAGGAGGGATCAGGATAAATGTCTCTTTTAAGACTCAAAGACTCAATGTGCTAAATTTGGGGTAGGCTTATCTTAGTCAAGTTCCATATTTTGTAGTTAGATGAAATTTCTTCAAGATTTTTGTCCTCAATTGTCCTCCGGACTTCTATTTTATTGTATATTGTCATAGAGGGATTTTCACTGTTTTGTTTGTTTCATTTTTCCAAAGTTGGATGAATTTGCCTTTTAACTGTTTTCCAAATGCCACTGTAGAACAAAGCCTAAGCATTTTTTTTCCCACAAAGATAACTTGGATTGAGGAGCAGAATATAGATCCATAGAATATGTGACAAAAGACAGGTACAGGTAAGTGGTTGGTATCAGGGACTTTACAAGAGGGATATCTGCACATCACCAATAGTCAGGCCGGTGGAGCATGGCAATGAACAATTTAGGAGCTGTCACTATTCAGAGATCCAGATAAATAAGCTAAAACAAAACAAACAAACAAAACAGCAGGAAGTAGCAGGGTGACAAATATTAGGGGATTAATTGCAGTCTCCAGAAGCTAGGAGTATGGGGATTGACAAGAGAGAAAAGCAGGGTTCAGGCTTGAGGGACTGGAGACGTTCTAAGACAGGCTATTTAAGGAGGAAGATTGGCACAGGAGATCAGGGACAATCTCCTGTTACAGAGCCATTCCCAGAAACAAAGCAGAAGCCTAATTTCTTGATTTGGCCTGTATGGTCAGAGCCACATTGGTAACAATGACAACTTGTTGTTGACCATCTGGCAGTGAATTAAATCCTTGCTGGCAAGGAAGAGTTTTGGGTCTAGAAGCAAGGGCAGGGTTGAGCTTAATGCCAGGAAGTCTGGCAAAAGGGAGGTAAGCCAGATCCTGATACCGTGGACCCCTGGCCCCTTTCATATACATTTCTTTCACTTGTTTTTAACTATGTTTTAAATTAGGGACATTAGAACTTTCCAGTAATAGATCTTCTCTTATTATTAAGAGGAACATATTATATGTAAAATACTCTTTGTTCCTTACCAAGCATTATTAACAATAAATTAAACCTAAGGCAATTTTGATTTTTCAAAGCTTACAATGTCTACCTCACATGAAATTAACTACTAAAATGTTTATCCCAGTCATTTCAAATTGAGGGTCATAGTTTCCAAATCCAGAAACACAAATGATCTTTAACCTTGAAATATTGCTGTTACTCAAACTTCATATTTAAAATGCTCCTTTTAAGGGAAAAAAAAACTGTCAAAATTTGTTAAATATTTTCAAGAAATGTCATATTTTTCACTCTTTTACAGAGACCCTATTATTATTAAATCAGTCTGCCAAAGTGTATTTTTACTTATTTTATTGTCTATTCCCAAATTGATACAGATGTTGATGTCAACCCTTTCTTATACAACTCTACCTTCTGAAAAATTTTGGTAGATTATTTCATAAATACTAATTTTAAAGTGTGCACTATTTTTTTTTAATAATCTAGAATGCAAAGCAGAGTGTTGGATAGGGTGGGGGTAGTGACTAGAATATCATTTTATTTCTATTCCTCAAAGCTCCTATTCCAAATAAGATGCTGCTTGTCTCTTTCAGTTTTTGTATGAGCCTGTTGACTTTGCAATCTGAAAGCTCTTGATCTTTAATGATCTGTAACACATCTGTATGCATAATACTGTCTTCCAAACTCCTCAACAATACAAAAACATTAGGCACGTATCATGGAGCTCTTTTAATACATTTTCCATGCAACAGTGCTTTTCCAAAATGCAGCCCATTTTTGCATAAAAAATAAGATTTTACTGTGTGAGGATAATCAGGTAGTTATGCTGAACTAATGAGCTTTTTCTCTTTCTGACAATCCTCAGATACAGTAATTGGGGAATTTAATCATTCTTTAGATCCAGGAATGATGAGTTTTCTACCTTTGGCCATCATGAAAGATTTCCTTACACTAGAATATCCTGGCCAGGCTTTAACAAACCAAAACTCCAATCCATTGATTGCATTATATGAAATAATAGGCTGTCTGCCTATTCATTCATATAAAATCATTCGTTAAAGCTGAGGCACTTTGCATATAATGTAAATTGTGTCTACTTGCTACTATTATTTTTATTACATAATGCCTCTGAAAGATATGTTATTTTTTTTCTTTACTATATAAAGCAAAATTTAAAAATTAAAAAAAAATGATCACAGGGAAGTGATGATGTACTAGCTGGGATAGCTTGGCTTTATTTTGTTAGAGGAAATATGTTTTCTATAACTTGGAACCACATTTTAAGAATTCTGTTGTCTTGGGCGCCTGGGTGGCTCAGATGGTTAAGCGTCTGCCTTCGGCTCAGGTCATGATCCCAGCGTCCTGGGATCGAGTCCCGCATCGGGCTCCCTGCTCCTTGGGAGCCTGCTTCTCCCTCTGCCTCTCTCTCTCTCTGTCTCTCATGAATAAATAAATAAAATCTTTAAAAAAAAAAAAAAAGAATTCTGTTGTCTTAATTTTTAGACATTCCATCTCTCTTTCTACTTATCTCATGTCCTGTGTTCCAGAATTCAGTCTTGATACTTCATAATCATACAAATCCCCTTTCTGCATTCTGAAAGGAATATTCAATTCAAAAAGGGAGAGGAATGGCCTGTGAAATTCATTTAGACTAATAGCATATTTATTTAGCACCAAAGGGCAACATTCTCATTATGAAAATGTTTTATTTTTTCCCCAATATGACAAACAAGCTAGTTAGAAAGTGGCAAATCTTCACCTTTGGCTATTTGTCTCTGAAGCTCTGGCCTATTTCTTACACTGCTGTGGAAATAGCCATCGCTTTCCCATTTCTTTCCCTCTCTCAATTTCACTTCTTTCCATAGTTCTCTATATTCATGATCAAACAAATGAAAGCTTGAGGGTTTCCTGTGTGTACCCAGTATCAGAAATGCAAGGAAATGACTACGTCTTAAGGTGAGCATAAGCCTTGCCTTCAAATCTATGTTTATGAGATTTAAAAATTATTTTTAAGTATTTCTAATTCTGATAGAAGCATACTTGAAAAACAAAACAAAACAAAACACACAAAACTGCTGTGCATTGTTTCTTATTCTCTCCATTGTCTGGCTTGTGTGGAGCTCCCAGAAAATAAGATTAAGCTGATAAAAAGCTTGAAAGGAGTCATGATTAACTTAAAGAGAAAAATTAACAAATGAAAACAATGGTCTGCCTGTTTAGCAACAGCCAACAAAAAAACCCAACGACCAAAAAAAGAAAAAAGGAAAAAAAGAAAGAAAAAAGTGTATCTAAAACGTGTTTTCTATAAGCTAAGTGTGCAAAAGGATAGCTTTTTAACAGTTATTGAATTCACTCTGGGACTGAAGCATTAAATCATTCTAACCCCAAATGTCAGACAATCAGGAAATCCTTACATTTTAGCTGGATCTTTAACACAGTGATCTAGGTACTCACAGGTTGCTTTCTTATACTATAAAGTTTAATGCCCTGTATAGCACATCGTTGTAAACTGGCCAAGACTGACATGCACTTGGCAGATACTTTCTGGGGCTCCTGGTGCCAACAAGATGTCTTTGCTAGGTGAAAACAAATAAGAACCAAATTTTTTTCCAGCCTGCAGAGATAAAAGGTTCCTGGGAATTGCTGAGTGTTACATTGCTGTCCTAAAACCCTTCATTTTGTGCTCTTTTTCTGAGTTGTGTTTTTGTTGTAATTGGTTCCCTGCCTAGGAACTTGCTGTGCCCTGCTGGGTTAACCATGATGGGCAGGCGGTATGAGGAACCACCAGTTGATCTGACAGTAGCCCAGTGGAGTTTGGGATTACCTTTACCACAAGAGGGTGGTATAAATATTTGGAAGGCAAGGTGATATTTTATCCCCTCGCTCCCTCCCCCACACCTTGCTCCTCTGTTAAACTGGTCTCTGTCTTCTCAGCCTTTCACTTCTCACCTTTCTCTACATATACATCCAAATGTCATTCTGTAAGCTTACACTGTGGTGGCACTTCATCAGCTTCAAACATGTCAAAAACAATCAATGCAACCATCTTAGGCAGGGGTATTCAACAGAAGTTAAAGTCTTTATTGACCCTCTGGCAAACATTCAGAAAATATCTCCTTAAATCCCATAGATAAGGCTATGGAATGTTTTATTAGCATTCAAGATCTATGAAATAGAATAAAAAGGGGTTAGCCGAAGGTTACTATTCATTTGCAAATATGTCATTAAAAATTGTAAGAATACTGTTATTTCACTTATAAATATTTTATTGTGGAGATTTTTATTGAATCTCCACTAGATACCAAGCACTAAGGATCCAGTAGTGAACCAGAGACAAAGCCCTATTCTCACGGAACTAACAGATGAGTGGGAAAGACAAAAACTGAGTGAATTTATAATAGATATATATGTCATATAATTTTAAGTGTAAAGAAGGAATATAAATCAGGTTAAGGAGACATTCAAGAAGAGGGTGGTGCTATTTAGGCAAGGTGATTAAGTAAGGTCTATTTGAATTAAATATAGAAGTGAGTTTGTATAAATCGAATGGTATTTATCCATTCATTCAACACATTCAACAAATATTTATCAACTGCCTAGAATAATGCAAAACAAGTGTTTTATTTAGTATTTAAGCTATACTATGTACATTCTTCATGCATTAGTTGTTGCTACTCTGGCATAGCATAGAGATTAAAATCTTAGGTCTTGATATCGTATACCTATGTTTGCATCTTACTGTAGTATGATGAGTAATGGGAAATTAATTTCTCTAAGTCTCAGTTTTCTCATGTGTAAAGTAACATCTATCCCAGCGACTTGTTATATGGGTAACTGGAGAAACAAATGAGAGGCACCTAGCATAATTCTTAAAACACAACTTATAATTATTGAATATTAGTTATTAAAATTGTTAAAATCACACAGCCAGATCTTTCAAGTTAAAAATAAAATATCGATTATATAACCATGGGAGCTCTTATTTTATTAAAGCCTTCTGCTTATTTTAATGGTAACATTTTAAAAATGAATAGTTATAAAGTATGATATAAAAAAATTATAGCAGCCATTACTTTTTTACAAATGGAAAGTTAATTATAAGGCCCATTTTCAATATGTTAGTTCAAAGTAACTCAATTGCTTTCAGAATTCTATATTCCTTTTTCTCCAGGTGATCTATGTTTAAGATCAAGGCAGAATGTTATAGATCACCCTGCTATAAGGAAAGAGAAATATCTATGCATTCTGCCAGTTTTTGGTCACCAAGGTCTTCAAACAGTCCTTCTTGTCTCAACGTTAGATCCTCTTGACACTTTTGACCCCATCTTTGGCTAGATAGAAGGCTTCATCTGCTTTCCTTGCACTACCTAGGACTCTGAAGCCGCTATCAGCTCCTGACCTCATGTTGGACAGAACACGTTTAAAAGGTTTACATTCTTCTCTGTATTACATGTGCAAAAGAGAGACCACATCCATACCCAGAGATTCTCCTGTACTCTCAGGCTTTTAATATTGAGTACTTCTGGCCCTATGCAGGGTTTTGGCCTCTAGGTGGGGCAGGTGTGATGACTCTTTCCCAAACAACTATCTCTAAATCATTCCTATCCTAAAATCACTTTCAGCTTAGACCAGTGGTTCTCAAGCATGCATTAGAATCACCTGGAGGGCTTATTTAACCGTAGATTGCAGAGTTCTACCCCTGGAGTTTCTGATTCAGGAGGTCCCAATGGAGCCTGATGACTTGCATTTCTAATAAGTTTCCAAGTGATGTTGATGTTGCTGTTCCAGGACTGTACTTGGGAAACTACTGACCCAGATATCTGAATCCTTACTTCCTTTTGGGCTGGAAGATCATCATGTTAAATTTTCCATTCTTTATGTTTCATAATATAAACTGTATTTCTCAGTCTTTCAAAGTTTACCCTCAACATTTAAAGCTGAACTTTTGGAATTCTAGAAAAACCTTTTCTCTCTCACCGACATCCAGTTCTTACAAATCCAAAGTACTTTGTCTTTCAGGACAATGGTTTTCTCTTTTTTTTTCCTTACTATATTTTGTATCTATTTCAAACTAAGATTAATGAAATGAAATACCAGGAGGAAGACCAGATTTTTTTTCTAATTTCAAATGTACTTTTCAGTTTGGAAAAAATAATGCATCTGCATATATTTCAAAAGTATCTACTGTTTAAGTATTCTCTATTTTAGCCTTCTGATTGCTAAATATGATTGAGTCACATAACAGCCTTCCAAACTCTGGAGGTATCATACTGTTACACAATTATGTTCTGTTAAATAATGCTTATGCAGATTACAAGTACTTAGCTAAGTTAATATGAGCAACCGTTTACAATCTGTTATATTTTGCTTATGGTAATTTTTAAGAGATTACGTTGGATGCACAAGTAAGCTAGCTGAACCTGCTAAATGAAAGTGCATGCACTTAATCCTTTTTCTCTTAGTGCATTTAAATTAGACCATAAGAATTGCTTTTTTAAAAGCATATCCCTAAGAGTTGAAATGAACACTTTGGTCACTAAGGAGAGTATTAATTGTAAATGCATACATACATATATACATACACAAATATACATATGTAAACACCCACATACTTTGGTAAACTGTGATGAGACAAAACCAGATATAGCACTTATACACAAGAGCTGGATAATGTAATCTGAATAAAACAATGTATCATTCACTTTCAATTTTTCTAGCTTTAAGCTGACTAGAGGATGGATACACTTGTTCTAAATTTTTAATCATCCTTTTTGAGTACCCTCAAATTAACTGTGATTTAATTATAAGGTCTCTATTTCGATTGTTTGGATTAGGCATGAAATTTGGGGTGTTAGTTGTGTGTATGTGTTTGTTTGATTGGTTGTTTTGCAGACAGACTCACTATATCATAAATCCATGGTGTGTGCTTCCTACATGGGTATGTCCCTTGATCTACAATGGCCCTGGGTTTTAGTATGGCATTTACACTTATATGGTATATGAACACAGTTAACATACTTTAATATTTGAAACTGACTATGGTAGTGGAATATGAAGCTAAAAAGGCCAATATATTTTCTGAGGAAGACATTATGAAAGCTGTCCTTGGTTTAGCAGGTGAGGTTGCTACTTTCAGAGGACGCCTTTGTATTTGGAGCTCTATCTCTGTCTATTAGCCTCTGTAATATAGATCTACAGAGATTTTTTTCCCCCCAAAATGATATCGGCCTATCTCGGATTCCTCCCTGCCCGCTGTTTGTTCCTATTTCTGTTTATTTCAAGCAATCAACAACTCTTTTACACTTCTACTGGCTGAGTTTCTGTCGTCCAGTCTTTCTTTTGGCTGGAAAATATCCTAGCTTCATTTGACAGCAGGTCTAGCAAGTATGGTTGTAATACCAATTGATGCATTCTGGTCCAGGATTTTGATAATTTCAACTCCATTTTGCTAATTGAAGACAACATTAACACAGTGCTTGCCAATAAATCGTGTCTGAGTACTGAATAAAGGGAGTGACAGTGTTCAAGGACACTAAGCTCTGTGCATGCATTATTATTCTTAGACTCCATGTTAATCTTCATTGCCTCCCATGGGTACCATTATACTGGAGAGCTATTATTTTGCTTGCCCAAAAAACACTTCCCTTTCATTTGGTAAAAGCACCTTACCTTTCTTTTGGAAGATAAGTCTTTCCTCAATCTTAATCCATGTGATTTGACAGAGGCTGATTCAACCTTGAACATTAGCAATACATGCCACCCAGCTGTGATCATTTAAGGCACTTCAGTTTCCTCACTAAACTCATTACCTTGGCTGGAACAGGGAGGCCATTGCGTGTGGATTTTACTGTCAATAGAAAAAGGAAGTATTTTGTTTATTTTTAAGAAGGTGTCTAAAGTGATAAAATATCATCTTGTTGTCACTGGTTATCACTTGGCACTACTTGTGGCTGAGTGCAGCTGCTCAAATAAAGTCAACAAAGATAAAAGCAAAGCAGTGATGAAGCATTACCTTTACCGAACGCTTTTTGAATACCTCATTTGAACATCTATATCAACCCATATCTAAAGCCGTTTCTAAGACTCCTCTTTACGCCAGCCAAACACTCTATTTTTTGCTTGCATCAACCTGAATTGGGTTCTACCAACCAGAACTAAACCATATTATAAAGCTCATTGATTAACAGTATCCCTAATTCTGAACACTGGCATCAATAACAAAAACATTATAGAATCACAAAATTTAGGACAAAGCCAATGATTTATCTTATGATAAATTAGTAAACACTCTGCTTTATTAGCATTAACACCTAAAATTTCATCTGTAGGGCTACCAAGAAGCCATTTGATGGCATATGCATGTGCACTCAAATATGAGAGTTGTTTTTTCTTTCCTACTTTCTTTTCATTTTTGGTTCTCTCCTTCATTTGATATCCAAGTATCGCAAGGCTGCTTTGGCTTTACAATATATAGTAATATTTCCTCTTTAATTAAGCCAACCTCTTTAATAGGGAGGTGGTATATAAGACACTGTAGTGGAGAATGATGATGAGCTATGGAAGGAACAGATTACAGTGACAGCTCTGAGGCCTGTAGGTCAGGAGAGAGTTGCTGTCAGTGTAGGATTTGTCCAGCAACTCCTTTGTTTTCAGGATGATTGTCATTTCACTGTATTACACTGAACCTTTAAACAATCCATAATTTATTACATGTCTTCTCAAATGTGTGCTTCCAGGGCAGAGTAAGCAATGTGGAGACTTTCCCAAACAACTTTATCAAGGTCTTCTATGTATGCTTGTGAATCCCAAGAGAAGAGTTTCCTTTCGTGTCCAAATTCCAGATCCCAGGCTTTTGTTTCATAACTCATCAGTGTGGAAGATGAGGACTGGAAAGAGTTATTTTTATATTAATAACTTGGACTTCATTAATGCACTCAGAAACTAATACTTTTGCTGACTATAATATTTCCCCAATATGTAGAGAGAGTTTTTAAGATCTGAGAGTCCTCTGAATTATGATAAATATAATTCTAACTCTGGCTCCTGGGCTTACTATTTGGGAGTCCTTGGGATTTAGGTTCCTCTCATGTAAACTAGAATAATCTTAATATACTTATATACAATATATTTGATTGGGTGGTAGTCATTATTAAATTAGACAATGCGGATTAGTCTGCAAAATGTGATTTATTGGTATTAGTGTGAGCATTATAGTCCAATGTAAAAATAATCATCAAAAATGAGTCCAATTCTTTGGCAAAAATTTTTTTAGTTATAATTTCAAAGATGTGTGATTCATTAAAAAAATATTTTCTGACTCATACATGTTGTTATATCATGAAGTTATTTGCCTGAGGTTACCACTTGATTTATATGTTCTATCTGACCTCTTCCCTCTTTTTCCTATGTGAATACATCACAAGCAAATTACTGGCCATATGTTTCTACTTGTACTCAGTGCCCAGAGTGTGCACATACATAAAATGGTTCTCATGAGGGAAGAAAAATAAAGACCCTTGAGATGAATGAATCTCCTAGAGCAAAGGAAAGATGCTCTTCTCTGGAATTCAACATAGTCATGGAATCAGAGCATACAAGAAGTAATCTATCAGTACAGCCTCAAGGTCACAATTTCCAATTCAGAGAATCACCCAAGGGAGAGTTTCAGAATTAGAAAGTGCTTCTGGGACTGCAGCTGAAAGCAGTGCAGGAGGAAACACCATTTATAAAAGTGAAGAAGCTACAGTGAATACTAATTTTTTTTCTCCTTTCTGGGCAAATGACAGAATAGGCTACCACAGAAAATGGGAAGTGATAGTAATTATGACTTATGGGAGGTGTTTAAAATTATTATTGTTGGTGATGATGATAAACAGAGTTGTCTGAGCAGGAGGGATAGTTTAACAAAACAAAAATTCTAAAAGAACATAAAAGAAAGAGATCCAAGACAATAGAATTCTTTTCTTACAGAAAAACTGGAAGGAGAAAAATTAATGAGACCTAGGTGAGATAAAAGATTAAAATTTTAGTATTCAGGAGTTTGGAAGACCAGTCAACTTTAATAAAAACATATTTAAAGGGCGCCTGGGTGGCTCAGTTGGTTAAGCGACTGCCTTCGGCTCACGTCATGATCCCAGGGTCCTGGGATCGAGTCCCACATCGGGCTCCCGGCTCAGCAGGAAGCCTGCTTCTCCCTCTCCCACTCCCCCTGCTTGTGTTCCTGCTCTCGCTGTCTCTGTCTCTGTCAAATAAATAAATAAAATCTTTAAAAAAAAAAACAAAAAAAACCAAAAACATATTTAAGTACTCTCACTAGAACAAACATTTCTATCTATTTGGAACATAATTTTGTTTATAAATAAATAACATTAAACTAATAATAATGCTATTAATGATATGTTACCTTTATATACAGGTTCTGTTTTTTTTTTTTTTTTAAGATTTTATTTTTATTTATTTATTTGAGAGAGAGAGAGAGAGAGAGAAACAGCATGAGAGGGGATAGGGTCAGAGGGAGAAGCAGGCTCCCCGCCGAGCCGGGAGCCCAATGTGGGACTCGATCCCAGGACTCTGGGACCACGACCTGAGCCGAAGGCAGTTGCCCAACCAACTGAGCCACCCAGGCGCCCAGGTTCTGTTTTTTTTTTAAATAAACTCTTAATGCCATGATATTAGTCAGTCTAAGAGAGAACAAGAGGCTTGTCAAGACCGCAAAGCAAATGGGTTAGAACTGGGACAAGAATTTATATGCTCAATCAAAGCTTCTCCTATTATATTACATCTGCTCAATTAGGTTTTTACCAATTTCATAAACATTTAGTATAGAGACTTCCATCTCAGTAGGCCTTATTGGTACATGTAGTTCTATCAATTTCCTAAATTCAGGGTATATTCCATGAAAACCAACTAGTAATTATGTTGGTTATTATTTGTCTCCTTAGGGATAAACTGATACCGAAAGTGTTCTAAGAATACCTTCTTATTATTCTTACTTAGCAATGCAAAAATTTATAAAATTAGAAATAGTATGGCTTAATTTATGGTAAGAGTGTGTGATATACCTGGGATATTAGAATGCTGTTTCGTTTAGTCAAAACAGTCAGCTATGGATCCTTGGTTTGATAAGTTTCACTGCATCTTGAGTGCAAAGCAAGAATTGCCATATTACTTTGAGACTGAGACTTAGAAGAAAAGTTGCAAGAGTGTGATCAGATAGAAAACTTTGAGATGGATAGTTGAAATTAGTCTACAAGATTGGGGATATGCAGGGAATTCCATATTTTAAAACTAACAGCTACCTCCACACTAGTTATAAATGCCAGCTTTTATGTACTAAAATTGCTACTTTGTCCTGAAAGTGGCTAACTTAAAAAAAATCTCCATTAAGCTTATTCATAGAATTTTATTGTCTAGCTGAGTGGTAGTATAATGTTTCTCTTCTTTTCTAATTGTTCAACTTAGGGAACTTAGAATACAATTATCCTTCACTATTGTGACACTCTTCAGTTTATCAACAAATACACTAAAATAGTGTTCTCCATAATTATTTCATATGTATCTTAACTTCTTATTAATTTTTTACTGCTATGTATTCTTCTTCTTCAAATGCATTATTGTACTATTCTTTCCATTAAAACTCATCTCTTTCTCATCTGAATAATTTCCCCAGCTGTCCAGATCCATCTGTATTTTTGATCAAGCTGATTTATTATCTCTAGCTTCTAGCATTTTATTATTACAGATTTGGATGTACGCTCATTTACATTTTCCACTGACTGCTTAATGAATATGTTGAATAATACCAATGCACATTCTGATCCCCGGGGACCTTCCTTGATACTTCTATCCTTCAACGAGGCATAAAATAAGTGAAGTTTTCTATTTGTTGAGCTAATTTGTATATTCTTATTGTACCGTTATTTGCATGCAATGAAACCTTAAGTAATGAAACCCTCAATTAACTAGATTTTTTTCAATTTAACTTTTAGAATAAAGAAGAAATTAATGGCAAAACAGTAACTAGCCGGTATTTTTACAAAACCATGACTTTGCAGAGTCCTAGCTCAATTTTGCTTTAGTTCAGTTTCTTCTATCTTCCACAGCTACAGTGAGAATATTTTAAATAATTAAGACTTGGGTACAGCAATATCCTCAGGCAATTTATTAGGAAAATATGCCACAGACCCTACAGTAAACTGAAGAGAATTGGAGCTGCTGACTTCATGTGGAAGATGCTATTTCAGATAACATCCCATCCCCCACCTCCAAGTATATACACAAATATACCCAGAGAGAATAATCAATAAATCTTTCAGGTAACAAAAAAATTATGGAGACCCAGATCCCCCACTCTTTATGATCAGATAAGGTGAGTTTTCTTACTTAACTTAAAACAAGCTGACTAATCTCTGATTCATAAATTTCAGTTTTCAAATAAATTTTTGTTACATATTTCTGCTGGTATATCATAATACACCTGGGCACACAGTCCCTTTCATCTTACATTTTAACAAGTTCTACCTCAATCAACTCCATGAGAGTATGGCTGTGTATAATTCTAAAGCTATCTTTTCTTCAGAGCAAAGGACCTAGCTAAAAATGAGTCTTCTGACATTGTGATGATCAGGCTCAGTATTACACTGGCGTCTTCCCTTCTTCCTTTGGTATAGTGGTTGCTGCTTCCTATGTACCACTATGTACCACTGCTCCCTATGTACCACTTTACCTCCCTAAGTAAACATCAAGGTAGTGCCTCTACTTTGTAGTCTCTGATCTTGGGCCTTCATCTCTACTGCCTATTCCCATACAAGCTTTAGATCCTACCTATGATTGAGAACTTGGTCAATCAGATTCTCCAGGAACTTTAGCAAGCAGGACTTGTTGGAAATGATCATAGAGTAAGTCCAGGGTAAGACAGACAGGTATCTAAAACCCAAAATGAAACACCAAGGGTGATTTTCATTGTAATAAGCATATACATGAGGTGGTAATGATGATGATTTCCTAAATGGAAAAAACAGCATGAAAAATAAAAGGAAATGAATACATGTTGGCCAACTTATATGGAATTAAAAGTTAGAATAAAAAAGCGGGAGATGTTAAAAAGATACCTAAAATTTCAATTATAGCATACCAGCTCTACTATGGATTATCTTGGTTAAATCATATAACAGAATCAGTTCCCTGTTACATCATTTAAAAAATGGCAATTATAAATCTTGAATTGTTCCTAGGGTTTAAATGCAAAAGTAGATATAAAGCCACTATCAAAGTGGCTTGTTCATAATAGATAAGTTGCCCATAAATTTTAGCTACATACTCCTTCCTGTTGCAGGGCAAACCTTAGGGGCTATTTCTCCAAATATTTAATTAAATTAAAGCATGATATGAGGAAAGCATGATGAGTAAACAGAGTGACAGATTCCAAAGAATTAGAAATATGATGGTTAAGTCTAAAATCACCAGAGAGAAAATTTATAGTATGCTAATTCACTGAACCTTGTATTAGTATAGTAGAAACACGGTAACAGATATCTAACAAAATCATTTTTGCCAGGCATGGTATAACACTGGCCAATATAGGTTGTTATGGGGTTACCTTACTTTTAGTTTATTTAAGAAACAGCTTTATTTATTTATTTATTTATATTTTAAGTTCTTTGAAATGTTGAGGTCTCTTAAAATTGTCATAGGCCAAGCAGTGGAAGGTTGCTTGGGCTTGGGGAACCCTGACTATTATTTCTAGTGCTGTGACTGGACAACCATAGCCACTCCATTTTCAAATCAACAGGGTATTTCTGAACCTCTTGAGAAGAAAATACGGTTTCTCATTGTTACCTACAAATATTCTGTGCATTCTTTGGAAAGTTAAAGAGAGAGAAAAAAATCAAGTCTGCAGACCATAAATAAGTAGTATGGAAAAATATCTTGGAGACAAAAGCAAAGAACTTTTTAGAGGAATTATACATCATTGTATCACCAATACTTTTGATATCATAGGGGATGTTATTCTGAGGCAGAATACAGAGACTGACAACTCTGAAACTCAAAAGAGCCAGACTCTGAATGGAAAGATTTTTAGTAATATCTTTTTCAAATTATTTCTCAAAAAAATTCTCTCTTACATTTTCTTTTTTAATATATATACAAGTGATATATAAAATAGAAATCTAAATCGAGGGGCACCTGGGTGGCTCAGTCATTAAGCGTCTGCCTTCGGCTCAGGTCATGATCCCAGGATCCAGGGATCAAGCCCCGCATCAGGCTCCCTGCCCTGTGGGAAGCCTGCTTCTCCCTCTCACACTCCCCCTTGCTTGTGTTCCCTCTCTCACTGTGTCTCTTTCTGTCAAATAAATAAAATCTTAAAAAAAAAAAATCCAAATCGAGTGAAAAAGATATTTTTCCAGGGGCCCTGGGTTGGCTCAGTCCGTTAGGCATCCAACTCTTGGTTCCAGCTCAGTTCATGATTTCAGGGTCCTGGGATCGAGCCTTGTGTGGGCTCCACGCTCAGTGCAGAGTCTGCTTGAGATTCTTTCCCCTCCCCCTCTGCTCCTCCCCACCCACGCTCTCTCTCTCAAATAAATAAATAAAATCTTTAAAAAAATATATTTTTCTATAAGGACAAAATTTTAAAAGTTTTAATTGGCAGTGTTCTTTTATTGTTCTTTTTTGATGGTAATTAACATAATAGTGTATCATACAATTGACTATGTCTTAGATTTAATGATATATACTGGCTGCTGAGATGTTACAAAATAGTGGCCTAAAATGTATCCTAAAATGAATATATTTATATAGGAAACATCAGAGTGATTTCTCACTAGTTTAGGTATAGCAGTCAATAGAAACACCACTGTGAATGCAACAAAGTTACAAGTTTTACATTTTTTGATATGATAGCTAGGAGAAAGAACAGAGAACACATTAAGAAAAATTAGGGGGAAATGTAAAGGGACTCATCTCTTTACATTGGGATTTAGATTACTTAGATTACTCATAGAAGAGTAATTGTGGGATTATCCAAATCCATTTTCTTATGTACTTTTGATATTTTATTGCCATATCCCATACAGTGGTCTACTCTGTGGAAAGCATGACAGGTTTAGGCCTATATTTACAAATAAAAATGTGCAAGGGTACTCTTTTTGTGGTCTGGGGAAATGCAAAGTTACCTCAAAGATGAGGATATTTTTATTTAAAAAAATACAATGTAGTAATCTCACTTTTAAAACTTTTAAAGTAATATAAAATAAGCCTGCCAGGCAAAGACAAAGCTGAAAAAAATCAGAAGAAAATGATTTATATGGCCAAGCATATAGATTAAATGAAAATACAGAGATACTTAAGTCCAAATTTTCTCAATTGTGGCCTCCATTTTGCACCTGCAGTGTGTGGGCACAATTCAAACAAGATAACATCTGGCATAGTGTAAATGCAGTAATCAACAATTGCAGAAGCATTTAAATTGTGGCTGCACTTATGGGAAAGAGAGAAAAGGCAATTAGGAAGATGTGAGTCTAAGATAGGTTTAAACTCACAATTTCCACAGAACTCATTCTTCAGACGAAAGACCAGAAGCAAGGCTGTACAGGATCTCACAGGGAACATGAGGTCACAAGCTCAAGTAGTTCAGTCATGGAGTGATGGAGGGAGGGTGGGCTTTGGAGATAATTAGATCTGGTTCCTCATTCCGGCATCAGCACTTCCTAGGCTTAGGGAGTTGAAACAATTACTTAAACTCTGCATCATGTGTCTCTCATTCATAAAATGAAAATAATAGAATAGAAAGAGTGTGGATTTATAGTAAGAATTATAGTAGAATGCTGTAAAGTAGGAAGCATCATGAATGGTAGTTTCCATTCTCACCCTTCTTTTCACTTTATCATTTCTGTCCCTGTATTTTGTATATAATAATGATAACTTTTATGTATTTAACTTGACTAAGTATGCTTCATTTTGACTTATAAATTTACCTACTTCATACCCTGAATAATTGCAAATCATTTATTCATTCTAAATCATGTATCAATAGCCTCTTATGTACAAATTAATATGCTAGGTGCTGGAATTGCAGTTGTGAGCATGAAGAGACAAGGACTCTTGTTTCATATAATCTACCGAATGAGACAGACATTAATCAGATGTACATAAAAAATAAAGTCACATTACAAATGTGATAATCATCATGAATAAAGGATATTCCTTGTAACATGAAAGGGTGCAGAAAGAAAGACAGGAAAATATTTAGTAAACTGAAGGAGGAAGAGAAAATACCTAAGCAAAAGGCAAGTGAAGAACATGCAGGCAACAACAACAAAACAACAACATGAGAAAGGCATTTTTGGCAAAAAGAAGCACTATATATGAAATCAAGAGAATATGTTTGGTATTAAACTGATGATATGAATGAAATCTTAAAGACCCAAAAAACATACAGAGGTCTTTATCAGGTTATGTGGAAAGAATAGTAGGGTTCTCTACATAGGGTTGAAGTCATGAGTAATGTTCAAAAATGTGTTTGCAATTTTATAACAATGAAAATATTCCTTAAAATTGGCAAATTGTGCCAATAATGGACATTTTGAGGGCAATCAGATAAATTTAATTCACAATGACATCTCCAAGGTCTAAATTTGGGAGAGAGACAAAACAAAGCAGGAGTGGGAGCACTAGAGTTTGTCATGACAGATGTTCACACATACAGTCTTCCTCCTCCTGATCATTCCTACTTTTCCTTGTATTTAGAGAATAGGAAAAAAAGAAATGTTTCATTTCTAAGCTGGATTGAACTATCATTTTTGAGGGAGTGTGCACAAATATAGTAGTACAGTTTATATATGTATGTGTGTATGTTTATGTATGTGTGTTTATAAAATACTGATGTAAGAGAAATACAGCTGTTAAGAAGCTGTCCAAAATCTGAGCTAGAGAATGGATATTTCACAAGGTTACAAATTGTAAGAGAAGTATAAAAGTGTTGTACCTTAGAACTCTGGGATGGACACTATAAATCAATGTCCTTTATTTAATCATTTACGTACTTATCCATTCATTCTATTTACCATAAAATTGTTGATAGCATATCATGCATGAGGAAGTCTGTCATTCTTGGAGATGCATCAATACACAAAGTAATCATGTCCTTAGACCCCATAGAGTGTATAGTTTTTCATGGAATATAGAAAATTACACAAGTAATTACCATAGTTAAGGTAGGAAATAAGGAATGCAAGGAGATCAGAAAGTAAGGCATAATAATCTAGGGTTGGGGGAGGAAGAGGGTGAGAAAAACTTCTCAGAAGTAATTTTAAGTCCAGTCCTTACCAAGGAATGGGATATAGCCAAAATTTGGAGTATAGGTAGAACACTGCATGAAAAAGAACAGCATGCAGAGGGGAAGCCTGTAGGCTAGACAAAGAAATTCAATATGGATGGAATATAAAAGTACAAGATGGAGTGTGGAAAGCTATGATGATGGAGAGGAAAGGAAGAGCTAGAAGATGGAGATTCTCATGCAGCAAATTAAGAAGTTGGATGCATCCTCAAAGGAATAGTTTGTTTTGTAATTGAGAAATGGTTCAGCAAGGGAGCATCATGAACGTTGTTGCATTTTTGTTTGTATGTTTTAAAGATCCTTTTACAGAGATTTTGTATGGATAAAATTTTAGGAAAAAAGAAATAATGGACATAGAGATATCAATGGTTTTAGCGGAATTGGAGAAAACAAAATAATTAGGAGATATCCTTAAGTCATTGTCTGCAAGTCAGCCTAATTGATTTGGTATGGGTTGGAAAGGATGATTTCAGAGTTTTTGACTGTAGTAACCAAAGATATTGTAGTACTGATTACAGAGTAAGGGAACAATTATAGAAGAGATAATTAGGAGAAAGCATAATAAGCTTCATTCATGTGCAGTTTGAGGTGTCTATCAGACATCAAGTGGAAATTTCTAGTGAATATTTAAATATATGGGATCTGGAATTGAGGAGAAAAATCTGGTATGGAGTTAAAATACAGAGAAAAATAACCATTAAAGAGATAGTGTTCACAGCCCCTCCTCTGCAAGATGCAGCTTTGTGACGGCTTCTTAATTCTGAATCCCAGAATTAGATCAATCCTATCTATGGCAAATATTGCAGACTGGTTCAATGAGCTTCTCTTCCTCTAACCTAGAGGATGGAAAGGTAAAATTTCATTTCTCACACTCCTGAAGCTAAGTTTTTAAAAGTGACAATCTTCCACCAAGCAGGTTCCCATGTAAGACTTGGGAGGCAGAACTAAAATTACAGGGCAGAGGCCATGTGGCTTCTCTGGCAAGCAAAATCAGAAAAAAAATATCTCTTTTCTTTCTCTCTTTTCAATTTTCCCTTCTCCTCTCCCCTCCCCTAACCTCCTCCTTCACTTCTCCACCTCCACCTTCTCCTCTTCTTTTTCTTGGGATCGGGGGCCAGGAGGGCTCACACTTCCTAATTTTATTTTTTTTTTATTTTAAAATTTAAATTCAATTAATTAACATAAAATGTATTAGTTTCAGAGGTAGAGGTCAGTGATTCATCAGTCTTATATAACACCCAGTGCCTTCCTTAATGTCCATTACGCAGTTAGTTACCCCATCCTCACACCCTCCTCGCCTCTGGCAACCCTCAGTTTGTTTCCTATGATTAAGAGTCTATTATGGTTTGTCTTCCTCTCTGATTTCATCTTCTCCTCCTCTTCTCTGTCTTTACCTTAGTCTTCTCTTTTAATAGCAACTATATAAGGATCTGTGGTCTCCAGCCTATGCAGGATTTCAAATGGAATATTTCTGTTGTGTGGTTGGATAGTTCTCCTACTTACGTTGCTTCCAGAAGTTCAGCATATAAATTTAGTGTCTAAACAATAATCTTTAAATATATTATTTTATTTTATTTTATTTTATTTTAGTTAGGAGTAGATGGTATTGTCAGCCATTAAAAATCCTTTCCTACTTAGCACTAACTAGGTTTTTCTGGAGTCATTACTGGGTACATATTTTGTAGGGCCCAGTGCAAAATACAAATGTGAGACCCTTATTCAAAAAATATTAAGAATTTCAAGATGTCAGCCACAGAGCACTAAAACAGTGGGAGCATCTAAGCCCATAACCCTGTGCACCTGCACAGTCCACACCCCCATGAAATCAATCCCAACTGGAATATTAAAAAACCATTTGGGTTGATGTGGGCAGAAGGTCCATTCTGGAAGCAGGTATTTTCAGGCTTCACCACCCTGTAGCCTTACCAACTACAACAGTTGTTAGCTGCTGGGTCAGCAAAAAAGAGCTAATCACTGGTGTACCTACAAGTGTCACATGCTATTTCACCTTATATGTCATTGTCTAAGTTGGCACAGGCTTCCTCCTAACTGAAAGAGTGCTGGAAAGTATCAGGAAATAATTTTAAGCTCACTGTGGTGAGTTTTATGGTATTTGCTACAAATCCTAATGTACACTTGCACAAGTCACAGGAAGTCCTGGAAATCCCCAGGACTCCTGATGCCAGACTACAGACTTCATTTTCAAACTTATCACAAGGACATAGCTTTTGCAGTCAGAAAAATACACAAAATGAAGGCAGGGAGGAAAGAGTTGAGCTATGTATGCCTTGCACCCTTTCCCTAACTCTATAATCTGATCATTCATTTCTTTTTGAAAGGAAAGGGAGGAACATGAAGATTGAGATAGGCCTGGAGTATTATTCAATGGGAAACCCATTCATATGGAAACTAAATGAGAATGCTTGTCAAAAATCCCTTCTTCTCTGTGATCCTTCTATTATACTATTCACAGAGGTACCCAGGACAACATGGATGATAAGGATAGCATACCGTCTTAAAGCAACAGCAACATTTGTACACAGCTAACCTGATGTCCACATGATGGACATGTACTCAGAATTCAGGAATGTACTCAGTCCAGGAAGAAGAAGAGAGGTGGGCTGTTTAATATGTACTGGCATCTTAAATACTTTTATTTTCAAATCCCCTTCCCAGAAGAAGCCTTGCAAAACTGTTTGGCTTTTCTTTGTTCATTTTCTGTGAAGAGTTGCTGCCATGGAGAAGGCTGAAATTTACCATTTACTCTTGATTTTAATTTTGCAGATATTTTACATCTTGCTTATATAATCGAAACTCATCCTAACAGTAGTTAAATTAAGTTTAATAACATAAAGCTACTTTAGAAAAAAATACAGAATTGCAGTGTGTAACAAAACCGCAGGTAAGTCACTTACTATTATTTGATGTTTCAGAACATCTACACCATTCTTTTCATTTACAGAGTGCTTTTAAGCCCCCCAAATGTTGTCTTTTATGAAGACTCAAGTACTAGAATTTGACATAGCTACACATCTGAGGGGTATATTAGGGTGGTAGTAATAGCACTTGACATGATTTCAGGAGATTTAGGTTTATTTGTTTCAGTTTCTAGATGTGTAACCTTTAGAAGTCACATAATGTCCCATCAAACTGTTCTAATATTTTATACAGGGTCACTTTATTCCTAACTTGATCTGGTCTTTATGTAGTTGGTTATTTCAGCACAGATTACAGACTTCCAAAGATTCTGTCTTTCTCTCTTTTACTCCCACTCTCAGTTATTTGTAGGATTTCAGTGTAAATTTGAAAAGTTTTGGATTTCTTAATACCTTCATGCTAATATGCTAATTTTTTTAAAAAATGTAAAACTAATTGTTGTGTATTGGATTACCTATCACATTTGCCATAAATTGGATTAAACTCTTATTTATCTGGGTCTCATTTTAAGAATATTGTTAATATATTTTAATGGGGAAAATAGGAAAGCAGGAATTTAACATAAGGAATAGATAAACAGCAGACTATAGGATTCAGTTGCAACTAGAATAAGCTAGAACATTTTACATATTGGCTATCCAAACATGGACTAGTAACTTTTTGTCTCAATATGTCTATATATTTTGTTAAAAAATTATTAACTGAAACTGCTAAAATAGCTTTACTTTAAAATTAAGGATAGAAAAAATCCTATATAAAAATATACCTGGTTTTCACTTCACAGATGTCTAATCTACAGTTTAAAAAGTTTCTATAATTTTACTTTTGTTATTTTTACTAACAACACAGTTGGTAATTAGCTAACTGAAAGCTTTTTTTTCCTTTAAATATTTTGTGTTTTAAGAAATGGTAAATTAGGGGAAAGATGGCGGAGGAGTAGGGGACCCTATTTCAACTGGTTCCCGGAATTGAGCTGGACATCTACCAGACCACTCTGAGCACCCACAAAACCAGCCTGAGATGTAAGAAGATCTGGATCTCTACAAACAGAATATCACAGGCAGTTGGTTTTGAGGTACGAAGCAGAGAGCCGTGATTCTGTGGGCAGCTATCAGAGGATGAAGGGCAGTGGGAGGGTGCCTGGACGTGGGGATCCTACACTGCCGGTGAGTGACAGCCTCGCGCGCTGCGGACGGGGCACAGACTCGCAGACCCGTAGCCTCGGGAAAGGACTTTAGGGCAGCCCCCAGGGTGGAAAACCAGACCGGTGGGGTCGCGCGCACACGAACCGCAGGCCCCCCCCGGACAGAAACCAAACAGAGAGATGGTTGCGTGCACGTGAACTGCAGCCTCCGAGACAGAAACCCAGTGCGCCGGGGTCGCACCAGTGAACTGCAACCCCCGGGGGTGGAAACCCCAAGTGGCGGAGTAGCGCGCAAGTGAATTGTGAGCAGCTGGTGGTTTTAGAAGCACAAAGGGCAGAGACGTGCCCGGACCTGGAGGCAGGACTGGGAGCGCTGCGGAGGGGCGCACAACCCAGGACTCTGTAGTTTATAGCAGCACGGACAGAAACGGAGACGGTGTGGCCTGGAGAGCTCACTAAAGAACAGACTGAGGTCTCTCTGCTCTGAGGCAGAGGGTTGGAAACGGTCTCTTCTGCTCTGACTCGTGGAAGAGACGTGGAAAGCCGCCAGGGAAAGGCGCCAGAGAACAAAAGCCCCAAAGACTGATTCCCACTGAGCCCATCCCCCACCACAG
>NC_138373.1:120376308-120484201 GCF_054177405.1 Leptonychotes weddellii | reverse complement strand
TCTAGAACTAATGATGTAATGTATGGGGATTAACATAAGAATAAAAAAAATAAAAAAAACAAAACAAAAAAAACCCAAAAAACTCTAGCGCTTTACACACTCTCCTTTGTCCACAAGATTCATTCTTTGACTCCGTGAGACAAGAACCTCGCTCTCCCACTTCATTGGTTTTAAATAACATTTCTGCCTCCTATGTTGAGGGTCAGTTTGGGGTTGATATTTTCATTCATTTGCAAAATATTGACTTGATATGCTTATCTTTAAAACAAATTTAGATGAATGGGTACAATATCAATATTGGGGGATGCCTTCTTCAATCAGCTGCTTGCCTTGTCTAGACAATGTATTATGACATTTCAGTCTGTCCAGTGACCTGTCTAAAACCAGAGCAGCTGTTTAATCATTCATAGTTACCTTCCATGAACTGGCCACTGTCACCATTCCTTTAATAGTTCTGGAACATGTGATACTTAGTAAGGTGACAGGACTTTATTACAAGTAGACTGTTGTGCGATAAGGAATACTAGTCAGGTTCTATAACATCAACATAGGAAATGTTTGAATGTATGAGCAAGAGGGCCTATGAGTGTTTCCGTAGGCTCCCATTTAAAATTCTTAGCAATTGTTTGAGAGAAATTATTAGACTCATTTTACAGATGTGAAAACTGAAGTTGAGAGGTTGAGAAAATCACAAAGACAAGCCAATAGTTACGTGCTCCCATTGGTCTGATTCTAGGTGGAACTCAAAGGTAATGGGAAGATGTAAAGTCTCTTAAATAAACTGTGGGAAGAGAGAACAACAACAAAAAAAGCGTCGTCTTCACATTTCTGGGTAGTAAAATCAATGACTTCTCAACTTGTTCCCAGTATTTTAGTAAAAGATTTACTCATGATTCTCAAGCAATTTCAATGAAAGCCCAACTGGTTCAAAAATTTTTATCTCAGCGCTAAATAACAAAAGTCCTAAAAAGTAATTTTGGAGTCACACTGATATAGTAATGGCATCATTATGTTTACAGGCTGATAGGGTCTGAAACTAGATATTTTTATGGATAGCAATACTTTTCACCAATCACATGAAACTAATCATCAGTTGTTAAGTTTACCTGAAAACTCATCCAGATATCTGCCATGTAAAAAGGAAAAAGGCACAAATCAAGGGAAAATTGGGGATGACTTAGTAACAGACTTATCTTTGAATTGTCTAATATAGTTGAGTTACACCTTCACCATACTTCTCAGCAATATAGCTTTTTGAAGTGAATTCCCTCTCTGGCCAAGAAGAAATAAATGAGTTGAGGAATAAAGGAAAAATGAGGCACAGGAAATAAATGAAAACTTTCTCATATATCTTCCACCTACCAGGTACAGCATAGTTACTTACGTAGTTAACTATTCTCTGAATCCTTAAAGCCATGGCAAGATTTATTGTTGAATACTGAAGATGAAATAATACTTGACGTTACGCAAAATATCATATATCACAGGTATCAAATTACTGTCGTTTAAATAAATTGTAAATCAGCCTTCTTGTTCCTCAGACAGAGACTTAGCTGCTGTAAATCACTAGGATCTTCCTGCTTTTCCACCGAACCATTATTGCCTTTTATATTCTAACAATTATCATGTGACTCCTCTTCAAAATAATAAAAGGGAATCACTACTGCAGAGAAAATCCTTTGGGAATTTCTCACAGGCAAAGTATTTCTATTTTTCCTTTCTAAGGCCACATAATGATTCCTCATAGCACAAGCCAGCGAACTTTTCCTTAAATGGCTAGGTAGTGAATATTTTAGGATTTTGCCAGCCACAGGGGCTCTGTCACAACTATGAAACCCTACCATTGTAGCTGGAATGCAGCTACAAACAGTAACTAAACAAATGGTGTGGCTGGAATCCAGTAAAATTTTATTTACAAAAACAGGACAGAATTTACCTATTGATTCTAGTTTGCTGACTTCTGTCATGTAAAATAGCTTCATCATACCTTCCACTCGGCCAGAGTACCCCACTGAAAGTTTTTTTCACTATTTCCAAATTTGATGACTGCCAATAATTTGCCTTTGTCCTTCCTCTCCTTTTGGTATGAAATTCCCTTCATAGTTATATCCCAGCCATTCTTCAAATCTTATCTCAAATCCACCTCATCAAAGATCTCCAGTAAGCATGATATTATGTGTATTTTAGAATATCATTAACCATTCCATTCATTAGGCAATCCCTTCTCTTGGTGACTTATAATAGTGTTATTATTTTTACACATAGAATCCTTTCTTTAAGAATTAAAGAAAAAACAAAGAATCTGAATTTTAAAAATGGGCAAAGGAAGTGAATAGACATTTTTCCAAAGACATACAAATGGCCAACAGGTACGAGAAAAGATGCTCAGTATCAATAATAATCAGGGAAATGCAGATCAAAACCACAATGAGATATCACCTCACACTAGTTAGAATGGCTATTATCAAAGAGATAAACAACAATTGTTGGTGAGGCTTTGGAGAAAAGAAAACCCTTGTGCACTGTTGACAGAAATGTAAATTGGTGTAGCCATTATGGAAAACAGTATGGAAGGTCCTCAAAAAAAAAAAAAAAAAAAAAAAAAACTACCATACAATCCAGTAATCCCATTTCTGTGTGTATATCCAGAGGAAATGAAATCGCTATCTCAGAGAGATATCTGCACTCTCATGTTCATTGCAGCATTAAGCACAATAGCCAAGAGGTGGAAACAACCTAAGTGTCCATCAACAGATGATGGATAAAGATGTGGTATATATATATATAATGAAATATTATTCAGCCATAATAAAGAAGGAAATTTTCTTTTTGTGACAACATGGATGAACCTAAAGGGCATTATGCAAAGTGAAATAAGTCAGATAGAGAAAGGCAAATCCTGTATGTTCTCACTTATATGTGGAATCTAAAAAAGCAAAACTCATAGAAATAGTAAAATGGTTGTTGCCAGAGGCTGAGGGGTGGGGGAAATGGGAAGATGTTGGTCAAAGGATATAAATTCTCAGCTATAAGATAAATAAGATCTGAGGATCTAATGGACAGCATGGTGACTATAATTAACAGCACTATATTATATACTTGAAAGCTGTTAAGAGAGCAGATCATCACCACACATACACAAAAATCTTAATTATGTGAGGGGATTGAGGTGTTAACTAATCTTACTGTCATAATCATTTTGCAACATATACATGTTTCTAATAACCATACTGTACACCTTAAACTCATATATGTTACATATAAATAATATCTAATAAATCTTGGGGGGGGGAGAATTAAAAGGAACCCAATCATATGGTATGATCCTCTCATTTGGGAAACATAAAAGCCAGAGAGGCTAAGTAATTTTCCATGATCAAATGAGGAAAAAGCAATAGTAAAGCCCAGCTCTTTTAAATCCTACTTTAGTGATCTTTATTAAGGCTGTAAAAATCTTAGCATTACATAAGAATTCCTAAGAGGAAATAACTCAACATCCCATCAAGTACAAAAAGTCCCTCTATCAGTTCATTAGCAATTAAATCCATTTTCAATATTTCCAATCACAGGGAAATCACTACTGACATGCTTCTATTTAAAAATAACTTAGTTTCTAAAAGGACCTTTGTGAGTCCATTTCCTATTAAACCAAAATGACACACTTAAATTCTTTGCTAATATATGCAGAGTTGATGAAATGGTGATCTGGTGAGAGTCTTTGTTCTTATTAATAAAAATTGTGAGTAGAAAGTAAAATGAGAAGCTTCCTTACCTCCTATGGAGAGGTCTGTGGTTGGACAGGTATAATTGTGATTTCTCATATTGGGTAAGACCATCCTTGCTGTAATATTTACTCACTTGCTTTTGCTCTACAGATTTTACTTTCACAGAGTCTTATCTCACGTTCACAAGGCAAATACTCATATGTTTGAGAAATGTTGTCATGTATCCTCTAAGAATATTTTTTCAGATTAAACAGCACAACTGCCCTTATTTATCCATACAATACCAAGAACACATCTAACAACTTGCATGTATGTATGTCATTCTTAAAAAAAATAATGGTTTCCACAGTGGCAAGTGGTCTGACCAGCACAGGATACAGTGAGCTTCTTGTCTTCCATGATTTGTAAGCTGAAATTCTCTTAAAACAGATTGATTGCATTAAAGATACATTCCTTTGGCTCAATCTGCTGGTAGTTTGCATAAATTCCTTACCCTTTAAGTAGATTTCAGTATGTTAAAATCAGAAATAACTCAGTTATATTTCAACAAATTCCTGCATAAACTATTTCATCTTATTTCCTGGTCAGTTGTGCATTCAACAGATCCTTGAAATTCATACTATAAGGTGGAATTCTAAGTTTTATGATTTAACCTCCATATACTGTTACTGATAATGCTACATGGTTGGAGGTCTTTGGGCTTAACTTCCTATATAAGTGAACCACTCTTCAATAAAGAAAAAATCTTTTATGAGTATTAAAGTCCCTGGAAAAGAAAGTTCAAAAACAAACGTTCTTTTTGAAGGTTTAACAGTAATGTCAAGAACAGGACAAGGCACTGTGCATTTAGATTTATATTTCATGTACTTTTGCTAGGATAAGCGTTCTCTGGAAGGAACTCTAAGAGTGCTGAAGGTTGAAACTGCTCTGTGCTTGTTTTTACACACAGTCATTGGCTAAATCTCACCATTTGTGATGTAAAGTCTGAAAACAGTCTCCAAGGCTGATGATAAGCAGTGAAAGAAAGCTTAAACATATCAGTAAGTCTCTACCTGAGCTCCATCTAACTTATTACATATAAAGTCAGCATTTTGCTGAGTTTACTTAGCTTTAATCTATTTCATCTATTTTAAGTAGATTCCTCTTTATAAATATTATTTTTAAAATATAATTGTGAGAGAACGAAAGAAGACAATTATGTATGACAGATAAATGTTAAGGCAAAACCTAGACAAATACAAAAACAAAAAAACAGAAAAACGGGAAAGGATCTCATTCTATCAATGCCACAGGACTTTCTCACCAAGCTATTTCGCTGGTGTTCTAAAAATAAGCATGGGGTGTTCTAAGCCTTCTAAATTAGTGTGATGCAGGCTAGAGCCCCCACATCAAGGCTCTTATCTATAGGACAAGCAGATTAAACTCATTTGCAAGTGTCACCTCTGCCCTCCTCTTCTCATCTTAAGTGGTTCATTAGCTTGTTTTGAGTAGTAGTACCCAGGTATCAATGAGTTGGCTAAAGGTTCCCAGCATGAATTTAGATTTCAAAATGGATGTGACTGAAGCAGTAGCTATCATTTTCATACAGTGGCAGTTCTGTAATTTGGGAGTCTGGAATTTGATGACCTCAATTGTACTTTAGTCATCTACCTCTTCACAACAGAGACTATAGGCTGGCCTATCTGCACTATAATGTGTGTGAGATGGGGAGAAGAGTGAGAACTCATGGGACGGGGCAGGGAGTAATAGTGTAAGGGACACATTCTTAATCTATGTTGGCTTGAGAAAATATCTCCAGTTTGGGTTCAATGGACAAAAGTTTATATACTATTATATAAATATGGTATTTGAAGTATTGTATATTTCAATGGACAACTGTTTGGACTCCAGGAAAAAAAAATGCTAATAATCTACATGGTATCACTGAACATACACATACTCACACTCACTCACTCCAATAATTATAGAAACTATAGAAAGACCCATAAATAAAAATTAAAAAAAAAACTGAAACATAATTCTAAGACCTAACTCTTACAGTCTTTTTGCTATATATAAATATAGGGACAGTATGCTAAACAAATTATAAGGTATATATATGTGTGCGTGTGTGTATGTAAACATATACATTTTAATGTAAGAGAAATAACCCATTGTCCTTTCAGATTAAAATAAAAATTTATTGAAACCCAGTGTGGGGTGATTTTTAAATAACTACAAATTCTCTGACATTGCTGTCTTTGACTTGAATATTGGCTGGTCTTAATACCTCATTATGACCAATTTCATCTGTTAACTTGGGCAGGTTACCCGTTCAAACAATAATCTAGGTATTTTGTAAATTAGGTTAGAATCCAAACGCAGTGGTCTTTAAGAAAAGAAGATTATCCTAGAAGAACTGGGTAAACCTGATTCAATCTGTTAGGAAGTTGTTAGAGCACAGCTGAGGCTTTTCGAAATTCTGCCTGTAGATAACCGTTTCGGTAATGTCCAAGAGTTTCGGCTTGCTTTTCCTGATGGCCTGCCTTATAGTTTCCAAACTTGCCTATCCAGTCCCTAAAATTATGTAAGGCAATTCCTTTCAATAAATCTTTCAATATGTATCTCCTATTCATCTTATTCTCTGGTTGAACCCTGACTAATACACTATGTGGTAGAAGTGACTGTACATGATTCTCAAGGCTATGTCCCAAAAAGTGATACAGCTTCTGCCTGGCTCTCCTTTCAGATACTTGCCTTAAAAACCAACCATGTTGCTGTGATGAAATCCAGGTAACGTAGTTGTGTTCCACCCCCAAAACAGGTGACTGACATCATCGTCTGCCAGGCATTTAAGAGAGAAAGGCTTTGAGAAGATTTTAGACCCACCACTCATTGACCACAACCATATGAGAAACAGATCAAGAACAACATAACCAAGCCCAGTCAACTTCCAGAATTGTGAGAGACAATAATAAGTTGTTGTTTTACACTACTGTTTGGGATGGCCATGTATATAGTACAGATAACAGTTACAGACCTTGGAGGCTTTGTATTGTGTTAAAATCTCTAAATTAGAACATTTTGAAACCTGCCTAGAGGCTTACGTATTTTATTGATCTTTTCAAAAAACTGGCCTTTGGTTTTGTTGATTTTCTCTTGATTTCCTGTTTTCAATGTCATTGATTTCTGCCCTGATTGTTATTTCTTATGTTTCCTTTTGGATTAAATGATTTTCTTTCTCTAGTTTCATAAGATGGAAGCTTAGGTTATTAAGTTAGAAATATTTCAGATCTTCCTTATTTTTAAATATATGTATTTCATGTTATAAATTTGCCTCTAGGCACTGTTATTACTGCACCTCAAAAATTTTGATATATTTTTGTTTTCATTTATTTCAATATATTTTAAAATTTCTCTAGAGATATCTTCTTGACCCATGTGTTATTTAGAAGTGTGTTGTTTAATCTCCAAGTATTTCTGAATTTTCCAGCTATTTCCAGCCAGTTACTCATTTTTAGTTTAATTCCACTGTAGTCTAAGAACATATTTTGCACGATGTTTATTCTCTGTATTTGTTCAAGTGTATTTATCTTGGTGATTATTCCATATGAGCTTGAGAAGAATGTGTATTTTGCTATGTTGAACGAAGTATTCTATAAATTTCAATTAGATACAATTGATTAATGGTGCTCCTGCTCAGTTCAATTATATCCTTACTAATTTTCTACCTGTAGAATCTATCAATTACTGAAAGAGGTATGTTGAAGTCTCCAACTATACTAGTTACATAGCATTAATTTTTATGTTAAATTTGCTAGGAGCTGGGATATTTCACTGTTTACTGCAGCTGTAGTTGCCAGAGGCTTACAATTGATTTAGTGTCATTGTTTTTAATCTCCCCTGTTTTCTTTGGGTCTAAGAGCTCCTTAAAGTCAGTATTTGTCTTTCAGCAATTCCAGCTATAATTCACTGTTGATGTGGTGGTAAGGTGTTGGGTATTGTATTATTAATTATCAATCTTTTAGTGGGCCTGAGTCGCTAGACTTTGACCTCCACAAATGTTTCTTACCACTTCTTTTCTCCATTTGGGTAAGACAGGAAGGTTAGAGGGGGCTAAGTTGGATAATTTCTTCTCCCCCCAGGTCAAACAATGATCTGGTAAAGTCTTTTCTCCTTGGAGAGTAGGCCTTTGTTTCAGATAATGATCCAAGCACATTTCAAAATGGTTACCCCTATCCCCTTCTGCCAAAGCCACAGGGGATATTTATTGTCTCCTCACAGTGAGAAACTCTTGGGGTTCCTGGAGATGAAGCCACAAAAGTTTAGGGAACCTCCCAAAACTGTACCTCCCAGGGAATTCTCACTTTCATGCTAAGCCATACTCAGCCTCCAGTCATTGTCAAAATTAACCAGTATAGTGTTACTACTAAATTATGGGTTCCAATGGCTTCTGCTCCAGGTAAACGAGTGTCTACAATGATTGTCTATATTGCCTATTTGTCTATCTTTCCAAACTTGAGTATAGTGATTTGCCCTATAACCATAATATACTGATAGGTGCATGAAAATCTTTTTTGATTTTCTGTTTTTATTTTTTTTTCCTTTTTCTTGTTATAAAGAAGGGAATGACTTCCAAGCTCTTTACATTTTTGAAGTGAAACTAGAACTTTCCAAGTGCTACATCCATGTGAATGTCAGTTGGAGGATGGTGGCACAGTGTTCAGGAAAATATGACCATTAAAGTAACTAGCATAAATTTATTTTATTATTGTTTGCCCCTTTACATAAAAATATGAAAACTTAAGCAAGTGGGATGCATATAAATGTCTTGATTAGGGTTCTATTATTTTTAAAGAGTTAATGGGTTCTAAATATTTGATTATATAAATACTAAGAAATGGATATTTCTTACAATTTCTACCTAGGCTTTACACTATGATGAGGAGATGCAAAGGGACTGTGAAATAGGTAATCTGACCATATCTGGAATATTTGCAGGATGCTCCATGTATTCTTAGAATCAGATAACAGGATGAATGCCTGGCATGAACACTATAGTGACTGACCCAGACTCTCATTTTGTGTCTCTGCTTCTATTCTTGCCAACCTAAAAAAGGATTATGAACCAGTAAATGACAAAGAAGACCATTGTAATAGCAGCTAACTTTCATTATGGGCACACAGATGATTTTTTTTTTTTTCCCTGAAAGGCCTTTCCTTCTTTTCCTATACTTATTGCTGTGTGGCCTAAAAAAAATAGCTGAATTGCTCTGGGCATCTGTTTGAAAGTAAGGGGTAAAAGTAGAGTGTGCCTTTTCTTAACAATAACAATTAGAATTTTTCTTCTCAAATAACCTTACAAACATGATGATTCACAACTGGCATGCTGTGACCTAGTTTCAGCTGGTTTTATAAGAATATTCATTATAATAATGCAGTCACCAAAACTCAGCATGCTGAGCAGCTAGAAACCAATCTCTGGGTTTTCTACAACCCCATCTATCTATTTCAGGGGACTGTTGTTCTGCAGGTACTCAACTATGTGTAGATACTCTTAAACTGTTTTATAATTATATTTTTCTTTGTTCTCTTGCTCCTCATGAAGAGAGATTTCCAAAATGAAACCTGGTGTAAAATTCAAGTGCTTATTAGCTGAGAATATATTTTCCCAACTAATTTATTCTAGAGACATGGGGGAAAATCCTAGAGAAATAACAATTGACTTTCCATGTATTTTCAAATCACTGATAACAGTAAAATTCTATGGTTCTCTAAAGAGTGGATAAGTAAAAGGCATACTTCTAGAGAGTCAAAGAATGTATATCATAAATTCAATGCAATTCCAGTTTGTTACCAGAAATATTTTACCCCAGTTTATGCTTTCTTAATTTGTTAAAGAAGCAAACAGTGCAAACTTCTTTGGGATAAAATATTAAAATATAGGGTGAAGAGGTCAAGTGAGGACACAGTGACAAGACAGCCCTCTACAAGGCAGGAAGAGAGTTCTTACCAGAAACTGAATTGGCCAGAACCTTGATCTTGAATTTCTAGCCTCCAGGACTATGAGAAAATAAATTTCTGTTGTATAAATTAAAAAAAAAAAAGGGTATTATATGCAACATTTCAATATCCTTGTTCCATTGTTTCTATGCCCTGAAATTTCATCAATGTTATCTCAAACTATATTCACATGCATACATACATATATATCCATATCTATATTCACATACATACATATATATCCATGTCTATGTATCTATATATCTATCTCCTGTTAATTTAGCTTTGTTTTTCCAATTCTCTAATTAGAAAATGAGCTACTCTATACCTAACTGGATGCCAAAATGTCTCTAAATTTCTGCTGATGTTTTAATAGTGCAGAACTTTCAACTAGAAGTTATTCTTTTTCCTTCTATCTTAATAAATGAAAAAGTATATTTTCTATAAACTGAGATGTTTCTCATGACTAATACAGTCATGTAACCAAGAGCTATTTTTGAAATGAATAAAGGATATTGGACTCCAATCATTGTGGGCAATGCTGTAGTGATCAATGAGCTTGAAGGATTACTGAGTGAGGTGGCTCTTTTTTTGTTGTTGTTTTGTTTTTTTTATTTATTTATTCATGAGAGACAGAGAGAGAGAGAGAGGCAGAGGGAGAAGCAGGCTCCCAAGGAGCAGAGAGCCCGATGCGGGACTCGATCCCAGGACCCTGGGATCATGACCTGAGCTGAAGGCAGACGCTTAAACATCTGAGCCACCCAGGCGCCCGCTCTTTGTTTTTTTTAACAAATACACTGGAATGTTTATTTTTACAGATCTCATTTTATTCTGGTATATCATGGAAATATTTATTCTGAAGGTGCTTCCACTGATGACAAAAGTGATGGAATGCTTGTTTTGAAATTGCCTTTAGATACAATGTTCTGCTCATTAATGTTACGGATTCTATCAGTGCTAAGTACTATTGCTAGGTACAGGAGAGTTAGTCTAGAAGATATTCAGCTTACATTTTTCCTTTTCTTGGCCTTTGAGTCTTGATAGGAGTCAGTTTTGACCTAAATGGCATGACCTCCCTTAATGCATCATATACTTGTTCTAAAGAATCCATGACATAAAACTACAGAGAGAATTAACATTATGAGAGATAGTTTCCTGATGAAGCAATTAAACGTTTTTGAAGTCAAAACAGGAATATATTTCTTCCTTTTAAAAACACTCCTTTGTTAATCATCTGATACTACTCTAGATCAACTGGTTATAAGCTAGAATGCTTTAGAAAACAGAAAAAAAAAATCAATGCAGACGGTATGGCTTTTTTTAGCTCTAAGATAACATGTCATACATATATGGAAAAATTGCTATACAATTATTCAATCATTCAACAAATATTCAGTGATAGCCTACAATGCACTAGACACTGAGCCTTGTGCTAGATTATCTAGTGTGAGTAGACAGATTAGTAGTTTAATAGGGGTGCCCTGTTTCTCTTATGAAGTCTATTTAGTATTTCTATGAATCCTATCATTTCTTTCTGTGTTGTAGGTAGAGGGGGGTGAAAATAGATAGTTGCAGAAAATGTAAAGATCATAGTAAGAGTAGTAATGAATGACTAGAATTGTCACATAGGTGTGACCAGGTGGAAAGAGGGCACTGAATTTCAAAATAATGTAGGGGTCACAGCCCCATAAATGAATTAACATCCTAGACCTTATACTACCAATCCTACCTTGGGGGAAAAGAATGCTCTCTGTGAAATTAGAATAATTTTAGTATGATACACTAAATACTATAACACTGATGAAATGAATGGTAGAATTGAGACCATGACCTGGACTTGACAGATGTGGAAGAAGAGAAGGCAGATAGCAGGAGAGGAATTAATAATAAAGGAGAAAAGAGATAGAGGCATTTATGCCAGACCTGCCCTTTTATCTTTGACTGTCAACCAAAATAAGAATAACCTTGAGAGGAAAAGCTTCTCAGATGGTAAGAAAGAAGTCTCCGGCACATGTCTTCTGAATTGTTACTGAAAACCATCCTTTCCTCACTTCCTTCAGCAAATACTCATTGAGCATTTCCCATATGACAAGATATTAGCTATACTCTGGGATATAGCAGACCATCCTTATAGAGCTTATATTATATTGGGCAGAATTTGATTGGGAGCTATTAATTTGGAATCTTATATTTATACACTATTTGATTTGTGATTACTGACTCAGGTTTAAGTCAGAAGGCCAGTAATTACCCACTCTGAAACTAAAGTCATTTATTTTTATAATTTGTACTGTAAACAGCAATCCATCAAAACAAGTTAACTCATCTGATTACCATGCATAATTAGAACAAATGATTTTAACTGGTTCCCCAGGAAGTTACTCTGCTCAAGGATGAACATTCTCTCTTTTTTTGGCCAAAGTCAATTAGATTATTCTGGATATAAAAATATTCCTCAATAAAAATAGTCATATTTATATATATATAGGGTAGAGCTATGTTGCTTCAATTTTTATGTACACATAAAAGTATATATATTTCATTATTATATTCATATGTATATAATGTGTATATGAATGCAATAAAGTATGGTATAACTTAATACATGATAAAATACCTTTAGGCCATTATATAATAAAAGCAAGTTCATGGAAACATAGAAATTTGTGTACATAAGATATAAAAAAGATTTAGGTTACCCTAGCTCAAATATTTTAAAAAGGCATTTATTTTTTAAAAATCCTTGTTTTGTGAATCTAGCCAAAAATGTGTTAGTCATCTTGATCTTTCCCTCTACTCTGTGTAAAAGCAAAATTTAGGCTAATGTCTGATATAAATAGTGAATGAACATGGGTTCGAAATGGACTGAGTAGATCTAATGCTATACGCCTCTCTAATCCTGATGCAAATATGCCATTGGTAAATTCTATAATATATGTAAGGTGACATTTTTTCTCAGCAGGGAAAAAAATAAGAATATGAAATAAGGTGATGTAAGCTGGTCTAATTTTCCACTCTGTGCCACGTATTGATGGCCCTCATAATTCACACCTGAAGGAAAGTACAAGCAAGGCAGAAGACATTTGAAACCAGATAAACCCTACTGTATTAGGGAAAATGCCAATTAAAGAACATGTATTATCAACAAGAAATCATGAGTTCATTAGTGCATAGTTGAGAAGGAAAATAATTTGGCTTAAGAGGATTAGAAATCCTCAGTTCCTAGTTACAAGTAAGTCAACCACATAGTAAAATAAACAAATTCAATAATATTTGAAGTTTCTTAACAAAGATAGTCAAAAGGGGAGAAATGACAATATAATGATACATGCAAAGCTTTGTTCTTATTGCTTCTGAAAAATCTATGTTTCAGAAAGATCTTACTGAGAGGAGAAAAACAAGCTTGCTGTTAAATCCTTGGGGCTTAACTACAGCTTTGCACTGATTTTTATAGGTGTTCCTTTTCTCTAATAATATCACATTATTTATTAAAATTGTGACATTGGAATAATTGATACACAGTTAAAGTGCTTTAAAAAATAAACTTTGCAAGAATTATGATTCATTTATCCCTGATTTCACTGGTTTTGTGTGGGTTATTTATACATTAATGTTCAGTACAGTTTAATTTACTTTATGCCCATGTATTATTTGTAAAGTGTCTTAAGTTTCACCAATGACAACAAATCTATTGAAACAAAAATAAGAAAGAAAGCTATCTTCCTTCCCCTGATGATGTGGCCTTTCCCAGTTTCCCCCATGCAAAAATAGAGATAATAATTTATCTCTATTTCAAAGAATTGTTCTGAAAATTGAATAATTTAAAAACAATTCAAGTGCAAATGCTTTAACATTATAAAGCACTTTGAAAAAAATCCACTGGTTTTTTATTAATATAATAATTATCATTAATGTCTTTTTTGGACATGTAAAAATGAAATAGGGCAATTATAGGTAATTATGAGAAATGATGGAAAAAAGGCTGAAGCAATCACACAAAAGTAAATTAAGCCTGTGTCACATTTCAGTCTCAAAAAAAAAATTAGATTTTGCTCAAGGGTCATTGCTAGCCTTCAATACACACCAAGTAGCAAAAAAACAGGAAGACATTCTCAATTAACCTTCCCCCCACCCCCTTCTACTACCTCAGCATACCTTTCATTTCTCAGGACTGTGGAATGTGACTTTGACTCAGTAATTGATGTTGCTGCCACAAACTTGCAAATATGGATACACTCTTTTCTTTCCCCACCCCTTTCTAACTTCAACAGAGGAAAAAGGAGCCAGCATGCAAGTGTGAGGAGATAGAGAAGATGAAGAACAATTTAAAAATTCAGTGAATTCCTGACTCTAAACAATTAAACTCAGAGTGAAGAATTAGATGATCCTCATAGTTACATAGGATGTTCCTAGAAAAGCAAAGAGAGGGGCATCTGGGTGTCACTCGTTAAGCGTCTGCCTTCGGCTCAGGTCATGATCTCAGGGTCCTGGGATCGAGCCTTGCATTGGGCTCCCTGCTCCGCAGGAAGCCTGCTTCTCCCTCTCCCCTCCCCGTGCTTGTGTTCCCTCTCTCACTGTCTCTCTCTCTGTCAAATAAATAAATAAAATCTTAAAAAAAAAAAAAAAAGAAAAGCACAGAGACTAGACACTTGGTTTGGACAAACAAACCACAATGTCACCATTTTAAAAGAATGCGATCTCAAACAAATTTCTCAAACACATTGGCCCTCAAAATGTGAAAATAGGCAAAATATTTAGTATATTGCAGGTGTAAAATTGATACCAAGTAACCATATGATGATGATGATGATGATGATGATGATGATGATGATGATGTCCGACATCAAATATATCTTAAAAGTCGGGGTGCCTGGGTGGCTCAGTCGTTAAGCGTCTGCCTTCAGCTCAGGTCATGATCCCAGAGTCCTGGGATCCAGCCCCGCATCGGGCTCCCTGCTCCGCGGGAAGCCTGCTTCTCCCTCTCCCACTCCCCCTGCTTGTGTTCCCTCTCTCGCTGTGTCTCTCTCTCTCTGTCACATAAATAAATAAAATCTTAAAAAAAAATATATATCCTAAAAGTCATTACCACAGTTATTTATAATTTGGCATTACTGATCCCCCAATGTAAGTCTTATAATTTGATAGAATATCCCCCTTTCATTTTGAAAAACTTGGAGTTTATTAGAATGAATATCTTAATGTTAGACTTACTGAGAACAAGTCAAACTTAATAAAGGCATGTTCAAACCAGAGTTTAACAAATCAAGTATTTCCTTTCTTTTGTGAATTAATCAATATTTGCATACTGCATGTTTATCAGTTTGAATATCAACTATTCACATGAAATGCAGTAGAAATGAATGAACATACTTAATTAAATTATGTCAATTAAATTTGCATTAAGCCCAGATTATTCTCAGGATTTTTTTTTTTTAAAGATTTTATTTATTTATTTGACAGAGAGAGAGGGAACACAAGCAGGGGAGTGGGAGCGGGAGAAGCAGGCTTCCCGCGGAGCAGGGAGCCCGATGCGGGGCTCAATCCCAGGACCCTGAGATCACGACTCGAGCCAAAGGCAGTTGCTTAAGCGACTGAGCCACCCAGGCGCCCCTATTCTCAGGATTTTTAAAATAAATTTCTATTAGTTTATTTTTGCTATTTGTGAATTACTCCTAAGATTAAAATGTAGGAAGGGGCACCTGGGTGGCTCACTTGGTTAAGCATCCAACTCTTGATTTTGGCTCAGGTCATGATCTCAGGGTCATGAGATCCAACCTCGCCTTGGGCTCTGTGCTGGGCATGGAGTCTGCTTGGGATTCTCTCTCTCTGTCTCCCTTTGCACCTCCCAACCCCCTGTTAAGGCACATGCATGTGCTCTCTTAAAAAAAAATTAAAATTGAAGAAAATTGTTATGGGTCCAATTGATAGTATTCTGACCATTACTTGCTCATTACTTCATTAATCTGATAATAATATTATTATCAATAATACTCTTGCATAGTGCTTTGTTTTTCTATAATTATTTATTAAATCTTAAAATTATGGTGCAACATGTAGCATTTTTCTGATGGCTCCTATAAAGTAAAACAAAACAAAACAAAACAATGCCACAAGAAAAATATCTTGCTGTTTTTTAAATCTTTTCACATTTCTCATATACTTTTTTTTAAGCGGCATGGAGCCCAACTCAGGACTTGAATTCGTGACCCTGAGATAAAGACCTGAGGTGAGATCAGGGTCCTGGGATCGAGCCCTGCATCAGGCTCCCTGCTCGGCGAGAAGCCTGCTTCTCCCTCTCCCACTCCCCCTACTGTGTTCCCTCTCTCGCTGTCTCTCTCTCTGTCTCAAATAAATAAATAAAATCTTAAAAAAAAAAAAAAAAAGAGTCCCTCACTTAACCAACTAAGCCACCGAGGCGCCCCTCATATACTTTTAATAGTTCCCTATATATATGGCTGAGCTGGATTAACACAAAAATATTACTAAATTAATATAAATCTTCTAATAGCTATGTTTTGTTAATGTATCTTTCTAGTTCATGAAGAACGTGTTGCATTTCATGACTCTTAATTTTTTTTTTTAAGATTTTATTTATTTATTTGAGAGAGAGAAAATGAGAGACAGAGAGCATGAGAGGGAGGAGGGTCAGAGGGAGAAGCAGACTCCCTGCTGAGCAGGGAGCCCGATGCGGGACTCGATCCAGGGACTCCAGGATCATGACCTAAGCCGAAGGCAGTAGCTTAACCAACTGAGCCACCCAGGTGCCCCGCATTTCATGACTTTTAACACTGCAAAGCAATGACTTACTCAAAGTCAGAAATTTAAATATATCATGATTTTTTTATATGTTTAATAGCACTGGCAAGATAAAACTTGGGGTCTCTCTGTACCTTGGGTAAATTTGATTAGTTCAATCAGGAATACTGAATTTAACAGAATCCCTGCTACATTTGTAATGCTCAATGAATATGACTTTCATTCTATTTCTGCTGTTTTGCTTTAACTTTTTAGACCCTCTCTTCAATTAGACATGCTCTTTATCTCATGTTCAAAATCATGCTTATACCGCAGGTTTTCTAAGTCCTTCTCTAACTGAATAATCTTATTTGGATTATTACTTTTCTATGATTCATCCTAGCCTTATGTATTTAATGTATAGTTTAAACATTCATACATTCTTTTTTTTTTTTTAAGATTTTATTTATTTATTTGACAGAGAGAGACACAGCTAGAGAAGGAACACAAGCAGGGGGAGTGAGAGAGGGAGAAGCAGGTTTCCTGCCGAGCAGGGATTCCGATGCGGGGTTCGATCCCAGGACCCTGGGATCATGACCTGAGCCGAAGGCAGACGCTTAACGACTGAGCCACCCAGATGCCCCACATTCATACATTCTTTCATGGTTTGGAACAGTTCATGTTGCTTTGCTTGCCCCACTTATGTTGCTCTATTATTCAGATGCCCTAAAGGTAAAAATACAACACTATACTATAAATATTGCTCATTATATATTAGTTTACTAGTTGAAATTTACATTAAATGTGCATTTAGTTTTTAGACTAAATAAAATTGACCGTTTCATTATGTCATTTGTAATGTTGATGTTAGCCAGTCATTTCAGCTAAAACTGTTTTCAGATAAGAAAAGAAAAGATATGTCATTTTAAATTGTTTACATTTGTAAAGCAGATATTTTTACATAATTATTGTACTCTGATGTTTGGATTAAAATCAGAAAAATACTTAAGCTCCATGGATTAATCCACTGATGCAAATTTATTTAAGCCAAAGTACTCAGAATTTATGCTACTTAAAGATATTATAATTCAAAGAGCTAAAACTTCCAATAAAGAAGGGGGAAAAATAATCTAAGCACTGCCATTTTGACCATAGACTACTTGTATTGCTCCCCTCTATGCTCAACATTTTGATCTGTGATCTACGAAAGACACTTCGATTGCTGTCTTGAGAGTGCCATTTCTCATGAGCAATCTATTTGAGAAGTTGTTTGGTCTTGTTTTGTAAGTGGAGGACAAGTGAATGAAGGCAAGTGCAAGTAGTTAGGGGACTGAGTTCTACAAAAGAAAGAGTTAAAGTCTTATATGGCTCTGGAAAAACAGCTCTGTTAAGTATAAAAAATAAAAGTTAAAACAACAACAACAAACAACAACAAAAAGCAGCCAGAAAATGATCTTGAAAATAATAGATTTTTAATTTACCACTTCATTATAATTACTTAAAATAGCCTTAATATCAGATTATTTCATTTTATACAATATATCTATTGGCTACCAAATCCCATAAACTTTGTGTCAGCTCAGCAGGGACTAAGAGTACAAATTACTTTTTATGTGGTTTCAGATTTTACTTGGTATAAGTCCCCAGAATACCTGGGATTCTCTAAGAATTAGAATGAAACACAATTAAAATGGTGACTTGAGGGGCGCCTGGGTGGCTCAGTTGGTTGGGTGGCTGCCTTCGGCTCAGGTCATGATCCTGGAGTCCCTGGATCGAGTCCCGCATCGGGCTTCCTGCTCGGCAGGGAGTCTGCTTCATCCTCTGACCCTATCCCCTCTCAGGTGTTCTCTCTCTCTCATTCTCTCTCTCTCAAATAAATAAAAATAAAATCTTTAAAAAAAAAAAAATGGTGACTTGATTCCTCCTGTTTCCCACATCTCTCAAAATCTTAACTGACTTTCACAGTCCAGTGTAAGCGCCACTTCCATCATGAATATTTACCTAAACATTTCAACATTTATGATCTATTTCTCCAAATCCATAAGGCATCTATTTCTTGCATTACACAATTTGTTATTAATTACTACTTCATAATAGTTAAGCAATGTTTGAAGACTATGTATTTATATTACCCTTCCCTAATCTCTCAAAGTATTCTATGTTATTATAGCTCAAAGACTGATTCACACTTCACTTTTTTTGAGAGAGTGCGTGATTGGGGGCGGGGGCGAGGGAGAGGGAGAGAGAGAATCTTAAGCAGGCTCCACGCCCAGCAGGAAGCCTGACATGGGGCTCAATTTCATGACCCTGAGATCATGACCTGAGCCGAAATCAAGAGTCGGAAGCTCCATGGACTCAGCCACCCAGGCGCTCCCACACTTGACTTTTATGTACCTGAGTACTAAAATAACTGTAAATATGACAGGTCTTATTTTTTGAGCTGTGACTTTAGTGTCAGAAACTTGACTTTGTCACTTACTAGCTGCATGATCTTGAGCAAGTCAACTGATATTTCTAAAACTATTTTTTATTATGAATAAGATATTCTAATAATGAATTCATAGGGTTATAAGAATAAAATGAAATACTACATGGGAAATAGTACTGGAACCATGAAATGCTAGAAAATTGGTTATTGTAACAAAAATTATGTCTAAATGGACAAAAAAGTGCTAATCTCTCAGGTAATTTACTTAGGAATTGGTATGAGGAATTTTGAGCAGACAGAGCATACTTTAATAATCATCCATCTCAACTGTTTTCCACATCTAAATTTAAAAAAATAATCAATTCTGCAGCAGTCAGCACCTTTCTTGTTAAAGATGTTCTGTTTCTGTTTCCCATAGAGACATGACAGTTTAGTCTTTCCCCATTTCTCAAGAAAAGATGTAAAACCAGGATACTACATTTACCTGGCATAAAATGTCCTAATTTCTTATACTTGTAAGAATCTAGCCTTCATCACCAAAACCCATATTCTAAGCTTATCAGTATGACTTTTTAAAATATTACTTTAATAGGGAATCTAGTGAATTGAAGCTTATTTACTATATTATATATTTATCATAGTTGATATGCAGTAAACTGAAGATTGCTGCATATGGGGTCCAAGGTATTCTGGTGGGGGAATTGTAAGACAGTGAAATTTCCTTTTATTTAATTAAAGGAAGGGAGGTGGCAGCTTCTCCCCCTCCACACCTTAGGATATTATCACTTTGCAATCTCTCCTGGACTGTCTGCATACATGTAATGATATGCATACAAAATAATTATCTTCCTCTTCTTTATTGATACAAATTTTTTGTTTTGTCTTTGGGGGGAGGGGCATGATTTCCTATTTCCCCAAGAGAACTGTATCTCAATCATTTCTAAAAGAGGTTCAGAGTTTTTGTAACAAAGAAGATTCTAATCAAGGCTTAGAGGAAAAGAAGGAATAGGGGCAACCTGTAGGTAGGAAGAAGTGGGTAGAAATAAGTTGGTTTACACTGTTTCTAGGTGTTTCTCAGTTTATACCTAAAAATTCTTGCTAGCTTCAAGATGAATACCTTTTGAGATGGAGAGTGTGCACTTGACCAGGCAGGTCTGCACAGGTGTGAAAACAAAACAAAAAAAAACCTTAATATTGATATTAAAGTTCAACTTTAGCCAATAACCATCTTGCTTGAGCTTAGAATTAAATGCCAGAGACAGCTTCACTGTTGCTGACATCTTAATCTTGACACTTTCATCAAAATCTGTGAGAAGCAGAGATCCTGCAGAGTAACAGGAGTTTAGTCAGCAGCCTGACCCCAAGCTCCAGTGACTGGTCAGTAATCTGGGGAGCAGAGTCTCATACTTCATTTATTCCTGACTTTGGTGGTATTAAGCGAGGTTGCTTTTTCTGGAGCAAGGAGATTCTGGAGATAACTGTGCAGTGTTATAGGCTCTTTGAGTGACATCTAAGTCTATATTTAAAGAGATACATATATTTACTTTTTTTTAAAAAAAGATTTTATTTATTTGAGAGAGAGCGCACGGGGGTGGGGAGCATGAGTGGGGAGAAGGGCAGAGGGAGAGGCAGAAGCAGGGAGCCCCATATGGGGCTGGATCCCAGGACCCTGGGATCATGACCTGAGCCGAAGGCAGACGCTTAACTGACTGAGCCACCCAGGTGCCCATTTACTCTTTTAACAATAAATAACAGTGCAAAGGCAAGGATATACCAGGAGAGATACCAATGATACAAAGCTAATGTACTTTCTGATCATCCAATCCTATGGAGGACTAGAGTTGGAATACTAAGAATAGGACTTTATCATTTTGTCCAAATAGGAAGCCCTGTTTCATATACTTTATCCATTTCTAATTAGTTAAATATAATAATTCACTTGAAAACTTCCTATTTTTATTTTTTTAAGATTTTATTTATTTATTTGACAGAAAGAGAGAGAGCACAAGCAGGCAGAGGGAGAGGAAGAAGCAGGCTTCCCCGCTGAGCAGGGAGCCCAACACGGGCTCAATCCCAGGACCTTGGGATCATGACCGAAGGCAGATGCCCAACCGACTGAGCCACTAGGCGTCCCAAAAACTTCCTATTTTTAAAGGAAACATTTTTTTTTTATATTTGTTAGTTAAAACAATGTTTGACAGTTTGTAAAGACTGTGATTCTTATATTTTTGGACTAATCTATAAAGCTTATACCACAAGAAATTTCTCATTTAATGCTCATCAAATTCTTATACACTTTTTATTTGTGAATTATTAATACTTACTAATCCATTAAGTAATGCTATGAAAGTTATATAATAAAGAAGAAAAATTACTTCCAGATCCTGAAGGTAGATGTCTTAATGGTCCATATTAACTCATAACTTAACTAAATAATGAAGTAATTAAGAATTTGCTACTATAAAACTCTCTTAAATATAAATTTCTTTAAAGCTATAAAAATATAAAGTTAATTATCAGTTAATATCTAATATCTTCTTTTTTGAAGAAAGCATGATATTTTAATGTATGGAATAAGTACACAGAAGAGAAAAATATAGTGAATCATTAAAATATAATTTAAGTATTAGCAAATTACATAATAACAGACAAATATTTGTGAACCAATTTGTCTAGCACATTATTTTCAAGATATTCACTGTTCCTTATAATGGTACAGGGGATATTGAAAAGGGTTTCTGAAATGGAGTCCTGGCTTGCAGAAGCAAAAATCACTAGGTGAGTTTTCATCCACCAGTAGATGTATTTGAAGTAGCTGAAGACAGGATTTTAAAATAAAGCTTTAAACTCACACGCTTCATCATGAATAAAATTAAAAGGCTTTATTGCCTTCATTAGTTTTCTTCACCCCAAATCTCGAGAATTTACTTTCAATATCATCCATCAGAATCATCTGTGGAGGAAAGGTCACAGATCTAATTCTTCATTCAGGCACAGAAGACATTAACATCTAATATACAATGTGAGATATCATATATAATAATTAGGATGTAATTATGTTCATATATTTCCTCATAGATGTCTTTAGGCACTAGCTGTTCTTCCACTTCAAGAAATCACAGTGGATGTTGTTCCTATGGTTACCAGGAGGGGTGCATTTATGGAGATAGTTCAAGACCATAAAAGGGAGTGAGAAACTAAGCTGCAATTGCCAGTGAGTCTGATGAAGTCACTCTGCCCATCAGTATTTCTCAGTTATTGTGATGTTAAGATTGTGTTCTTTACTAGGAACAGAGCAATAAATGAAATATTTTACATGAATAAACAAGTTAATTAATTTTTGGTCTACTGTAATCCATTTATTGCTGCAGCTCTAGATTCCTGATAAAATTTGTAAAAAACAAAATAATTTGGGAAAAGAAAGAAGTCTATTATTTTAGAGGAGATGGCTTTTTGAAAGAAACGTTCCCTCAAATGTTACTGAAGTATTCACTGAAATAGTCAACTAATATTGAAAATAACAATCCATGGGAAATAGCATGTTCTGCACACAATTGTTAAGTTTATTTAACTGAATATGAGCCTAATCTTTCTTGTTATTCTTGTTTTGCTTTTATAATGACTGGTCTGAAATAAAACCTCCCCATTTTGACAAGATGTTTGCTAGAGAAAGAAAGAGATAAGGAAATTACAGCATCACAGGCTGTAAAAGGAAGTAAAGTAGAATTAGAGAGTGAAATGAAGATGGTAGTAAATTATTAATCTTCTTTAGAGGAAACTGCCATTTTTTAGTAAGAAATCTTTGATCTTTTGCTTTTCTTGTCAATCCATTTGCATAAGAAAGATACAAAGGGTAAAGTACCTAAATATTCTTACTAATTTTAAGATGAAAAACAGCTATCTTCATTGTGTTAAAGTTTGCAAAAATACAGATATTTATACCTATGCATATATACTTATAAAAGCTTACCATTATGTTGTCTTATCTAATTAAAGGTAAAATATTTAATCATTTTTATTTAGCTCATGATATTATTTGCTTTTAAAATCCAGGTTGAAGCCTATGAAAAGTACCAAAGTTTTTCCAACTCTGTATTTTTGCATGTTTCTCACATTAAACATCTTAGAGAAAACAGTGTTCATCAGTCCAGTAAACTTGGTTCTCTGACTGCCAGAGCTGAGAAAGACCAAAAAAAAAAACCCAAAAACCAACCAAACAAAAAAAGGCAATTTATGCAAATTTTCTAATTAAGCAAAGGGAATCCAAAGGCATTTACTTGAACCTACCATTGAATATCCTGACATATTTTTAAACTGGATAGGATGTAATTATTTGTGTATGTCAGCAAATACCCAGTGGTACATCTGAGAGCAACAGCTATTAAAGAGCAGATACCCCCGTTTTCCTGGGAAGATTCTGAAATAATTAAGTTAGTAAATCATCACCTAGTCAGGACATCAAGTTCCCACAGCTACTCTCCTTGATCTTCACCTTAATTATGTACCTGTCTTGATCCCTGACTATAAAATGTACTGACATGCATGTGTCTTTGACTGCTCTATTCTGGAGATACTTCACAAGCTATTCATGATTTAATGTTTTTATTCTAACTCCCCATGTTTCATTGACATATGTTTCCAGAGAGAGGTGTCTGCCATAGTCTGCAAACTCCTATGGGGTAAGCTACTTACAATCAATTCTCATTGTTCTGTAGCCACCAGAGTGGCATTTGCAATCAAACAGTTCATCAGTGCTTAATGTCATGATGAGGATGATTATGGTAAGTCTGTATTTTGATTGAAGTATAAATATATAGAGAGAAGACAGAGTTAATAGCATCTGTTTCAAATGTACACATACATACACCCCCCCCCAATAAGGTAAAATATGTTATTAAAGACCTTCCTTATCTCTAAAACCTATCAAGATCATAATTATGCTTTGAATAATTAAAAAAAGAGAATGTAATAAGATAAATTAGTACCACCAACAAAAAGGAAGGTAATGCTGTTGATTACCTATTATAGTGGTACAGTAGTATAATTGTATTTTGGAAATATACTTTAGTTTTATTTCTTCTGTATGCTATTTTGACTTTCCAGTATTATTAATATATATGTATATATACAAATCTGTGTGATTTTTATTAGAAAAAATAAAACATAATAATGTATGCTTATTATTCAGTTAGATGACAGATAAGATGAAATATCAGAAGTCAATATTCTGCCAGAGAAGTATTATTTACGTTCTCTATAGTGTACCTATAATATTCTCTTCAGGGAAGTGATACTGTCTATTGTAGAACCAAGAAAGAACAGGTTAATGAGAAAATAATATTAGAGTACTTACTATTGGATATCCTTAAGGAATAATCAGAGAGAGGGAGCATAATACCATATCACCCAAGTCTGTAGAGTAAATGGATAAAGACATTATGTAAATAGGAAAAAATGGCATTCCTAATCTCTGTACCATACTCATCCTTGAAAGAAGTGGCTTGTGTCCTCAAGGTTTGTCTTATGAAGGTATCAACATTTTGAAAAATACAAAGACAAAAGATAGCAAGAAAAAATAAGTCTCAAACCTTGACTAGTGATTGAATTTTTTCACCTGCTATCTATTATTATTTAATCTATACATGGGGAAAAAATCAGCTGAGCTGTCCAGAAACATCTGGATGTTATGGCACCCAACAAATGTAACAGCCACGGCTAAGAGCCTAAAGATAGGAAGAGCATTACCTGGTTGCTGTTTCAGCCTTCAGCCAATGAATATAAATAGGCTTTTGTTGATCTTTTGTCCTACTAAAATGTAATCCAGTTTATTGAACTGGTGAATTACATTAACCATTTTGACATTATTTCTTTATAAATCTACCATGATGTCCTTGTTCTGTTCTTCCTCTCTCTGTATTAGAGAAACCATATAAAACAATATGATTTGTTTAAGCTCAGTGATTCTAATGATTGAAAAATAACTTGCATAGGAAATGCTAAAAATATACATGTGACTATATATATACACACACACATAGTAATGCAAGATGAAAAAAAAAAGTAGGACTTCAACTTTTATGCCTATCATTACTTCCTCATACAAAATGGTCTGCCTCAATTTTGTCCCTGTATAATGAGAATGATGATGGGATCTGCTCCATAGGGTTTTATAAAGATGAAGTTAAGTAAAGTATATAAAGTGCTCAACACAGAGCAAGTGCTGAGGAAATGTGTTCACTGATATTATTACTGTTGTGGCTATTAGCATTTTATCAGAGCATCAAATCTAGAGCTGGGTTTTATGACAGCAAATACATCCACAATTAGAGGAGAGAAAGGCTGCACTGAGATTAGAAAGTGTGCCCAGGCTAAGTAAAGGGCTTATGAAGGTAAATGTGAAAAAACTGGCTCCTTTAGTCTCCTGAGGAGAAATGTCTCCAATAATACCCAGATTATTCCCCTGCCTCAACTGGCAGTCATTACATTATATATAATTATAGATTCAAAAGTCATGCTCTGTGATCTCAGTTGCATTTTTTTTCTTGGGAATAATATAATGCAAAATTATATCTACTATGTGTGTAGTAGTGGTCATTCTCTTGAAATCTTTAACTCTTGTACTTCCATTGATCTAAATATGGGGAAAAGAGGACTAGAGGTGCTAGAAAATTGTTTTGGGCTATGTGGAAATATGCAGAAATTGATACCAGGTTTTTAACAAGGGAAACTAGAAGTAATAATAAAAACACAATTTTAGGACACAGAATTAACAATGGACACAAGACTATAGTTTTCATTCAGCAGCATTATGACAAAACATAAAGTGGGTTTTATCATTTAAAAACTACTGTCATAAAAATATTTTTACATAGCCTTCATAACCATAGTGACCTACATAAAGAAAACATTATTTTCTCCATTTTGCAGATGAGAAAACTAATTTTGACAGGTTAAGTGGCTTATCGGATCTCATAAATATGTAAGCAATAGATTTGAGGCAGGGAGTAGTATCTTTTCCCTCTAAACAAAATTTCTTGATATTTATATATTTCATCTTAAATATTCATTAATAAAACAAACATTTATAAGTAAAGTTCTAGCAACTCATCTTTTATTATAAATATATACCAAATTTCTCTCTTAGAAAAATCAACATTAGGGGCATTTTTATGCAGGCTTAATGACTTCAAAGAATAGCTTTGGACATCTACTTTGTTTTCATCCAAAGGTATTCCACAGCTAATGAAATTACACCTAAAGTTATAAAGACACAAAATGATTGAGAAAACTTCCAGGTAAGTGGCGTAAGCAACTAGGTGGTCTGTGCTATTTGCTGAGATAGAAAAGATGTGATCAATGTAACATTTGGGGGAGGAGAGGGGAGAGAATCAAGAGTTCTATTTTTTCATACATTGTATTTGAGGGTGTGACTCAACATGAAAGTTCAAACATCAAGGAGACAGTTTGGTCACACAAGTTTGGAGCTCAAGGGATCTAACAGAAATTATAAATGGTTGTGTCATCATCTTACAGAAGTGGATGCATGAATCCACTTAGACACAGTTAGGATAGAAATTAGAGTTTGGTTCTTGAAACACTCCAACATTTAGAAACTGCGGGGGGTGGGGGTGGGGGGAAGAGAAGCCAGCAAAGGAGAAAAAGGCAAAACTGGATGGTAAGATAAAAATCCTTAGAAAGTGACTAAAAACAAGAGAAGAGAATGTTTCAAATATGCTGAATTCTTTAAAAAAAAAGGCACCACATAAGTGGTACTTAAAACTTTCACTGGTTTGGTAGAAACAAAACTAATTTTTGGAGGGATTTCTACCAGTCTGAGTTTGATAAGAAAAACAGAACCAATAAGTAAATAATTTATTTTAAGAATTTGATTGTAAACAATTGTGGGAACTCGTTATGCTATCCCTGTGTGGAGCTGTTGCAGGAAGTCAGCAGAGTGGTCAGTTGTTAAGGGAAGATTGACACTGATGGGAAAAGGGGAAACACAGAAAAATTAGAATATCCAAGAATGAATGGATGGATGGAGCAAAGAATGGAACTGGTATCAGTCTCCCATCTCCTCCCAGCCTCCAGTTTCAATGATACAGAATTCTTGCAGGAACAGCTGGTGGTTTGGTCAATGAGTTAAGAGTGCAAAAGGCCAAGAAGTCCAAGACCCTTAAGGAGGAGATGAAGCAGTAGCTAGAGTTGCTGTGAGCCCAGCTGGCCGATCCCAACCAAGGAGCCACCAGATAAAATACAACCTGCTTGAGCTGCAGCAGTACCTCATCCCTTCCTCTGTCCTCCCTAGAGTGAAAAAAAACATGACTTCACTTCCATTGTCTAAGTCTCATTCATACTGTCTCATGTAACTCAGGCAAACTGGAATTAGGCAGGGAAGGGAATTCAAGGAAACTAGTTCCAGGTTAGCTAACTTGACAAAGTACAAATTCTTCTGAGGGCTGAAGAGTAAATAGGAGGTGAGTAAACATTTACAGTTCTTTCAAGGGTTTTGCTGAAACAGAATTAAAATGTAAATGTTTTTGCACAGATTTTGTTTTTTGATTTTCTAATTTTTATTTTACAAAATGGTTGATAATGGAGTAAAATGGTAGGTAATGGAAAATGATTCAGCAGAAATGGAGAGACTAATGCTGGAGGGAGAGAGAATGAGGACAAAAGCAATAAAGACCTTGAGAAGGTGAGATAAATAATTACTGTTAACACTCTAGGTCTAGGATATTTCTTTTCGGCCTTTCTTTTTGCTATGTATTTCTAATGGGATTTAGTGGTTCATAGCACAGACTCTGGGACAGACTGTCTGGTTTTAAATCTTGACCATTACTTAATAGTTGTGTGACAAAAGCAAGAATTTCTTTCCCTCAGATTCTTCTTTTTAAAATGGTAATACTAATGGTAGCAACTTATAGGGTCACTGGGGTACAAAATAATAATGGTATTCACTCATAGGTCATTGTAAAGATTCAGTAAGTTAATATTTGGAATTCATGGAGAACTTCATCGGTACTTAGTGCTGTGTTATTATTTAAATATTTGAATGCCTAAAGAATATAATTTGAAAAAATCTTTTTGGTTAACATTCTAAAGTTAAGATTTCTATTATTTAAATCTCTTTACAAATATTGTTGATTATCTCGTAGTATTCTAGCATATAGAATGTAATAAAATGTACATAACTTTTTATTTTTCCATAATAGACATTCAGGATAACCAATTGTATATTTAGAACGCTTCTAATTTCAAAAACACTTTTTCTTTGCTTTACATAATGCTGTGGTGAACATCTTTGAACCTAAGTATATATCCAGTTAGATTATTTTTGTAGAATAAACTACTAGAAATGGAATCAATGAGTCAGTGATTCCCAGCATTCTTGATGTTCTTCTTTTGAATAATAAAGAAAAATAAGTCTAAAAATTAATTTTAACTTTGTTCTTTTAAAACATTATCTTAAGAATTAATAAAATTTCAGGGGCACCTGGGTCGCTCAGTGGGTTGAGCATCTGACTCTTGATTTTGGATCAGGTGATGATCTCAGGTCCTGGGACTGAGTCCCATAGTTGGCTCCATGCTCAGTGGGGGGTCTGCTTGAGGATTCTTTCCCAATCCCTTGGCCTCTCCCCCCACTTGAGTGCACTTTCTAAAATAAAAAAGTAAATCTTTAAAAAAAGAATTGATAAAATTTCAGAAAGTTCATTAAATGATTAAATGGTAGAGAATATTAAAAATTTATTAAGATTAAATTTTTTAGCAATATGTATCTATCACTTACTTCAAAATCCATGCTAAACTCTATTAAATACTAGAAAACTAGCTGCATATCTGTTGAATTGAACACTGAGGGACGCCTGGGCAGCTCAGTCAGTTAAGCGTCTGCCCTCAGCTCAGGTCATGATCCCAGGGTCCTGGATCAAGTCCCACATTTGGCTCCTTGCTCAGCGGGGAGTCTGCTTCTCCCTCTGCCTGCTTTGCCTGCCGCTCTCCCTGCTTGTGCTCTTTCTCTCTCCGACAAATAAATAAATAAAAATCTTTAAAAAAAAAAAAGAAATGAACACTGAATTTTCCATAGAAAAAATGCCTTCTGTAGACATTTAAATTATAGTAATTACAATAGCTTTTTCATATTCTCTTACTATTTGCTCTTCTTTTGTACCAATGTCTACAATTGTAGATTTTTATCATGAAACCTAAAAATGCACCACAGTAAAATAATATAGCTCCCGCACTTCACTGATTGTCAATTAACATTTCGATAGTATCATTTGTTACACTTCACAATTAAAATATATGGATAATTCCTTTGTACTGCAATTGTATTTGCTATTTTAATAAATAGTGGTGAAACTGCTATGATAATATTCCCACCTGTCTCTAGAAATCTAAGTCTTCTCTGCATTACTAATTTGACCAAAGTTGATCTCCTCCAATGTGGTTCACCTACTGTTAGTATATTTGTTAACGACCATAACTATGTCTTTATTTCATGATTTTATAATCATGATTTTATAACGTACATTTATGACAAATGTCCTTAAACATCTTCTGCCCACAATTCGCAAATGTTCTCTTGGTGGTTGAAAAGATTATATTGTGAATAAAATAGAAGAATATATGCTTACGCAAGGGAAGAAAGGATTTTGCCCTATGTAAGAGTGCTCACTAATAATGCCATCATCACTTTTATTAGGAGCTACCTCATTTTCTCTGCAATCATCTGTCTTTGGAGTGCAAAGACAGGCTGTTCCAGAGAGAGAGAGGCTAAATAAAATGCATCCCATTTTTGCTTTCCACCATCAACTTGGTGTTAACATTCATAAGAAACTAGAGAAGTACATTTTCTAAATAGTGCACTCTCATGGTTTCCTTGACATTGCACTCTCCTTATACCTTCTAATCTTTTCTTCTTTTTCCCCTTATATCATCATAGTTACTACCAATTAGGTGTTTAAAATTTTAGAATACACTTGTGGGTACTCCAAATGTCTTTCTCCTTTACTTTCTGAATAACACTATCGGGTATTTTATTGCAGTGAGGAAACCAATTTGCCACAAAATAATAATGTTAGTAAGGAAAGTAAGAAACAAAGAAGCAGACTAAATCCAGAAGGTGTGATTGACTCAAGTGTTCAACCATTATCCGAGCGCTGCCCCCACCCCTGCGTCACCAGCTCTTTTTCATCCATACAATCCCTCAAGTGGCAGTAGGACCTAAGTTTCTGTTTGCTGTCAAACATTCTTCTTACTTTACACTTTACATTTTTCCTTCAGTGACTTCTTTCCCATGATTTTAGATTCTACTGTAGGTTGGGGGCTTCCATATTTTGTTCACAAGCCTAGAATCTACTTCTGAGCTAAAGATTCTTAGATTTATCTGCCTGGTGGACACCTGGTACCAGGGTGTTCCACAAGAAACTCAGTCTCACATATCTATAATTGATTACATAATTTCCCTGGCTTCATTCCTTCTCTGACAATTGGTCTTTTTCTTGAATTTTCTCTCTCTGTGATTCCTCAAATATTCATGAGATCCTTAAGAAGTCCCCTTAAGAATTCATGAGATCCTTAAGAGTCTTTAAGAACAGGGGCACGAGGGTGGCTCAGTCGGTTAAGCATCTGCCTTCGGCTAGGGTCATGATCCCAGGGTCCTGGGATGGAGCCCCACGTCTGGCTCCCTGCTCAGTGGGAGCCTGCTTCTCCCTCTCCTCCCCACTTGTGCTCTCTCTTGCTATCTGTCTCACTGTCTCTCTCTTTCAAATAAATAAATAAAATCTTTAAAAATATATAAAAAAAAAGTCTTTAAGAAATCTCATTCCCATTCCACATTTCAATCAATTAACTAAGTTATCCCAATTCCTATAAATGTGAATTCATCTTCATTCTGTATCCTCACTGCCAATAACATACCATTTCTCTCCTTCATTTTCTCTATAACAGAATAAATAATTCATCTTTCTTCCATCTCAAATCCATCCTTCAGGTGATCTCAAAGTGATATTTTAAAAATACTTCACTACAATCCCATTATATTCAAGATAAATTTTAAATTCTCTAACTAACCCAGAAATTAATCATAATCAATATTATGCCAATATTTCTAACCTCATTATTCATTCCTTTCCCTGTAATAGATATTCTCTTAACAAACAGAATTCCTTCTGTTTTATTTTGTTGTTTTTTTTTTTAGCTTAAGCTTACTCTGTCTTCTATGTTTTTAATGGCCTGTTAACCTGAAAAAAAAAATTTTTTTTGTCTTTCAAAACCAGGCTTAAATTTCTCATACTCCGTGAAAATTTTTTTGGTTGTTATCTTAATTTATTAAAATATGGCATAAGTAGATAAAAGTGCTTAAATAATAAATGTACTGCTTAAATAATTATCTTAAAATTTTTTGTTTATTCATTTTAATTATTGCTTTTATTACTTTTGACCCCCTTCTACCTGGTCCCTTCTATCACATTCCAAAACCTTCAAAATATGCAATGTTTTTAGTTTTACTAAAATTCCTAAATATTTTATTTTCTAAATTAATTAATTATTTATTTTGAGAGAGTGTGAGTGCACATGCAAGCAGGGGGAGGGGCAGTGGGAGAGAGAGAGCCTCAGGGAGACTCCCCGCTGAGTGCAGAGCCTGACAGTGGGGCTTGATCCCAGGACCCTGAGATCATGACCTGAACAAAATCAAGAGTTGGATGCTTAACTGACTGAGCTACCCAGGAGTTCCTAAATTCCAAAGTATTTTAGATATACAATAATTTTAGTGTTACTGAGCTCCTGTTGTAGAAGGATACAGACTTTTCCCTCATCTTCACCAACCCAGAGTTTGTCTCACCTTTTTGTTTTCGTTTGCATTTTTAAATTAAGTAATAGTAAGGATATTTTCATATATGAATGACTACTTTAATTTTTTCCCAAAGTGGGCAAATTATACCTTTGTCTTTTCCTCAATAAGTATCTTTCTATTTCTTATTGAGTAACTATTTATACATAAAGTAAATTGTCTATTTGTCTGTATGCATTGCAAATATTCTTTCAACCTGTTTTTGTTCTATAGATTTTTTGACTTTTTTCCCCCTGCATTTCCCATTTTTATATAAGTAAACCTTTTTGATCTTTGTTTTTATGGCTTACAGATTCTGTGTCATCCTTAGAAAAGCCTATTCCAGTTGAAGTCATGAAAGTAAAATTACATTTCTTTCAGTACTTTTTTGAATTTACTTTTATATTTTTAAATGGGATCCTTACAGGATTAATTTTTTTTTTAATTTTATTTATTTATTTGAGAGCGAGAATGACAGAGAGAGAGAGTATGAGAGGGGGAGGGTCAGAGGGAGAAGCAGACTCCCTGCCGAGCAGGGAGCCCAATGAGGGACTCGATCCCGGGACTCCAGGATCATGACCTGAGCCGAAGGCAGTCGCTTAACCAACTGAGCCACCCAGGCGCCCCAGGATTAATTTTATAGTAAGGTATATAATAGAATCAAGATTAGCTAAAATAGCTAGTCAATTTGCCTACCATCATCTTTTTACTAATCCATGTTTTTGCCACTGATTTTGATAGATTAGATCAACTTATGTTTGGAGGATTATTTCTGGATTTACTATTATATTCTAATGATCTTTCAGTCTAATCATGCACCCATAGCTTATTTTATTAATTAGAGCTTTACTTGATATCCAACTGAAATATTTCCATCGCCACCTCCTAATCCTCATTTTTTACATAAATTTTCCAATTATTCTTGGATATTTCTCTTTTCATTATCAACTTTAGAAGCAGTTTCCCTTGTTCAAAAAATAAAGCTATATTATTTGAAAAATTAATTTAGGGAAATGGCAATTAAAAATATTTAATCCTCATATCCAAGGACATATTATGCATTTCTATTTATTCTAAGAGTCATCTCTCAAAGATTTTTTGTATTTTTCATATTCTGGAAAAGTTCATTATTGGGCATTTCATATATTTACATTGTCAATACATTGTCAATTACCCATTTTAATTAATTTCTTTCCTCATTACTTATTACTAGTATAAAATGCATTTCTACACGTTTGTCTATCTAGATTATTATCAAGCATATTATTGACTTTATTTATTACCTATTAATTTTTTCACATCTATTTCCACCCTTTATTTTCTATATATAATTATACTTTACGGAAGAAAAATAGCCTTCTCTTTTATAGTTGTATACCACTTAATTCTTTATCTTTCTCATTTCATAGGTTAGTGTAGAGACACTCCTTTTGAGGCATCTAGTATCCTATATTCCATTCTCATCTCTCCCCTCCCTTAATTATTTATACAGTCTCTGCTACTTAGAAAATGCTTGAACAGACAGTACGGGAATGAACAAAAATCACTGGCATCTGATCTATAATTGTTTGCTACCACAACTGTATCATTATGGCCTATCTTCCTACCTAGGACCCCATGGGTCCTTGAAAATGCATTGAACAGTTGGAGGAAAAAATTGGTAATACACAAATACATTGTTATATTAAGAGTCATAGAGAGAAAGATAGTTTGTTAATAAATGTTATTCTGCACTTGTCTGTATTCTGTCAAGAGGAACAGAGAGACAGTCACCGTGACACCAAGAAAAAGTCTTCTGAGTAAAAATACAGTATTAGATTAATTCTTTCCAAGTGCTTAGAATGTTTCTTTGAGCTAACTTGTTTATTCATTCATATAATTATTCAACAACTATATGCAGACATTGTTCTAGGCAGTAGAGATAATGGTAAAAACCAAAATAAAGTTAATGTGCTCATAGAACTTCCATTACAGTATAAGGCAAGATAGTAAAAAAAAAATGTTGTTGGGATTAGGTAACATGTAAATGATATTTAAAGTCAGGGGACTAAATGAGCAGCCTGGGATTTAATGCAGACACAAAAGGCCCAAGGACTGATTCCTAAGATATATTGTTATTGAAAGATTGGTGAAATTAGGAAACAGCAGGAATATTAGTCTGAAAATAAATAGTAAGGTAGAAAAATAAGAGAAATGTGTATTCTGAATTTCAAGTAAAGAGTGTGTTTTAAGAAAGATAGTGTTCAACTGCATTAAGGTTTTAACCCATAGTTTGAAGAGAATGAGGATCTGGAATTGATTATTGGATTTGGTAATGTGTAAATCATTGCTGACCTTCATATGTTCTGTTTTTTTCAGAGTGAAAGGACTGATTCAAGATTAGAATGAGTTCAAGTTAGACTGTGGAAAGGAAGTAGATAGTGGGCTGGTACATTCCTTAAAGTTGTTTTGAAACCGTATGTAGAGTCTAGGGAGTTTTGCCATTGTGTGTGTGTTACTTTTCTGTAAGGTGGAAAATGTTAATTATGTTTGATTTGGTATAGAGGGAATAATTATAATTCAGAAGAGAGAGAACCGTTAAAAAAGCAAAATTTTAATAGTCCAGAGATAATGAGAACAAGTGCAGAGGTAGAAGAATTGGCCATTGAGAAGTATACTGGTAATTCATTCATAACAACACGAGAATAGATGCTGGATGATTGGTGGAAGTCATGGCGCACTAATATGGTAATTCTCTTCTAATTTCTTCTAATCTTCACATGAAATGAGTAGATTATAAGATCATAAGCAGAGAGTGAGGGGAGCAGAGAAAATGTTGATTTATTGAGAAACGTTAAAAAAGTATAAAATAGGGGATGCCTGGGTGGCTCAGTCAGTTGAGCGTTTGACTGTTGGTTTTGGCTCTGGTCATGATCTCAGGGTCTTTGGACCCTGCATTGGGCTCTCTGCTCAGCGGGGAGTTTGCTTGGGATTCTCTCTCTCCTGTCCATCTGCCCCTCCCTCCATTCCTATGTGCACTCTCTGTCAAATAAATAAATACATCTTTTAAAAAAAAGTCATAAAATAGTCTTTTCCGAGAATGACGTGAGCTAAAAGACAACACTGTCAGGGAGCATTAAGGTTTCACTTAAGGTTATCTGATATGAATTTAAAATAAGAAGTGTCAGAATAGCTGAGGGGTGCCTGGGTGGCTCAGTCGTCAAGCGTCTGCCTTCGGCTCAGGTCATGATCCCAGGGTCCTGGGATCGAGCCCCGCATCAGGCTCCCTGCTCCGCAGGAAGCCTGCTTCTCCCTCTCCCACTCCCCCGCTTGTGTTCCCTCTCTCACTGTGTCTCTCTCTGTCAAATAAATAAATAAATCTTTAAAAAAAAAAAAAAAAAAGAAGTGTCAGAATAGCTGAGTGCCTTGTTGGAGTAGGTGATGATTTGGAGAGTACAATTAAGGCAGAGGAGGGAAGGGAGTGGAGAGAATAAGGAATAGTATATTTATTAACTATAAACTTTAATTGGCTCTAATGATCTAATTGGATCTAATAATGTAGTGGATAAAGTGTGAACGGAGGATGTGAGAGATGTTGATGCAGAGTGAAAAAGATAGTAGTTGTGCACATAATCCCACCATCCTATTTTAATGGAAAAACAACACATATAAAATTATTTGCAAAAATTTTAGATATGGGAGACAGAAAACAATGGCCAACTTCTGTAACATGTGGCACTCCAGAGTAAGAAACTACAGTGACTAGAACAAAAACAAAAATCAGAAATACTTCCCAAACTAAAATATTACCTAAGTACAGTGAAAAGACTTATAACATTCCAGAGATATCCAATATAAGATATCAAAAAAGAGAAAAATAAAAGAGAAACATTAAAATTTATGAAGGGAAACATAATGTTCAAAGACATTTTAGCTGAAAAAAATTGTATCTATAAAAAAAGAAAAATTAGGTTTGCCTCAGATTTTCCATTGCAATGTCAAAACCAGAAGATAATTCTCCCGGATAATTTCAGTACTCTAAAATAGCAATCTATGCTCTGATAGATCCAATCAAGCATCTACTGCAATCAGTGTCTAACATCCCTCCTCTACCTCTCATGTTGAGATATCAAAGTAAAGGGGTATTTATTAAATAACTTGTTTCATCAAGGGAATGGATCATGTGGTACACAAAAATCCTGCCTTTAGCTATTATGAAGCTTATTTTTCCCCCATAGGTTTCATTTGTGATCTTAGAAGAAGAAAATAGTTGTGAGGATCAGTTTTCTACCTCCCTTTGAAGTTCATATTTTATGATTCATCATGGTATCTCTTCCTTAGGATGTTTTAAAGGATTTTCGATTTAACTAGACTATCAAGAGAAACTTTGAAAGAAAGGTGGCATTCATTTCACTGCAACTATTGGATTTAGAGTGAATACATAAAACTGTCCCAATAAATACATAAACATAGGATAATAACATTTTTGGTAAATTTGGTAATTATGTATATAGGTTAATCTTTGGGTTCTGTGCTACTTACATTGAAATTTTCATACAAAATTAGGAAGCCAAATTTTTATTTTTTCACCTGTATATACATTTAAAGAACCACAGATAAAACAGTTAAAAAACAATCAATCAGAAATGAAGAATACAATAAATGAGATTGGAAACAGGCTTGATGCAATGAACAGCAGGCTGGAAGAAGCAGAGGAACGAATCAGTGAAATAAAAGAAAAATAATGAAGCTGAACAAAAGAGAGAAAGAATTATGGAACATGAGAATAGACTTAAGGAACTCAGTGACTCCATCAAATGTAGTAACATTTGTATTATAGGAATCCCAGAAGAAGAAGAGAGGAAAGGGAACAGAAAATTTATTTTAAGCAATAATAGCAAAAAACTTCCCTAATCTGGGGAAGGAAACAGATAAAACGATGCAGGAGGCACTGAGAACTCCCATCAAAATCAACAAAAGGAGGCCAACAACAAAACATATTGTAATTAAATTTGCAAAAAAACCAGTGATAAAGAAAAAATCTTAAAAGCAACAAAACAAAAGAAGGCCTTAACTTACATATGAAAACACATTAGGCTAGCTGGAGATATCTCAACACAAACATGGCAAGCCAGAAGGGAGTGGTATGATATATTCAAAGTGGTAAATAGGAAAAATCTGCAGCCATGCAGATTACTCTACTGGATAGAGTATTCCAATACTCTTCTGTCAGAATAGAAGAAGAGATAAAAGAGTTTCCCACACAAACAAAAACTAAAGGAGTTCAGGACCACTAAACCAGACCTGCAAGAAATAGTAAAGGGGACACTTTAAGTCTAGAAAAGAGACCAAAAGTGACAAAGACAAGAAAGGATCAGAGAAAATCTCCAGAAACAATGTCAAAAGAAGTAATAAAATGGCAATAAATACATATCTATTGATATTTTGAATGTAAATGGACTACATGCTCCAATCAAAAGACATAGGGTGTCAGAATGGATAAAAAACACAAGGCTCACATATGCGTTGCCTACAAGAGACAGACCCATAACCAGCAAAGAAATTGAATTAGGGATCAAAAAAATAACAAACAAAGGTTCAGGATCAGATGGCTTCACAGGTGAATTCTAACAAAGATTTAAAGAAGAGTTAGTATCTATTCTTCTCAAACTATTCCAAAAAGAGAGAAAAGGAAGAAAAACTTCCATATTCACTCCAGGAGACCAGCATTACCCTGATATCAAAACCAGATAAAGACACCACTTAAAAAGAAAACTACAGGCCATTAACCCTAATGAACATGGATGCAAAAATTCTTTATAAAATACTAGCAAACCAAATCCAACAATACATTAAGAAAATCATTCACCACAATCGAGTGGGATTTATTCCTGGGTTGCAAGGGTGATTCAATATTCACAAATCAACATGATACACCACATTAATGAAAGAAAGGATAAGAACCATTTGATCATTTCAATAGATGCAGAAAAAGCACTTGACAAAGTCCAACATCCATTCATGATAAAAACGCTCAAGAAAGTAGGTTTAGAGGGAACCAACCTCAAAATGATAAAGGCCATATATGAAAAACTCACAGACAATATCATCCTAAATGGGGGAAAAATTAAGTTTTTCCTCTACAGTCAGGAACAAGACAGGGATGTCCACTCTCACCACTGTTATTTAACATAGGGCTGGAAGTCCTAGCCACAGCAATCAGACAACAAAAAGAAAAAAAAAATGGCATCCAAATCAGCAAGGAAAATGTCAAGCTTTCACTATTTGCAGGTGACATGATACTCTGTATAGAAAACCTGAAAGACTCCATCAAAAAACTGCTAGAAATGATACACAAATTCAGTAAAGTCATAGGATACAAAATCAACCTACAGAAATTTGTTGCATTTCTGTACAATAATGAAGGAGCAGAAAGAGAAATTAAAGAATCAATCTCATTTGCAAATGCTACAGAAACAATGAGATACCTAGGGATAAAGTTAATCAAAGAGGTGAAGGACCTGTACTCTGATAACTATAAAACACTGATGAGAGAAATTGAAGGTAACTCAAAAAAATGGAAAAACATTCCATGCTCATGGATTGGAAGAACAGATATTGTTAAAATGTGTATACTAAAAGCAATCTACACATTTAATGCAATCCCTATCAAAATAACAACAACATTTTTCACAGAGCTAGAACCAACAATCCTAAAATGTGTATGGAACCACAAAGGACTCCGAATAGCCAAAGCAATCTAGAAAAAGAATAGCAAGGTGGAGGCATCACAATTCAGGACTTAAAGTTATATTGCAAAGCTGTAGTGATCAAAACAGTATGGTATGGGCACAAAAATAGACATTTAGGTCAATAGAACAGCATAGAAAACCTAGAAATGAATCCACAATTATATGGTCAATTAATCTTGGACAAAGCAGGAAGGAATATCCCATAGAAGGAAGACAGTCTCTTCAACAAATGGTGTTGGGAAAACTGTACAGCAACATGCAAAAGAACGAAACTGGACTCCTTTCTCACACTATACACAAAAATAAATTCAAAATGGATGGAAGACCTAAATGTGAGACTTGACACCATAAAAATTCTAGAGGAGAACGAACACAGGCTGTAGCCTCTTTGACAGAGGGGGTAGCACCTTTTATCTACATATGTCTCCTGAGGCAAGGGAAACAAAAGCAAAATTATACAAACAATTGGAACTTCATTAAAATAAAAAGCTTCTGCACAGCAAAGGAAACAATCAACAAAACTAAAAGGCAACCTATGGAATGAGAGAAGATATTTGCAAATGACATATCTGATAAAGGGTTAGTATACAAAATATGTAAAGAACTTCTAAATCTCAATACCCCAAAACTGAATAACCCAATTAAAAAATTGGCAGAAAACATGAAGAGACATTTTTCCAAAGAAGATAGCCGATGGCCAACAGACACATGAAAAGATGCTCAACATCACTGATCATCAAGGAAATACACATCAAAACTACAATGAGATATCACCTCACACCTGTCAGAATGGTTAAAGTCAACAATATAAGAAATAATAGGTGCTGGTGAGGATGTGGAAAAAAGGGAACCCTCTTGCACTGTTGGTGAGAATGCAAAGTGGTGCAGCCACTCTGGAAGACAGTTTGGAGGTTCCTCAAAAAGTTAAAAATAGAACTACCATATGATCCAGCAATTGCACTACTAGATATTTACCCAAGGAATACAAAAATACTAATTCAAAGGGATACATGTACCTTGATGTTTATAGCAGCATTATCTATAATAGCCAAATTATGGAAATGGCCCAAGCGTCCATGGACTGATGGATGGATAAGGAAGATATGGTATATGTGTTTTAGAAAAGGTATATATGGTATATATGTGTATATACAATGGAATATTACTCAGTTATAAAAAAGAATGAAATCTTGCCATTTGCAAGGATATGGATGGAGCCAGAGAGTATTATGCTAAGCAAAATAAGTAAGTCAGAGAAAGACAAATACCATACGATTTCACTCATATGTGGAATTTAAGAAAAAAAGAAAACAAGCACACAAAGGAAAAACAAAACTAGGAGGCTAACCAAGAAACAGATTCTTAACTATAGAAAATTGATGGTTACCAGAGGGGAAATAGGTAGGGGGGGTGGGTAAAATAGGTGATGGGGATTACGGACTGCACTTGGTGTGATGGCACCAGGTGATATATGGAAGTGTTGAATCACTGTATCGTACACCTGAAACTAATATTACACTGTATGTTAACTAACTGGAATTTAAAAAACTTTAAAAAAAGAACCAAACACAGAATGACTTTGTCCTGATTTCGATCCCAACTGATTTCAAAAGTATTTCCTGAACTTTGCTTACCTCACCATCAGTAGCCTGGTGACATTGTGACTAAGCGGCCCTTAGGTATCTTTTATTCTGGCTTGCTTCCATGACAACATCCTAGTTTGTCTTCATTTACCTTTTTTTCACTTTTTTGTATTAAAGTTAGAACCATAATTCTCCCATTTTTAGAAACTACTGTATCCCATTAATAAAGATACTTGAGACTTCACTGAATTCAGAAATTTCTACTGAAATAAGTAAAAGTGCTTCTATTAAAACCTTTAAAATACCCCTTTGTAGAATCTGTAGCATTATTTACATTTTATAGATATATTGGCTTAAGAATGTTTTCTTGAGCATTGTATGATAAACTTATCAGGAAATTATGCTAATTAACTTAATCTTGAACATTTTGGAAATACATCATCCATTCAATACTACAGGCATTGTTTACTTAAATTGATTCTGTAACTAGTGATTTGCTAAATAATATATTACACATTACAACAACATAACAATAAGTATAAAAACAGTAATGTTAAGTGCTATATCTGAGTGTTTCCCTGTTAATTCACATATTGAAATTTTAACACGGAATATGATTGTTCTAAGAGGTGGGGCCTTTGAGAGGCAAATAGCTCCATGGGGTTAGGGCCCTCTTCAATAAGATTATCACATTTATAAAAGAGATTCCGAGAGCTCCTTTTTCCTTTCCAGGAAGTGAGGATACAAAGAGAAGTCTATGACTGGGAAGAGGGCTCTCACTTGACCATGCTGGCACCCTGATCTTGGACTTCCAGCCTCCAGAACTATGAGAAATAAATGTTTGCCGTTTACAAGCTAGCCAGTCCATGGTATTTTTGTTATAACAGCCTGAACTAGACTAAGACAGGTTAACATTTTTAATCTTTGATTTATTCCAGGTATTACATCTGGCACTGTAGGTATTATTTACTTCCTACCTCCTAGCAAATATTAATGTCCTAATAATAGCTTGTTCTAAAGATAAGGAAACTGAGGCTTACAGTGTATATGTGTCTTGCCCAAGGTCAAGGTGTTGAAGTTGGAATTTAAAGTCAAGAATTCTGATGTTAAGGGGCGCCTGGGTGGCTCAGTTGGTTAAGCGACTGCCTTCGGCTCAGGTCATGATCCTGGAGTCCTGGGATCGAGTCCCACATCAGGCTCCCAGCTCAGCGGCGAGCCTGCTTCTCCCTCTGACCTTCTCCCCTCTCATGCTGTTTCTCTCTCGCTCGCTCTCTAATACATAAATAAATAAAATCTTTAAAAAAAAAAAAGAATTCTGATGTTAAGGCTCAATTCATAACTATTAAGACCAAAAAAATTGTTATGTACAAAGTAGTATTCTATATTAAAAATACTGTCTAATATTGTTGTGGAATTTGTTTTGTTTTTTGAAATTCATCAGACCTCTCTTAGATGACATTTGTGCAACATGTAAATTTCAAAGGAAGATCTACATCTAAAATGCATGACTATTCCTATCAGCAGTTTGCAAGAACTATATTAGTAAATCATCTGGGAAACATGGTATATTAATGGCTATTTATCATGAGTCACTCTCATCTTTCACATCAATGCTGAAAGATGTGAGTTTTAATTTACAAAAGTGGCTACCTGAACTACCACTAGATAATGGCCAAAAAGAAGAAAAAAAGGAAACAAATCCTAGATAGAGGAAAGGTACAATATATATTAATGTGAAGCTCTGTGTAGGGTCTGTATCTTTTAAAATCTTTTTCTTTTTCAGACTACATGTTTTTCCCCTGTAACTCATTTGACATCCTTTATGGTCCTATGTATTTTGAGGGCTTAAAACTATGCTGATTAATATGACATAAAATCATTCACTTTGACTTTGAATAGAAATTTTGAAATATTGATTTTCAAGCTCTGCTAACTAATGCTTTTATAAACACCAAACAGCTCAGCTTCTCTTAATTTTCTTGAATGGCAATTGTGATTTTGGAGACTTTTGGAAACTTCAATTCCATATTTGCTTTCTTGCTCTTAGAATAGAAAAATAATTCACAAAAACGTGATGAGTTCACAAAATTCCACCTAACACTAAAATAAGGAAAAGGGGAAAAAGAAAAAAAAAAAAGATGTATGTTTTGACAGCTGTCTTTGCCAAATGTCACCTTTATTTGCCAGTGACTTGAGAATAGAAAGCTAAAGAACACTTCATTAAAAATGTATAGGGAATACATCTGGTATGCTTGATATCAAATAATTAGCCAGCACTTGTTATTCTAACCTCTATTTAATGCCATTTTTTAATAAAATATGAGGGATTTACATAGTACATATAAATATAACAATGATAACACTAATACAAGGATTTAATAAACTATTTTTTGAGAATCTGTATAACTGTTGAAAGGTTATTAGAAGATTGTTTTTTCCCTTTATATAACTTATACCAGAAGATTCATGGAGGGAAAAAAATTAATCACTCAGAACATTTAAAATGCAACTTGGAGTTTAGAGGAATAAGCACAGCATTGAATTAGCTATGTAAATGGTCAAAATCAAGAACAATTATTTCATAGTTTTATTTTATTTTTTTAAAGATTTATTTATTTATTTTAGAGAGTGTGTGTGATGGAGGAGGGGCAGAGGGAGTGGGGGGAGAGAGAGAGAGAGAGAGAGAGAGAGAATCCCAAGCAGATGCCCCGCTGAGCGCAAAGCCTGACTGTGGGGCTCTATCCCAGGACCCTGAGATCATGACCTGAACCAAAATCAAGAGTCAGATGCTTAACTGACTGAGCCACGCAGGTGCCCCAAGAACAATTATTTCATATTTATATATATAAAATGCAAATCAAAATCAAATTCAATATAAATGATCTCTCCATATATATGTGTGTATGTACATATAAAGTATATCTAACTTGAAATTCAATCAGAAAATCTGAAACTTTAGAAGTAATGTTTGTGATCTCTTTTTTTTTTTAGACTTTATTTATTTTAGAGAGAAAGAGAGCACAAGTGGGGGGGAGAAGCAGAGGGAGAGGGAGAGAGAATCTGAAGCAGACTCCGCCCTCAGGGCGGAGCCCAACATGGGGCTTGATCTCACGACCTGAGCGGAAACCAAGTCAGATGATTAACTGAGCCATCCAGGTGCCCTGTGATCTCTTAATCACCATCCTAATTGAAGCCTCAAACATGCACTCTTTCTTTCTCCCCATTTCACGGATGATTAAACTGAGACTCCCAGACTCTAAGTACTTGTCCAGAGTCATTTTATACCTAGTAAGAAGTGGCAGAGATCTTGTTCTCCAGTATCCAAGCTTAGCATTTCTTCCCCCAAACATGAAGTTAATAATGTTAGAGCAAAATGCTAAAGAAAGTTGACAAGATAAAAATAAAATTCAAAGCATATAAATAGTTTAGTTAGCATTATTGTGCTATTTAACTTTATAGTTTGGATCCACACCACTATGTAGAAATAATTTATGTATTTCTTTAGATGTTTAATAATTTGAGTTTTGAATAATTATGGATTGAAATAAAAGTAGATAAACTTTACCTCTAATTTAGCATAGAGCAATCTACTTATTTTATTTTTTTTCTTCTTATGCTATTAGTCTTCAGTTTTTACCTCTTCTATCACTCCCTGCCCCCCCACACAATTTTTTTACAAAAACAAAGCATGGTTTATTTGTCTTTATGGCTTATTTAAATGTGGAAAATATTTTGTAGATATAAATTAAAAACTTACAAAAAGGTCTTAGACCTTTATAACATGACTTTAATAATAAGAACATAGCCTTAGAAAAAATGTTTAACTAGGTATGCATTTGGTGTTTATTTTGGGTATTTGAAACTCAATTTTATTTATTTATTTATTATTATTTTTTAAAGATTTTATTTGAGAGAGAGAGTGAGCGAGAGAAGGAGAATGAGCAGGGGGAGGGGCAGAAGGAGAGGGAGAAGCAGACTTCCTGCTGAGCAAGGAGCCCAAAGTGGGGCTGGATCCCAGGACCCAGAGATCATAGCCACCCAGGTGCTCCATATATAGCTCTTTTTTAGACATGTGTTTTCAATTACTTCACGTAAATACCTAGTAGAGAAATTGCTGGGCCATGTGGAAGTGTATATTTAACTTTTTAAGAAGTTACTAAAGAATTTTCGAAAGTGTTTGCCCATTTAAACTCCCCTTGGCCGTAAAAGGCAGTTCCAGTTGTTCCATGTACTATCCAACATATGGTTTTGTCAGCCTTTTAAACTTAGCTATGTTAGTGGGTGATGAGTGATATCTCATTGTGATTTTATTTTCCTTTCCTGAAGATTAATGATAGTGGGTATCTCTTCATGTCCTTACTGACCATTTGAATATCTTTTTGGTGAAGTGTCCAACTTTTTTGTCCATTTTTAAAATTGTGTTTTTGTCATAAGAGACTGTTTTATATACTAGTTATAAGACTTTTGTCACATACACTTATCATGAGTCATTTTTCAAAATTTGTGACCTGCCTTTTCATTTGCTTAGCAGCATCTTTAAAAGAACATAATTTTTTATTGTTTATGAAACCATATTTGTTAGTTATCTATTTGCTGTATAACTTCTAGACTTCTCTTAATTTAGCAGCTTACATCAATAACACTTATCATCTTACATAGTTGCAAGGATCAGTAATCTATGAGCAGCTAGATAGATGTTTCAGGTTCAGGATCTCTCATGAGATTGCAGTAAAGCTCTTGGGTTTGGCTGGATCTTGTTTCCAGTTCCTCCTACATGGACTCTTCCATAGGGTTGCTTATAGCAAGGCAGCTCAATTTCCTGAAAGTAGGGAGGGAGATACAGAGAGAGCAAGAACAGAAAACCAAGAGAGCAAGAGCAGGAAACCAAGAGACCAAGATGGAAATTATAGTATCTGCTATAACTTAATCTCAGAAAATGGCATTTGATCAATTTTGTCACAGTCTATTGGTCCAATATACCAACATCAGCACAATGTGAGAGGTCTTACTTAAGGGTGTGAATACCAGGAGTACCAGAGGATGACCAGGACCCTCTTGGAGACTAGCTACTGCATATTTATAAAATTATTATATTTTCTTTAATGATATTTCTTTTTAGTAGTGAACTTTATCTATCCTAACATCATAAGGATTATCCCCTTTGTTTCTTCACATAAATTTTAGGTTTTTAGGATCTCTGTTTAGGATGCATATCCATTTCAAGCTAATTTTTTTGTATGGTGTGATTAAAGTACTTATTCCATAGGGATTTTTAATGGTTCTAAGAAAATATTATAATTTCCCCATATGAATTACACCAGCACAAGTTACAAAAATTATTTGATAAGATTTCTATTTTCAGTAAAACTGAATAAACACCTAATATTTCATGCCTTTCCACAGTAAACACCTACTATTTCATGCCTTCCCACAGATAACAACACAATCTTTGGAGAAAATAAAAGGACCTGGAGGCACTAGCGAGTAAATCAAAATAAGAAGATTCTGAAAGGAGAGTCAAAACATGGAAGGTGTAGGGTGACTTTCCTGTTTAACATCTTTTAGCAGGAGGGTAGACTGAACTCACTTCCATGCTTTCAACCATGTATTTGAAACCTAAGGAATTTGAGGGAATATAAGACAATGTATAACATATGTTTAACAGGAGTAGTGGAAAGTGGAGAGAGAGAAAATGAATAGAAACTATATTTCAATATGTTAAAATATAAAAGCCAAAATTTTTTTAAAGATACATATATAAGTGTATTGGTTCAAGAAGTTCAGTAAGCCCTGAACATGATACATATGAAGAAAACCTCGGTATGCACAAAGTAATCAAAGTGACAAAAGCTAAATATAAGAAGACTATCTTAAAAGCAGCCAAAAATGACAGATTGCATACGAGGAACAATCACTTGAATGACTGCTGATCTCTTATCAAAAAATATGGAGGCCAGAATACTCTAAAACACTAGGAAAAAATAATCAACTATTCTATATCCTGTGAAAACACTCTTCAAGAGTAAAGGCAAAATAAAGACATTTTCAGACAAAATAAAGATAACAGAAGTGGTCATTAGCACACCTGCACCACAAGAGATAATGAAGGAGGTTCTCAAGGCTGAAGGGAGATGATAACAGAAATGACCTAGATCACCAGGAAAGAAAAAAAAAGGCATCAAAAATGTTAATGCTTATTAAAGGGTCAACTCACCAAGAAGTAGTAAATGTAAATGAATGTTTAAGTATGTATATGAAGCAGAATTTGAGAGAATTAAAGGAAAAATAAACAATTTTACAATCATAGGAATTTAAACCCATCTTTCAGGATTTAATTTTAAAAATTGGTAACAACATAAATTATCTGAAAAACACTGTCAACATATTGACTTAGTTGATATTTCTACAACACTAGGTACTACAATTGCAGCATGAAAACTGTCAAATCCACACAATGTATTAACCAAGATAGACCGTATGCTAAGCCATATGTCTCAACACGTTTCAAAGGACTGAAATACCTTCTAAATAATACATAAGTGGAGAAGAAAAATCACTAGAAACACATAAGATATTTCAAACTTCATGAAATTAAAAACAACATATTCAAATACACGGATGTCTGGAAATTCCCCAAGCATTTAAACCCTAAATAAGTCAATTCTAAATCCACAGGTCAAAGAAAAAATCAAAACCTTAGAAAGTATTTTGAACTGAAGTTAAAATGAAAACACATGTCAAGAACTATGGTAGCTGTTAAAGTAATTATACAAGGAGGCTGAGTTGGCTTTAATGTTTTGGTAGCCTAAACAGAAGTAAGCCAGAGTAAAGTCCTTTAAATGCACTTGTATCCCAAAAAACAAAACTTAAGAACAAATCACAATGGCCAACTATTCTTTCCTAATTAAGCCAACCACGTAAGCTATAGACAATTGAATAATTTCCTTGCTTTAGTTCTGCATTTGGTCTGTAAAAGTCTTTGCCCAGCTCCTAAGGAGTGCTGCTAACCACTTTTGGTGGTTAGTCCCACTGGAACAGAAGTTCCATCAAATAAACTCTTGAAAATTTTAATGTGCCTCAGAAAATCTTTTAACATAGCTAAAGCAGTACTTGGTATTTTATAGCACTAAATGCCTGTATAAGAAATGAAGAAAGGTCTCAAAACAAATGACTTCAGCTTTCACCTTAAAAAACAAGGAAAAGATCAGATTAAAGTCACAGAATTAGAATAAGTTAAATAATAAAGACTATAGTGAAAATCAATGACACAGAAAATGAAAATAATAGAAACAATGAAATCAAAAGGTGGCTCTTAGAGATGATCAATAAAATTGATAAAATTCTAGCCAGGGTGATCCAGAAAAAAAAGACAGACATAAATTAACAACATCTGGAATGAGAGGGGTTACATCACTCTAGATTCTACAGATATTAAAAGGATGTTAAAGGGATATTAATAATTATTTAAGGGGATATTAATAATTATTTCAGCCAGTAAATTTGATAACTTAGAGGAAATGAACAAATTTCTTTAAAGACACAACTACCACAGCTCACTATAGAAGTTACAGAAAATCTGAATAGCCCTATGTCTTTTAAGGAAATTGAATTTGTAGTTAAACTATTAACCCTCAAAGAAAACTCCCTGACTAGTTTCTTAACTATTAAATACTATCAAATATTTGCAGAATAATTAACAGCGATTCTACAGAAACTCTTACAGATAATTTAGGAAGAGGGAATACTTCCTAATTTATATTATGAGGCCAGAATTACCCTGACACCAAAACCAGTCAAATATACTACAATTAAACTACAGACCAATCTCCTTCATGAACGTAGATTCAAAATTATATACAAACTTTTAGCCAATGGATTCCAACAATAAAAATAATAAATTATTATTATTATTTTTTTATTTATTTTTATTTTATTTTTTTTTTTTTAAAGATTTTATTTATTTATTTGAGACAGAGAGAATGAGAGAGACAGAGAGCACATGAGAGGGGGGAGGGTCAGAGGGAGAAGCAGGCTCCCTGCCGAGCAGGGAGCCCCATGCGGGACTCGATCCTGGGACTCCAGGATCATGACCTGAGCCGGAGGCAGTCGCTTAACCAACTGAGCCACCCAGGCGCCCTATTATTATTTTTTTAAAGATTTTATTTATTTATTTGAGAGAGAGAATGAGATAGAGCGAGAGAGCATGAGAAGGGGGAGGGTCAGAGGGAGAAGCAGACTCCCCGCCGAGCAGAGAGTCCGACGGCGGGACTCGATCCCGGGACCCAGGATCAGGACCCGAGCCGAAGGCAGTGGCTTAACCAACTGAGCCACTCAGGCGCCCAAAAATAATAAATTATTATCAAATAAGTTTTACCTCAGAAATATAAGGTTTATTTAACATTCATAAGTCAATTGATATAATTCACCATATAACAAATTAAAAATGAAAAAAAAATCAGCTTAACAAACAAAAACTTTTTGACACTATCCAAGAAACATTCTTTTTTTTTTTTTTAAGATTTTATTTATTTATTTGACAGAGAGACACATCGAGAGAGGGAACACAAGCAGGGGGAGTGGGAGAGGGAGAAGCAGGCTCCCCGCAGAGCAGGGAGCCCGATGCGGGACTCGATCCCAGGACCCTGGGATCATGACCTGAGCCGAAGGCAGTCGCTTAACCAACTGAGCCACCCAGGCGCCCACCAAGAAACATTCTTGACAAAAACTCTCAAACTAGGAAGAGAAGAATATTTACCCTGATAAAGAGCATTTACTCTTGGTTTTTCTCATCAATCTTTTTTTTTCTCTGTACAGGTATTTTACATACATATTTAATCATTCATATTTCATATTTTGATGCTTTAACAAACTCTGGAACCTTATGGACCCAGAACCTTTCTAAGAATATTAATAAACCCCGGGACCTTCCCAGGCCTCCAGAACCCTTCTGGGAACAAGACGGACAGGTAATTTTAAATAAAGTTTGTTTGGGTCGGACAGCGGCACGCAAGGGAGCAGCGCTCAAACCCGACCCACTCACTCACCCAGGGTCCTCGGTAATGAGCAGAACTAGGAACTCAAAACGGTTCAGCCGCGGGCGCCTCGCCGGTTTGTCTCCTCCTCCCGTTGGCCGCCTCGGATCCCATTCCTCGTGGTCAAAAACTTTAAAAAAATGACTAAAAAAGACAATTTTGGTGATAAAAACAAATCTTATCTAACACTTTTGGAAGCGGACAGTCTCCTTTCAGAGACTCGCAATACGGGGCGGAAGGCAAGAAGCTTTTCTACCACAATAACGAACAAAGACGAGAAAATAGAAAATACTTTAGGATGGGCTAGGGCCCCACAGTCCCTTGTTTGGGGTGAGAAGGCCCGGAGTTGGCTTGGCGTTTGCGGATTGGCTGACTGGATATTCTGCCTCTGGGGTCCAGCGGTACATTTGCATAACTAAGTTCCGGTTTGTTGAGGGGGCACGTGGGAAGCCAACACGCCGGCGGCGTCTTGGGCCTAGAAATTCAACGCGTCCCAGGGAAAGGTGTGCTGCAGCCCCGGCGGTGGGAGAGAAGCTTGCTGGCTTTCCTGGACCACAGGTGCTTCTGCGTCACAAGGTAAGAGTGTGGGTATGACAGTCCTCACTCAGTGAATAGTTGCCAAATGAATCAAGTGTAATAACAAATGGACAGTCCTCGATTAATCCCATAAATGTTTATGGAGAATATATTCTCCGTATGTCTAGACACTAGAACGTGACCTAGGAAAATACCTGCTTTCTATGGAGCTTAGATTCTTGTACGGAAATAAGCCAAACCCAAACAAATAAGTAAAATAAGTACATTGGATGGTAATAATGCTATGTGAGAAGGAGGGTCAAGATAATTGGTGTTGCTATTTCATTTAGGTTGATTTGGGAGGCATAGCTAAAAAAATAAATATTGGGGCGCCTGGGTGGCTCAGTTTGTTAAGCGTCTGCCTTCGCCTCGGGTCATGATGCCAGGATCCTCGGTGGAGAGCCTGCTTCTCCCTTTCGCTCTGTCCCTCCTCCTCGCTTGTGCTCGCTCTGGCTCGCTCTCGCTCTCTCTCAAATAAATAAATAAAATTTAAAAAAATAAAGGAAAAGGTAAATATTTTTAATAAAAACCTAAAAATAGGGAGAAAGCAAGCCATTTCTGTTTCTGAGGAAAGGTATTTCCAGCCTGAATAAACTGCTCCATGTGAGACTCGTGTTTCTACACCAGTCGGCAAGGGAGTGAGTGAGAGATCCAGTCAGAGACGTTGGAAAGAGGGCTGTATACAGCATTATAGGCCATTGTAAATAATTTGGATTTTACTCTGAATGAAGTAGAAATCCACTGGTAAGTTTTAGGCAGAGATGTGATTTTTGTTTTAGAAGGACGGCCCTAGCTGCTATGTTAGCGCTGGACCTTTGTGGTATGGAAGAAAAAACAAGGGCAGGGAACCATTTGGTTGGTGGCCAGTAGATGCAATGGATGCAAAAGAAAACAGTTGTTGGGACAAGGAGGGTAACAGCGGCAATGGCGAAACATGACCAGATCCTGGGTACATTTTCAATGTAAAAACAATAAGGTGTACTGTTCTATTGGATGGGGGATGTGAGGAGTTAAAAATAACTTTAAATTTTGGGCCTGAACAACTGAAAGAATGATGATGTAATTTATTGAGCTTGAAAAGAATAGTGAGGCAAGTTAAGATAGAAAGGATGCATGGGTTTTGTTTTTCTCAAGTACAGTTTAATAATTCATAGATAATTTTATAGTGTTCAAAGACATTTTACTTTTCTGATATACTCAAAATTAATGTGACATCACACTTGGAATAGAATTTTTATTTCTAACTCTTCCCTTTCATATGTTTGACTTTTTACAATTCATGCATTTATGTATTCTATAGTGTCACTCCTATGCCATGTTTTGTGTGCAAGTTTGGACTTCTGTACTTTCTTCATGCTGTCAGAGAGCTAAAATTTTCATTATTGCAGTGTCATCATCTTTCTCTGTATAAGTGTTTGTGATTTGTGCAGTTAGTTGGATATTTTATTGAATCTTCCCTTATTTAATATAAATTACTAGGGCGCCTGGGTGGCTCAGTTGGTTAAGCGACTGCCTTCGGCTCAGGTCATGATCCTGGAGTCCGGGGATCGAGTCCCGCATCAGGCTCCCTGCTCGGCGGGGGGTCTGCTTCTCCCTCTGACCCTCTTCCCTCTCGTGCTCTCTGTCTCTCATTCTCTCTCTCAAATAAATAAATAAAATCTTTAAAAAAATATATATAAATTACTAGAAAATGGAAAAATGAAAGTGCTGATACTAGATATAAAAAGATGTGTCATAAACATAATGCAATTGTGACAAAGATGGAATTCATTAAGGATGCTGAATGAAGCAACTCTAGTTTCAGTTCTATGATCCTTAGACTTAATCTGATTGTTTCTGTGTGAACTGTGAAAGGGAGAAAACACAATTAAAGAACATGTGTGGGGTGCTAGAAAAAATATTGTCATACTTAAGACCTCCATAAAATAGCACAGTCAATGCAATGTCAATCTGTTGTTCAACTTTAAAAATAATATTTAATTTTCATAGCTATTTTTATAAACATTTAATATATATAAGGGGAAACTACTTATAATGATGTCTAATCTATATGTTATGCATCACATTCTGTAGAATTTTGTTGATTAATTTAAACATTATGCTTTCTATAATAAACAAATCTCGGGTGCTTGTTACCAGCATATTCACAGTTCATGTCTTTTCCAAAAAAAGATTTGTGTCAGTTTAACCAGCTAGTCAGATAATAATCAATGGAAAATATATTAGCCAGGTTACTGGGAGACCTGATAGAATTAATATGGTCAAGTTGTTTACACACATATTAAGGACATACTTGCAAAATTACAAAATTGTTCTACAATTAATGGAAAAGAAGTTACTCGAATTACCATACCATCAGTTAACTGACAAGAGACCAAGTTATTATTGTCATAGTGTAAAAATGCTGTATGTCCTCAAAAACTTCTTTGCTGAAATCTTGACTTATCCTACAACTGATATGTTTATCTCTATCATGTGATTTTTTATTTCCTGTTAATGTCTAAATATTCCTATGTCTACTCAAAGTTTATTTTGTAAATGATGTAAAATTTGGAAGAATTTTAGTTTTGCTTGGATGATTTTTTCCCATCTCACACCATACATAAAAATAAATTTACAAAGGCTTTAATTTTGAATATAAAAATTAAAAAACATTAGCAAACATAAGAGAAAAGCAGAATAAATAACAAAAACAATGTAAGACTGGTTACATGGACATGGACTGACTGTACATATTTCATTTTTTGGTTTAATTTTAGTTATCTAGATTATTGCCTCTATTGTCCAATTCACACTGTAGAACTTCGGAAGTTCTACAAAGCAGATAAAGGATACACTAAATGTATAAGGGATTCTTGAAATTAATAAGATAAAGATGAAATACTTAGTGTATAAGTGGGCAAAATATGAAAAAAATTAACGGAATAGAATATGTCTATTAAAAAATCAAGTTTTAATGTGGAAACAATCCTCATGACCATTGTCAGATGAATAGGTAAAGAAAATGTAGTATATACATACAATGGAAATTTATTGAGCATTTAAAAAGATGGGAATTCTGCACTGTGGGACACAAGGAGGAACCTTGAAGACATTATGCTTAGTGAAATAAGACATATTGCATGATTCCACTTACATGAAGTATCTAAATTAGTCAAATTCATAGAATTGAGGAGTGAAGTGGTGTTTGCCAGGTCTGGGGAAATAGGAAACTAATCAACCAGTATAATGTTTCAGTCAAGCAAGATGAATAAACTCTAGAGATCTGTGTACAACCTTATATCTATAGTCAACAGCAGTATTTAGTAGCCTTAAGAAGATAGATTTGTGTTAAGTGTTCTTTCGACAATAAAATGTAAATAAATTCAAGCTTTACCTTAATAATCAAACAACAGGAAGATACCATTTAGGACATCAGATGACCAAAGAATGTGACAGACATGAGTCATAATGTTATATGATAAGGGTTCAGGGAAGTGTCTCAGTAACCCATCCCAAATAATCTGGTTTTAAAATTTAAAGGTTTTCTTTGTTTTCCATTTTTTAGCAATGAGACTGTATTAAATATGTAAATAGAAAAAGAATTATGAAAAATTTAAAAGATTTATGAGAGATTTAAGTTTATAAGCAGTTGGCAAATTGCAGAAAATAGGAGAGAACGTAAAGTATAAATCAGTGCAAAATTTCTAGAGGAGCAATGTATTAATACATACCAGGTCTTTTATTTTTTTTCACATCATTTAACCCAAAAATCACAAAGAAAGCAAAAAGAAAGAAGGAAAGAAAGAGAAATAGAATGTTTTGCGAGTTTTAGCTATGGTCATTATAGCACAGTTTATAATATTTAAAAAAGAAATAGTCTGTCCAAAAATAATGAATTTAATTATAGTAAAATAATTATTATAGCCATTTAATAGATTGCAACATACATTTTAAATCTTTTAGATACATATTTATTGATGTAAAAACTAAATATAAAAGGCCATTTTGTTTTATAAAATTATAGATATGCAGATATTTTATATGTACTATGTTTTATAACATATAGATATTCTGTAGATTGAAAGCCCAGAAACCCTTCCTATTGCCAGATCTTAATCATGATCCTCAAAAAATAAACACAATTCTGCTTTTTAGGCAATTTTTTCCCTGTATATTTTTATTTTTTTCATTATCTAAATATGCATCTTGGGGCACCTTGGTGGCTCAGTTGGTTAAGTGTTCGACTCTTGATTTCTGTTCAGGTGATAATCTCAGTGTCGTGATACCGAGCCAATGTTGGGCTCCACACTGGGTGTAGAGTCTGCTTAAGATTCTCTCTCTCTTTCTCTCCCTCTGCCCCTTCTCCCCACCCTCCCAATCCTTGAGCACACACTCTGTCTCTAAAAAAAAATGCACTCTAGACAACATAGTTTATTATTACCCTATTTCTTAAAATTTGGTATGTTGCTTAAGCCTCTTAAATTGCAACGGTGAACTCTATCTTCCTCTTTCCCTCGCAAAATACCAAGTTGAAAAACACAGCCATGGAACACTACATCAAAAACTAATGATGTCATGTATAATGATTAACATAACATAATAAAATAAAATTTAAAAAATGCAAAAAAAAAGAGAAAAACACAAGCCATTTAAATTGCAAATTTCCCGTGTTTAGATTTTGCTGAATATGCTCATTTTGCAATTCATAATGTTCCACTGCCCTCTGTATTTTCTGTAACTTGGAAGGAAGAAGACTTAGGTCAGATTTTTTTGGCAAGATCACACATGATTTTGTTTATTTCTAGTTTGTCTTCTCTTTTTATGCTTAATGCCTGTATCCATTAATTCATTGATAATTGAATCTTATCATTTCTTGTTTAATTATTGCCAGGGGTACTTATGTAAAGTTTTACATCATCTGTTGAGTATTAATAGTGTTTTTATTTGTTGTAGTGATAAAACATTAATACTCTTATCAGTCAATAAAGTATTAATAAAATCAGTACTTTATATGGAAAAAGAAGATAAATGCTCAGTTTTTCTCTTTATTTTATAGATTTCCAGATAATTAATTTGTTCCCTCTCATCTCCTGAAGGTAACTAATTAGATTGTTGTCAAAATATCATTAGAAACTCATGTATTGGGGCGCCTGGGTGGCTCAGTTGTTAAGCGTCTGCCTTCGGCTCAGGCCCTGATTCCAGGGTCCTGGGATCGAGCCCCGCATCGGGCTCCCTGCTCCGCGGGAAGCCTGCTTCTCCCTCTCCCACTCCCCCTGCTTATGTTCCCTCTCTCGTTGTGTCTCTCTGTCAAATAAATAAATAAAATCTTAAAAAAAAAAAAAGAAACTCATGTATTTAAGCGTATTTGATGGGTTTCAGTCTCTTAATATAAATTCAATCCATTTTGAAGCTCAAATCTTTAGTTATAGCCCCTCCTCACATTGAATCCCATCTCCTTTTGATGTGATCCTTAGTCTTTGCAGTGACAAGTTACTCCAGGTTCATTTTGTGCATTTTCAGCCTCAGACCTGGAATCAGTCATTTCTCCAAGAAAAGCCCTCATGATCTTTAGCAGGAAAAGATCTTTTTAGTCTACAACCTGGATTCCAGCAGTATTCATTTTTACCTGATTTTTTCTATATAACTTTGTGGCTGCAACTTAGAAGAAAGTAAATATTGATAGAACAATTAATTGATCAATAGATGAATCAAATGCCTAATGAGTTCATCCTGATTTCCAGTTTAACTTCAGGCCTGCAGGACTATTCAACCTCTTCACTTTAGATATATATATACTTCTTTTCTTTTACCTTCAGAATTCTGTTTTCAGGTACAGGGAGGGGTGACAAAATTAGTGTACAGTAATTATTTATTTGCCTTATCCCACATCACACCCAGATTGTTGTCCACATAACAATGCAAATACCTCAAAACCTGCAATGATTACCAAACACACTTAAAAGATTTTCAAATGCATTATTTTTTGTCCTCAGTTAGTTCTAACTTGACTATATCTACTTTGTCCTAGGATATAGCAATTATATTCTGTATTCTCTCTTCATTTAATCTTAGTTCTGTATAGATAGCTATATATCCAAGGCTTATTATCATATGAAAATCTGAATTTTTATAAGTTTTCTGAATTTTTGAAAGTAAGCTTATTTCAGAATAGGTTCTCTAACCTTCACAGAGCTCTCACTTCTGATTTTTTTTTCAATTAGTATTTAAAAATATGCCACTCTTCTGGCTCAGTTCTCCACCCCCACTTTTATCTAGACCTTTTCTTTTCTTCATTTCTATTGCCCTTATCCTAATAAGTTTTAATTCAGTAATTCAGTTCTTAGTTTTTTTTTTTTCCTCTCTTAGTATGGAACTCTGTTCTGGAAGGGAGCCATGCTTAATCAGTTTCAAGAATTAAGAGGGGCTGGACTGCTCCAACCCCTTCAGACCTTCCTATAGACCTTTGCATTGACCAGCTGTGGATTAGACAAAAGCCCTCCTACTTTAGCTGTTTTCAAATTGGCCCATGGTGACTACACTGTCCTCGAATCTTAAGACACGATTGTTTCCTACGCTCCCATTGTTCCAAAGACAGGCAACACAGGGCATGTAGCTATCATGTTTCCTCCCCACTCACTGTATTTTGCGTTTAGGGAAATAAAACATAATTTTGTTGTAAATGTGGTCCATCAATTTGGGTTTACTGTTTAATTGGTCTGTCTGCTGTTATAAGGATGTTTGAGGAGATTAAATATTATGCTACTCATTTTCCCAGAATCCGTTGTTCTTATATTGAAACCATTTTTTTGTGATGGAGGAATATGTCCTTAAATAAAAATAACTTCCCTTTCCTTTCAGTATTCCTATTTTAAGGGATTAGGAGTCTAATAACTGCATTTTGTGTGTAAAATAGAACAAATTTTGGCAGCACCTATGCCAACCAATTAAATTAAAGTAAAAGCGTAAACCAGAGCCGAACACAGTGCACCAGAAATTGTGTTAACATCGGGCAAGTATCCTTTGGCTCTTTCCACAAAAATCTGCACTGTAGACAAATTACAATAAACGAGACTGACAGTTTTTCAGTATTGGTCTGTTTAACTTCATTTGAAGAGCCAAAGCCTGAGATTTCTCTTCAGCAACAAAATTAGTTAAAATAGTCAAATCTGTTTTATTTAATGCAGTTTTGTATCAATTATTTTTTAAAATTACTAAATGTTATTTGAGAAATCAGTCTGCAATTATCCCTGCCATCCATCCCCTCTGGCTTCACTACTTCTATCAGAGAACTTTGCCTTTGGGAATATAAACATATGGTGTATTTTGCAAAAATTTATTCCAATGCTTATAAAGTCATAGTATATTAGACTCTGTGGTTACATTTATTTACCACTGGGCTATTGCATAAGAAGACTAAATCATATATAACTTTGTATAAGCTACGATTTTATGACAATTAGTTGGAGCAACTATACTAGGAAAAGTTAGCTCACTTGTAAAGTGGTGGTAAAAAGTGTTCTACTCTTAATCCTCTACTTTGAAAGTTTCAACTGTTAAACAGTTTAAAAAATTTCAGGAGTACAAAACTACTTCTGTGTGCATTAGGTAAGGTTTCTAGGAAATTCTGATTAGAATAACAAAGAGTTTCCTCAGTTTTTATACATGCCTAAAAATGCATCGTCTTTTAGATTGGATTATTTGAACAAAATGCGGTTAAGCGAATATACTACACAGAATAACACATGGGATTTGAGGACTATAGACCCAAGTCCTCACTGTGATTTTGCTATATGCTAGGTGCATGACTTTGAAGAAATACTTCTGTATGTACCCCAGCTTCCTCCTCTAAAAATTGAGAACAGTAATAATACTAAACTTATGGGACTGTTATGAAAATTAAATGATATAATAAATACAAACCATCTTTTACTCTGGTGTATAGTCGTAAAAACTTTGAACATAAAAAGCATCACAAATTTTACATGTCCAAACCAGAATACTTTTTTCACCCACCTAACATCCCTACTACAGCTTTTGACATGACTCACTCCCTTTCTTCCTTCAGTTCTTTGTTCAAAGATGATAATAAATAGTATATGTTAAGGATATCGTTCATTTACTAATGGTGCCACTGTAGAGTAAACTCATTCTTCAGTACTCTGTAGAAGTTTTAAACAACTTTATGTCTGAAAAGGTAGATACTAATTACTAAATCTGATTTTTTTAAAGATTAGCAGTCAAAAATGGATATATCTGATTTTAGATTAGGGCCTCATTTTATAACAACTGAATTATTTTCAAAAAGTTCTATTTTCTTTTATGTAGCCATGCACTGATTTATAGATTAACATATTTTATCAACATTTGAAAATATCCCTTTTTTGAAATTTCCTATTATCTTTGGACTAAAATGTTAAATTATTCAGCTTTTTCCAATGAATACAGTATAAATGTAGGGAAAGATTTCCTTGTATTTGATGTATTTCCTATATTTAATAAAAATAATTGTGGAGTAGTTTATACTTAAGCTAGTGAAATGAATCTATTTCCTTAATAAGGATATTTGTCATTTAGATATACATTTTCAAATATAAATTTGAAAACACTGCCTTTCACTGAGATCTCTTTCATTCATGGTGACAGATAGAGGAACCTAGGTCCCACCTCTATTAAACACTTTGACGTACTCTTAAGAAATAAAAGAAGGTCAATGTGCTTGCAGCATAGAAAGCAAGAGGAGAATAATAGGTAATGAAAATACATTCGTAGTCCACACAGAGTTTCACATACTATTTATATACATATTTTTTGATATGTTAAAGTTTGTATGTGCGCATAAATTTTAATTGCTATAATATAATCAGAAAGGATTAGGATTACTTTTAGTATTAGCATTTCCCCACTTTTGTAATTTCTACAAAGATGTTTAGGCCTGTAATCTCCTTAGTTGCAATTTTTTTTATGTTCAAATTTTTAATGTTTAAATTTTAGGGCCTAAAGCAAACTTTGCCTTCACGACACCTCTCCTCCTAGCATTAGCTTTACAAAGGCCTGAGCTTACTGAGAGAAGAGGAAAAAGTGTGCTTTTAGTGGTGGTGGTAATGGTCAGATTTATTTCTATTTTATTTTTATAAATAATGGGATATTTCTTAAACACTAAAGTAGTACAGTAATATTCATACGTTACATTAAGGGGACTTAAAACATGACTTTAAAATGCAATGAAAAGCTATTAAGAGTTTATGCAGATGAGTTACATCACGTAAAGGTATTTTTAAAAGACTACTTAAGAATATTTAAATCTTCATAGAAAAAGAATTAGATAAGGTAATTAAAGAGGCTGGTTAAAAGATTATTACAGTAAAAACAACAAAGGATAAATGCAATTTTTGACCATGGTCATGACAGAATTCTTATATTTAAAATATATTTTTGACCTATGATAGAGGTAAGGAAATGTCAAAACTGACTTCCATGTTTATAGAGAAACTGTGTATGGACGGTGCCACTACCCAGGACGGTAAGATCATGAAGGAATATTGTTGGTGAATTTCTTAAATTACATGGAAAACTGTTAAGTGGGCATTTGGACATACAAGTTAGGAGCTCAGAAATATATCCTAGAATGAGCTATATGAATGATGCCATTCATTCATGGAATGGTCATTTTTTTTTTTTTAAAGATTTTATTTATTTATTCATGAGAGAAAGAGAGAGAGAGAGAGGCAGAGGGAGAAGCAGACTCTCAAGGAGCAGGGAGCCCGATGCGGGACTCGATCCCAGGACCCTGAGATCATGACCCGAGCTGAAGGCAGACGCTTAACCATCTGAGCCACCCAGGCGCCCCATGGAATGGTCATTTTTAAAAGCTGACTCTACAAAGTAAAAGACATGGTTGCTGTATTGGTGGCTATTTAGGATACAAGGATTAATTAGGAATTTTTCACTAAAAATATGTTAAGAGCTAGGTTTCATTAGCTTTTCTGTGGTTCTCCTGTCGTATTGATGTCAACAAAAAGGATATTCTCAGATATTCAAGGGCTTTGAAAAAATCACATCCATGACCCTTCGGTGAAAATTTAATAAAGATGTAATTTAAGTGACCAGGAGACAGGTTGAAATAAATCCAGATTTGGAAGCCATGGTGTAATAGAACTGACAGTGAAAAATGACACCAGTAAAACATGAAGTTAAGAGCAGTAAGGCATGCACATAAATAACTAAAATAAAATGTAGAAAGTAGTATGTCCCCTGAGAAATGATATACAAATAAAGTTCAATTTGGTATAGGAAATTGAAAATTTTTTCCATAGCAAAAGATTAGGGATATCTGAGACAGGAGGTGACTATAGAACTGGGCGTTTCGGGTAATTAGGATTTGAACAAGGAGGCATAGGAGAGAAATGATTAGGTGCTTCAAAAACCAGCAAGAGGAGGTCCGAGAGGCTGGACAAGATACATAGGCTCCTCCCTGTGAGAGGAGCAGGCATAGCAAGTGGAGCACTGGGTGACTCAGCAGGACAGCTAGTTTAGACCAAACTGAGTGTACCTTTCAATTTATATGTCATTTCACTGTCTTTCATCAAATGGACAATCATTATTTATAGGTCCAACCCAATAATTTTTAATTATCCTAATAGAAATAGAAATAAATAAAATCTTGCTTTAAAACTTCTCTTAAGGAATTCAGTTGTAACTGTCTGACATTTAAAATAAATTGTTCATTTTAAGGTAGGATTTCTTAAGCATTAGATCTGATGTTTATGCGATATCCTATAAGGAAAGATACAGACAAGTAGGGAAATTAACAGAACAAGAAGGAAACAAAACTTTTCAATTTAACTTTTTTCAGTATTAAAGATATGATTTAAAGATGTGATTTAAAGGTATGCTTATAAGGCACTTAAAGATATAATTATAAGGCATGGATTGCAAGTCAATGCTAATTGACTATAAAAGAACTATAATTAAAGAGAATTCTTAAAATGCTCCTGTACTTAGAACGTATGAAAATTACCAGAGGAGTTTTAGTTTGGTCAATAGAATGTGGTTTTAGCAAACAGATTAGCTTTAAAAAGTATTATTCTTCAAAAGAAAATTTGATGAGTAAATTACTAGACAGAAAGTTGTTCCACATATTTGCAGTATGATGTATGCTGTATATGAATGTGAGACTCTTAGAGTACATATAATTTTATAAGTCTTTTACTTATTTCAGGCTCATTATTGCACCGATGTTAATATTAAATTCCTGAATAAACAAAACAAGTAATTCAGTAAATACTTAAAAATAGGAGAGTTAAAATTTTCTGTTTTTTAATTCATCGTAATTTAAAAAATAGCCTTATTTTCCATGAGTCTTCTGTTTCTTAGTGTAATGAAATACTTCCTCTCTGACCTTTTTCCCCCCTTTTTTACATGTCTTAGAATGGTAGCACAGACTGTATAAATTATTGTAAGCACATAGTCAGAAATCTATAGAACATTTAACAGAACTAAAGAAAATCAAGCAAAACAAAAAAAAAATAAGGATTGCAGCAAAAATGATGCCTATAAAAAACTGTTTTCATTACTCTTTCCTGTCTCATCACTATCTATACTTGGCATATTCTTCTTCCACTTTTGTTCATTAAAACTGAACTCAGATGGCATTTTCTCAATAATCTTTCTTTTCTTTTCTCCCAGAATGTGAGATAAGAGTCAGGTTATATACTTGAAATCTGTCATCAGATAAACCTAATTTGTGTCTAACCTTTGCACTCCTTACTTTGCAAATTTAAAGTTACTATTCTATCCTAAGGGGACAGAGAGAGATAAGTGTCCCTGCCTCAGGAATTTCTATGAGGATTTAATGAACTTGTATATGTAAAGAGCTTAGAATTTTTACATGTTGTATAATATTTTCATGTTGTACTATAAATGCTTCTGCTCTCTGGCCCTTATTCTCTGATTTTTCCCTAAATTCACTCTGATGTAATTATTCTGCATCCAAAACACTGAAAATCAATGACCAACAACCATGGCAGTAAATCTGATGTTATTTCTTAATTCTCATCAAATTGCAGCACTGTTGGACTAAATCAATTGATCACTACCTCCCCAGGAGAATATTTTAATATTTGGCTTCCAGGGCCACTCCCCATCACTGTTTTTTTCCTCTTCAATCACTGGCCACTCCTTCTCAGTCCCATTTGCTGATTCCTCATATCCTCAGTCTCTTAAAGATGGAGAGACCCAAGGCCCATGAGCCTTTCTGCTCCATACCCACTCCCATGATAATCTCATGCAGCCCATGTGCTGAAGGCTCTTATATTTGCATCTACTATGAATGCAGTATTTGTCTATACAATGGTCTACTTAATGTCTCCATTTAGATATCTAAGAAACATTTCAAACTTGAGCTCCTTTGCACCAGTTCCCCCACCCCAACCTGCTCTAGTCTTATTCTTCCACACGTCTCCGATGATGGCAGCTCTATCCTATTTGCATAGTCCCAAACTCAGGTGTCTTCTTTGTTTCTCTCTTTTTCTCACATACCACATCAAATCCATTCATTGGCTAAACTTTAAAATATATAGTATATAGAATTAGACATTTTCTTACCCGTCGTGTACTCTATTTCTGTTCCAAGTCTGGATTATAATAAAAAAGCTCCTTGATTCCATTATCTGTTCCTCTAGAGTAGCTTTTTAATACAGATGCCTGAATGATCCTTCATAGAGCATACTTAGATCATGTTCCTCCTTTTCTCAGAAAATTTGCAATGCCTCTCCATATCATTTAGCACAAAAAAACCCAAGTGTATTTAGAATGTCCTAAAAGTTTCCACAAATCTTTTCCTTACTTCTTTGATGTCCACCAAAGCCAATGGCTTCCTTTCTGAATGTTGAGCTTGCCAGTTAGGCTTTTACCCCAGGATCCTTGCACTTGCTCTTCTCTCTGCCCATGATGTTCCTCATTCACATATCCACAGGCTAGCTCCCTCATCAACTTTAGACCTTCACTCAAATACAACTTTCTAAATAAAGAGGTTCCTCATGGCTGCCCTATTTTAACTTGCAGCACTCCTTATCTTCTTTCCTTGCTTTAGTTTTCCCAATAGCATACATAATTGACTTTACGGGTACTTTGTCTTACATCATGAGAAAGTAATCACTGTGGGAGTGATTACTTCTCTCCCTCCCCAATAGTTCAGTGATAATCCTAAAACCTAATAACCTAGAACAATAGCTGGTGAATAATAGACCTGCAGTAAATATTTGATTAATTTAATTGGGTTGAATTGAATCCTTTCTTTGGATATTGTGTTAGTCTGCTTGGGCTGCCATTAACAACAACAGCAACAACAACAACAAAAACATAGGCAGGTTGGCTTAATAGAAATTTATTTTCTTACAGTGTTGAAGGCTAGAAGTCCAAGATCAAGGTTCCAGTTCTGTTTCTGGTGATGACTCCTCCTTGCTTGTTGACAGCCACCTTCTCACTATGCCCTCAAAGGCCTTTACTTAATGCATGCATATGAAGAGAGACAGAGACAAGTTCTCTGATACCTCTTCTTGTTAGGGCACTAACCTAATAAGAGGTTCAACTTCTAGGACCTCATGTAACCATAATTACTTTCTTAGAGTTCCCATTCCCAAATCAGCCCTTTTGGGGGGAAGGGAGGGCCAGGGATTCAACATATGAATTTTGAAGGGACATATTCAGTACTTAACACATATCAACTTTCCAATTGAGGCTGTGAACTTTCAGATATGGAGTTAATGTTTGTGTTTCTATGTGTAGCACCCAACAAAAAAAATGCTAATTAGTTTACCTAAAGATTAGGTGATGTGCATTGTCAAATTTTAAAAGACCACTTAAATATGTATAGAGCATTTACTATTTTATCATAAATGTTTAGAGAAATTTTAAATTAGTCATGTTTCTTTAAAAACCACATGACTGCCCGTTTTTTAATATTGTTTTGGAAAGCTTTAGAAAGTCTATAATTTGAAAACCTGAATTTGTACTTGCATTATTACTGAATGGGGTTCTATATAATAATTCTAATAGGAATCAGTAGTAAACATAATAAAAATGAGAATGCTTTGATAAATATCAAAATATCCCCACAATTTAAGTTCCCTTCTTTACTTGTTTTATATATGATACTATTTTTTCATTGCATCTAAAATAAAGAATTCTCTTTATTCATACAATAAAAAATATTTTAATCTTTTTTTTCTCCTTGCCCCCTGAGGTATATGCCCAGTTCATATTTGTTTTTTCTGTTATAAAATAAATCCCCCCTGCAGTGGTCTTCCCAAATACACTGTGGTTTGTTTAAATGTAACACTCATAATTCATATACAGTTGTTCATAAGTGAAATGTTTAATTTAAGAATAACCTGTCTTTCAAGTTCAGCAGTGTCTTCAGAAACTCCTGATTAACATCCAGCAGATTGTTATGAGCTATTCATTTAATCTAAAAAGTACTTTTCCATTCTTTTTGTTGTTGTTGTTAAATGTATGTGGATAATTAAATAAAAATGTTTCAAGGGATTCTAGGTGATGCACAGTGTACAGTAGATTCTAGGGCTAAGTCAGTTCTAGGATTTAGTGTCTTCACTTGTAGAATTAGGATTATATGCTAACATACCAAGTACACAGAAAGACTGACTTATAAAAATAGCAATTCCTAATCAACAAACTGGAATAAAACAGGAAGGAAGAACATAAAAGACATGATTGACCAAAAGAATAAAAGGTTCTAAAGCTATGGAAGTTTAATAAAATAAAAGCGTAGGTACAAAATCGAAAAGTGATTTGATTTAGCCAATTTCTATAGAAAATAAATATATAGATTCCCACTTTTATTCTAATTTAGAGCATTTTTTTTTTCTAATTTAGAGCATTCTTAAAGTAATACCTCCAAAACAAATTGAATCATACCCATCTTGTTTGGGAGCTATGTCAACAGATAAGGTTATTAAGTTCCTTTGACAAACATTCCAGATATGTCTAATTTATTTTAATTTTGTCAGCAAATATTTTCTCATGCCATGTATCAGAAAGAGATTTTTTTTTCCTCCTGAGGTATACACATTGAATCACCATATTTTTATATTTTTTTTATAAATACAGCAAAAAACCTTATGTAGGAAAATAGTTTTCAAACTCTTTTGGCTTGACAAATAACTTTGGTCTATTTATTGCTTTTCAAGAATAACATTTAATTTAAACAATTTATTCTGCAGTAGTGACAAATCTAAGATTTTCTGCTAGGAAACCTCATCCCATTCCCCTCCTGTAGTTTAGCTCAATGAACTCTAAAAATAAAATTTCAAATAATAGTAGATATACATTGAGTTACTCCTAAATAATACTTCAGAACGCAACAGGCTTTGTAGTAAATCTGAATGTAGGAATGATTCCCTACAGATGCCAGAGACCCACCACAGCCATTGTATTATTAGTTACATCAGGAAGCCTTGTCACAGTACATGACTACTGAACCTGGAAATACTCTGAAATGTCACAGACCAAATCTGCATTTCTATATAGAATCTACAGAGACCTGTAAAGGTATTTTAAGTTGGATTGACATTTCTGCTTCCTTAAAAACTTAGCTTTCAAGAAGCTAATGTTCTCTGGGTCTACTGTTTGCTTCTTCCTATATTGTATGTATATCATTTCTTGCTAATATTCTTAAATAGCTGTAAATTGTGTTTGATTCAAGGAGTTTATGGATTACATACGAAATTAGGTATTGAACAACTTAGAGGAAAAAAAACAACTTTCACGTTTTTCAAGATGTTTAAAACATTCACAGATCCTAAGCACTAACAACAAAAATAAATTATTTATTTTATAAAATAGGTGTTTAATTTGATAATAATGAAAAATTCACTATATAAAACTACAGAAATAGTATTATAAATGTTAAGAAACTTTTCATTTACACATTATCAGAATTGCTAATCAGGGAAAAATGTAAAATTCAAATGAAAAGAAAACTAGAACTATGCTTTAAACATTAAAGTGTGAATTGGACAATAGAGGCAATAATCTAGATAACTAAAATTAAACCAAAAAACTTCCATGATCATTTCCAAATTTTTAAGCATTTTTTTTTTTTTAAGTAGGCTCCACGTGGACCCAGTGTGGAGCCTTACATGGGGTTTGAACTCATGACCTTGAGATCAAGACCTGAGCTGAGATCAAGAGTTGGACACTTTCTTAAGTGAAATGTTTAATTTAAGAATAATCTGTCTTTCAAGTTCAGCAGTGTCTTCAGAAACACCTGATTAACCTGAGCTGAGATCAGGTTACTGAATGGGGTTCTATATAATAATTCTAATAGGAATCAGTAGTAAATATAATAAAAATGAGAATGCTTTGATAAATATCAAAATATCCCCACAATTTAAGTTCCCTTCTTTACTTGTTTTATATATGGTACTATATTTTCCTTGCATCTAAAATAAAGAATTCTCTTTATTCTGAGCCACTTAGGCACCCCATTTTTAAGCATTTTTAAAAAGATTTTATTTATTTGACAGAGAGAGAGAGTGCACACGCACAAGTGGGGGGAAAAGCAGGCAGACGGAGAGGGAGAAGCAGGCTCCCCACTGTGCAGAGAGCCCGATGCGGGGCTTGATCCCAGAACCCTGAGATCATTACCTGAGCCCAAGGCAGACACTCAGCCAAACCCCTTAAGCATTTTTAATGGCAAACATTTTTGCCTGATTGTTGGGATAATTTTTTGTAAATTCTCTACTATGTATAGGCACAGCTTTAAAATCAATAAGAAAATGGGGCAAAAAAGCTAGTTGTATATTCAGGAAATAATAGTTTATTAAAATAACCGATTTAATGCTTACTTGTGTTTATAATAATGATGTACATGTTATTTTAATATGAAACTAATTTTTACTTGAAAAAAAATTGTTCAAGCTTTTCTATACTGTTAGGAGTTAGTTAAACAGGTAGTCAGGGTGAGGGTCCTCAACAAGAAAATACGGAGTCAGGGCATCTAAAAGAAAATAGCACTGACATCCTATTTTGCAGCTTAGACAGGACCACACTGACATTCTGCTTTGCAGCCTTTGCAGAAATGACTTCTGCAAAACGTCCTAAAATAAGACAATTAACCACAAGAGCATCTGTCAATATCATGGGCGAGGGGCAGTTAAGACCTAAGCCCCCACATGTCAGCAAAAAAAGGACCACCAGCAGTGGACATTAACCTAATTGGTAGACAGATATGTGACCGAAGCCCTGACTGGCACGACTCAGCACACCCTGCTTGCTTAAGAAAGTCCTGCAAAAGACCTCATAAAAACCCTTAAACTTAGAAATAACGAGGGCAACCCACTCAGGTCCCCCTCCCTCCCTAGGAGCTTTGTACTCTTGCTCAATAAACCTTGCTGTGCTGCCCACCACTCTTCGTCTGGTCTACCTCTTCATTCTTCGAAGTGGTGTGACCAAGAGCCGCAGGCACTAAGGAGACACAAAATCCTGTAACAGTACCAAATATATCTAGAAAATCATTTCTTTAGATTTCTGAAAGTGTTTGGGATGTTTGTAGATTCTTGCTGTTTTATTGTGTCTCAGAATTTACACTGTATTGTAAAATGATTTCATGAGGGCCTAGCCTCTGATGAGATCTTTTTTGGGGTAGGCAAAGGGAGAATGCTAATGCCTGTCCATCAGCATTCTATTTCAATTAGCATCAGAATGTTGGCTTTCTCATGGGGGCATATTGTGGCCTATTTTGAAGGCACCTTCCTTAAGATATACATAGTACACAGTCCATATCCTGACTTGACAGTGCCACTAGGTTAAGCAGTAGAAACTTGAATACCGGGGCTGATTTCATTTTCCTCTCTCCTCACCACACTGGTTGTGGTTCATTCAGTAAACCACCAGTCTTCAAAATTCCTCAGAAAGGAAACAGGCACGAAGCTCCAAGTAGATGTATATTCCCAAACTACTGAGGACAAATGTCAATTTCTCAAGGTGATTCCCCTCCAGTGGCAGTTCTGGGGTGGGCCTAAGAGTTTTCACAGTTTTTGAAACATCTAACCAGAAAAGATTGATGTCAGCTCTCCCTTTGATAAAAATCTCCAGTCTCTCTGAGAATGAGCTCCCTTCAATTATTTTAGTGAGCTACACCTCAGCACTAACAGACTCATTTTCTCCCTCTAAGTTCTCCATTTTCTGCCTATATGGCTGGATTGGTGGGAATTAAGGTTGAAACACTAGTTTGGATATCCTCTGAACAAGTAGGTGGAGTCCAGGGTAGGTTCAGGGTAAACTCTGGCAGCTTCATAACTTTTATAATATTAATGGACTTGTCTATTTCCTCAAAATTGAAAAAAGACCGATTTTACATATTGTAATATATCTCAGCTAGTCCACTGATGTAACTAGAACTTTCCTGTAATACAAGAATGAAAGGGGGTGAGAGTTGTGAAGAACAAACACTACAAAAATCACAAAAGGGAAAAAAAAATCCTTTAATGTGTATAAAGATTATATTCTGTGAACATATAGTCACAAAAGGGTGTGCTAATATAAATATAAAATTGAGGATCTATTTTGTGTGACTATGAATAAACACTAAGCTTTGATGGTCATTATATAGGCTCTGAGTAAAACCTCACTTCCCATAACCTTTTATAAATATTTCACTTCACTTATTTTATAATACATGTGGGGATGGCTATCAATAGGTATTTCATTGAACAAGACAGTTTTTTTCCTGCCCTCAACCAAGCATATACCTCATATGCATGCAATGGAGAGTTAAACAAAAATTATTACAAAAATTATTACATAACATGGCAGATTATTAAGAATTTAAAGTGGCAGAATAACCTACTGAGAAATTAACTGTCTAGTTTGGTTTTATTTTTTTTCTGCCATAGCACAACAAAATGGATAAAATGTTTTTCTGTTCCACCCTCCTTTTGTAGCAGGGAGCTATGTTTTTGTGTCCTTGAATTCTGGGTTTCTTTATTTCCTGGGTAAAGGGGCAGAGAGAGTTTTCTTGTGTGTTAGTGGAGAGAAGTTGTTGGGCAGAATATAAACATAATATGTATTAAAAAGTTAAATTCCCTAGTTTCCCTACGCTCATTCCAGTCTTTTGAATATACTTAATTCACTTGACTAACAGGGACTGTAGCATCTTCTCATTTTGTCACTTAAAGGTCTATGGTTCTCCAAGGACTCTTGTTTCTTTAATCTCCCAGTGGATGGCTTTGTTGATTATGACAATTCCAACCTTTCTAGACATTCACATCACTTACTCCTTCTGGCACAGTCTCAAAATTTCAAGAGATACACAGAATCCTAATTCCCTCAGAAGAAACCAAAAGAAATACACACATATATGTATGTATGCATATATTTATTAACATCTTTCCCTTTTTTTTGTTTTAACAAATCTGTGAAAATGTTTCTGTGCTTTCCGATATGGTAGTCACAAGCTGTGTGTTGCTTTTGAGCACTTAAAATGTGCCTAGTGCACTGAGGAACTAAATTTTAACTTTCATTTAATTTTACCTAACTTAAAATGAAATTTAAGGAGTTACTATAGCTTGTGGATACCATCGGAGAGTGGGATTCTATAGGAAAAGTCAGTTTTATTTTGTGAAGTGTTATGTGAAAAAACATTTTAGAGAAAAAAAGTATACGCATTTTCATGGCAGTTACAGACATGTGGAAACTTCTGTTTTATATTTGTAAGAACAAATTAAAAGTGGGAAAATGGCAGTTAAAGCTCAAAATATATATTGATTACTTAGAAAGTTAGAAACAATGGGCCACAAAATTTACTGATACAAACAGGATAAAGGAAAGTAAAAGATTATGATTAATGATTTTACAATATCAGTCTTTTTATAGATGTTATAAACATTATGAAGGGGCTTATATCCCAGAATCTGAAAATTCACAAGATGCAAGTACATGAAAAGTGAAATTTTAATCATAAATATAAGGCAGTATGTTCTCTCTTTGAGTTGTCTGAAAACCCTATCTGTTATACAACAAAGTCAGGTAGAAAGCACAAGTCATGGAAAGGGGGATTCTGTTTTTCAATTAGCACATAAATCTGAAGCTGATAATTAGAATTCAGTACTTTTATTGAGATTACAGTTTTATTTTCCTTCAACATCATAAATTTAGCAAAGGATTATTGGAAGTAAACATAAAATCACAATGTAGCTGTTAAATTATTCTGCTTTCTTGAAGACTTTCTGAAAAATTATATTAATATGAATACGTGTAACATTTTATAATTATGCTAAGATGTGTACAGAAAATAACCTGTGAAGTTCTTATTTATCTAGTAGGGAATTTAAACTTCTTTAGTGAAGTTATATTTATAAATTTTTGCTTCATTTCACATTTAAGTAATTACCAATGAGTTTAAGATTGCTAAAAAAATCAGTGTTTTTTATGTTTAAAATTATAGACATAAATAGATGAGTCTAGCTAATAGTGATGTGTAAGGACTTTTTTTTGTTTTCTAGAAGTTATCCTCTAATGTACATTTATATTAAATATAATTTAATAAAAAATTTTAATAAAATTTCTAGTCATGAACTTTGTAAGTTCACTAAAAGATATTGAAGATAAAGAACTAAATATTTTATCATACATATCATACATGTGAGTATGTCATTTGGGAAAGGGTTTTCCTGTAGGCCAGTGTTGTGTATTTCACTACGTATTATATTTGTCTCCAGAACTAGTTAGCAAGAGTTATGGAGTAAATCCACTATGATGTAAAATATCAATTACATTTCCCTTATGCACCAGTATCTCCTTTTGTCGTTTGCTGCTGCTGTCCAGTGCTGCCATTTGTGTGTGTATGTTTGTGTGTATCTGTGTGCCTGCATTATAAAATAATCCATTTGAAGGCTAGTGAAGGGGGAATATTGTTTTCTGTTAATTCAATGGCAATTTCAATACTAAGCATTCATGGGGCACCTGGTGGCTCAGTCAGTTAAGTGTCTGACTCTTGGTTTAGGCTCAGGTCATGATCTCATGGTTCATGTGATCGAGTCCTGTGTCAGGCTTCATGCTCAGCGGGGAGTTTGCTTGAAGATTCTCTCCCTCTGACCCTCACCCTGCTCACGCAAGCATGTGCGCTTGTGCTCTCTCTTGCTCTCTAAAATAAGTCTTAAAAAAAAAACCTAAGTGCTCATGGAGAAAGTAAGATGTTATGGGCAAAGACTTTTTTTGCATTGTGTATGAAGAGAATAAAAATTAAATCATACACTTTCTATTGGGTTTGTTCATCATGACATAATATATTCCAATAAGGTCATACATAATCCTAACTAAGCCAACTTTCTGAAAAGAATATTACTTACCTCATTTGCTCTTTCTCTCTATATAAATACAGAATTTGAACACAAAGTTCTAGGTGGGCCCAATCAGACTTTATATTATCTAAATGGATTTTTAAATTAAGAAAATTTTGTAGAAACTTTGGAAATAGTTTTATTATTTATTATTTGCTATATGTATAAAATAATATAAATAATTTTATATATATATAGATGAATAATAATTTTCACATTTTGGTAATAAGTATAGAAAAAATACCCATGAAACTATCACCCAACTTAAGCAGAAGATTGCAAATAATATATTTTTTTTTAAAGATTTTATTTATTTATTTGACAGAGACACAGCGAGAGAGGGAACACAAGCAGGGGGAGTGGGAGAGGGAGAAGCAGGCTTCCCGTCAAGCAGGGAGCCCGATGTGGGGCTCGATCCCAGGACCCTGAGATCATGACCTGAGCCGAAGGAAGTTGCTTAACGCCTGAGCCACCCAGGCGCCCTGCAAATAATATTATATGCATAATTCTTATTTATGATTTAATAACTAGTCAATCAACATGGTTCAATCCAGAGCCTTGATTTTGTTCTCAAATAATTTTTGCTGCCATATGTGTTACTCTTTTAAAGTGTTTCTTCAATGATTATTAAGAAGAGAAGCATGTAGCACATAATTCTATATCATTTTAATAGTCAGTACCCTCATGCTCCTATAGATAGTCAAAATAAACAGAACACCAAGAACAGTGACATCAGAACAGACTCTATTCTTGTCCAAACATACCACATCCTACTTTACTATTTTATAAAGTGAAACATGCTTGTGCTGACCCTTTCATGACTTTTAAAACATTTCAATAATTTACAGTCTATTCCAACTCCCACTTAGTAGTTTCCTTCTATGAAGAAATTGGAATCCTCTTTTACCAGGGACTTGCCAACATAGGTTGTGTTTGTACCAAAACTATGAAGAAAGCGGTCCGGGTCATCACTGAGAAGTACTATGCATGTCTGGGCAACAACTTCCACACCAAGTGTGTGTGTGAGGAGATTGCCTTTATTCCCAGCAAGAAGCTCTGCAACAAGATAGCAGGCTATGTCACACATCTGTTGAAGCCAATGCAGAGAGGCCCTGTGAGAGGTATCTCAATCAAGCTTCAGGAGGAGAGAGAAAGGAGAGATAATTTTGTTCCTGAGGTCTCAGCCCTGGATCGGGAGATCACTGAAGTAGATCCCGACACTAAGGAAATGTTGAAACTCTTGGGCTTTGTCCAACCTGCAGGTCACTTAGCCTACAGTTGGGATGAATTTCAAAACGCCATGTGGAGCCACTTGAATCCTTCTGCCATTCTATAATACCCTCAGTAACCTTGGAAAACAACATAGCAATAACAACAAAAAAGAAATTGAAATAAAGTCCCCTATTATTCTAATATCATTTCTACTTATAATATTTACATATTATAAATTATAGCTATTTTAGGGGATTTCACTGTACACATTTCATATACATACACATGCTATAGTTTTCAATTACATAATACGTAGGTAATAATGCTAAATAAACTTACAGATTTCCTTTGGTTTTCTGTGTTCTGATCATGTATTACCATGTATGTTATATAGAAAAAAATATCATTTTAACAATTTCCTATTCTCAGTTTATTGCATAACAGTGCAGATGCCATCATTTCTTCTTTTATTTTTGCCACATGCATAATTTTAAAAGATACGGTGCTTTAAAATGACTTTGAAGAAATTATTGCCCTTAAGAATTCTGCTATATTATTAATATGTTACTCAATAGGTACTTTCCAAACATCCTCACTAAAATAGGCAATATCGTTTCCTCTATCATTTTCCTCCATCCCTTTGTACTTGTTTCATAAGAAAATGAGCATGTGAATAAACTCTTTTATAAATAGAATCTATTTTCAAATTAAGAAAGAAACAAACAAACATATTTAAGATGATTTTCTAATGATTTTATAGTAAGGTTCTAACTATATTAATAATAACTTATAAAGGTACGTATTTATCTAATATATGTTTATAATATATCTAATATATGTTTATATTATAAAGATACTATAAAATAAAATATTCAGGACAGGGGAATTTTCTGAATTTAAAGGTAATGGAAGAACTCCCAAAGAAGAATGTCAGTAGATTTTCATCATAAAATACCACAACTTCTCAATATAAGAAAACCACAATTAAAAGACAAATAGCTATGGATCACAATATTAAAATAAATTAAACTTCGTTTAAAGCATTACAGTTTAAATGCTTCAGGCAAATAGATAAGGGAATACTAATGTGATGATAGATAAATGTACACTTAGAATTGACAATTCAGAAAAAACAATTATGGTATTTGCCACAAATATTCAAAACCCATCTGAACACGAAGCAGCTGATAAAATTACATTTTAACAGAAAATTTTCATTTCTAATTCCCTAATACATTCCTACAGGGAAGATATGAATTCTGGGGTTCAAGATATATGTGTACATTTTTGTGGTCACATCTTAGTAGCTCTTTAAAAATTTAGACTCTACAACATAACAAAATCTAACTTTTTCTCCTCTATGTGTGCCCCATTGCCCTTTATGATCCTTTCATGCTCTGCTTTTCAGTGGTGTCCTTAAGAAGGTTTTATTCTTGGATTTCAGTGTAACCTTACCATCTCTGCTATTAATTAACCTTTCTTCCTCTGAACTGGTTACACATTCAGTGTGCATGTTTGTCTTTCTTTGTTCTATTTGAGCTGTCTGTGAAATGTAGCAGAGGAACCAAGGCTCTCTCAGCAAAAGGGCACCAACTCTTTTTGCAGCCTACTCCTTGGCTCATGGATTCTTAGCGGTCAGTTTGAGACCATAATTGTGTTCGTATGTCACCACAGACTATTCTCAGGGGCCTGCCCTCAATTCCTTATTCCCTTACAGAATCCTAAATACCATTTCCAGTCCCTTTACCATTTAAGCTTTCAACTAAACAACTTCAAGATACAATTCTCAGGGGAGAAGTGGAAAAAAAAAAAAAGTGTAGTTGAAAACTAGCTTCTGTGGTGTGTGTATTCAGATAACCAGTGGCCAAACTGCAGAAATTTCTCTGTCCTTCTATAACATATTTCTGAAAGAAGGGGAAAGTGATTCAGACAACTGTCACAAGTCCAGCAAGTCTCATTTATATAGATGTCAAAGGGGGTTTGGTTACTATTTTTAAATCAGAATAACCACAGTGTGGTTCTTGATATTCAGTGCATACTAAAAATTAAGGCTTAACATTCTACAGAAAAACATCACTGTTGCCATTTGTCTAAAAAGTACTGCTGTGTTCTGGTTAATTTGTTTTAAAGAAACAATCACAATCACGGTGTTTAAATATGAGGAGTTTTTAGAAGTTAATTCTATCAGTGAAGTGATACAGATTGAATTTTCTTCTAAACATAATTTGGGTAACAGAGGTAAAGGATCAGCTGCATACTTACTTTATGTGACTTTGGGTCAAGTTAACTACATCCTCAAACTACATTTTTAGCATTTACTGAGAAGAATGATCGACCTGACTTGACCAGGCAAACCTGACATTAGGAACGAGTGAGGCAATTTTGTTAGAAGCAGTTTTTCCATCAGGTAAACAACAGGGGTCATGGAAGTTATGTTCATGCTGTAATGGAAAGCAGAACAATGGATGGGAATTTGACTCTAAAAGACTCCAGGGATGGAAGATCCTTCACCACTCAATAAGCAAAACAGTGTGGGAGCAGGTATCATACCAACTGTAGCATTAACCTTCAGAATGGATTTCTGACAGTCATTGATGGTTCTCTGATACGTGATTTCAAAGTCAGCATCCAAGTTCCTTGGAGGCAAAGTAGTGTGGCCTTCTACCTCAAAGAGTCTGTAGAAACTTTTTGACCAGCCCAGGAGAGTCTGTCACCAGAAGCTGAATTACTGAACAAGGATTAGGGAACTTTAGCTCACATTGAAAGACAGACTGTAATTGAGTTGATGATCTTGGCCTGAGTCAGTGTGAGAGGTCTTTAATGAGACCTAAAGGCTGGAATTTTCAAAATAATGACAATAACAAAAACAAGCAGTCCAAATTGGCTGTTTTTTTTCCTTAAGGAAGATTTATAACATTTCACCAAAAATATACTTTGTTGAGAAGTTTTTTGCTTTTGTTTTGTTTTCCTATATGTCAGGCAAGCCTTTCTCTGCTGAGAGGTTGACTAAGTGGATACACTACTCTCTTCTTGTTTCTGTTACCTCTGACTTCTGATCCCTCAATTGAAATCCCAAGTCTGACTGATTTTCTGGAGTGCCACCAAGAAAGGACATCAGAGACTGATGGAATAAACTGGCCTACAGATTTTTTCTTACCTTAGGGTTCCATCAGTTTTATTCTGAGTCACGATGTCACAAATTTTTCAAAAGCAAAGTGCTGCTAATTCACAGTATGCTCTGGCCATGCAGTTCATGGTGATATTGATGTATGCAACAAATATACCTAAAAAAATTAGGAAATCAGGCTGAAAGTGACCATAAAGTTAAATAAATCAAGAAGGAAGGAGAATTGGGGATTGGTATCTGGAATCTCAGAGGTTGCCTCAATTACAGAGAGAAACATGCCTGGGAGAGATTGAGGAGTTGATTTTATATGTCTCAGTAAACATGATCAGCTGAGAACTCAATTATTGTCCCATCAAATACAACCATTCTTTTTCAAGGTTAGGAACCAGGGGCTGCCTCCTTGGTTAAAACTGAATACTTGCTGAAAAAGAGGAGTGGTAAAATGAGTATTCTTTTATATTGCACTTAGAAGAGAAATGCAACTATTTATACACATACAGTAAACAATAAGACATCTCAATTTCCATGTTATTTGAATTATTTGAGAGCATAAGAAAAGTTGTAAAACTTTTCAGCTTATTGTAAGACAGTCATCAACTATATAAACACATGACATATCCAAATTTTAAAATCCCAGTACAATAAAATCCTAAATAAAGTATTCACAAATACAATTTACCACTGTTTAAATGAGAAAAAAGTCATGACAAAAGTAACATTTAATCCTGAAAAGGCAATACATATTTAATATCATTAGATTTACATTATCAGTGATCATCTTCATAGTTTTCAAAAATCTTTGATAAACTGATTAAAGCATACATTTATTTAAAAATATATAAAACTCTTAATATGCTAGAACTAATATACCATCATTGAAAATCCCTGATGTTTCCAACCAAAAGACAGGAAATTGGCTGTAGAGCAAGACAGAAACTTTTATATAACAAGTACTCTATTGTAAAACAAAACAAAACAAAACAAAAAAACACTATAGGGAAAACCATGGCATCACCCCCAACCCAGCCAGCAAAAGCAGAGTGGAGAGCCTAGATTTTCACTGTCTGCAGGTTGTAGCAAGGTGCAGCAGCTTCCTTCCAATACCACATAGGAGTGGTGTCAGAGAAGGCTGATTTGGGAGCCAAAGCAATTCATTTCTTCCAGGTGGTAACAAGGACCCAACATGGTATTAATGGAGACCATATGGTGAGCCTGAAGTAAAGAGGCAGTGTTTCTCCTCCACTCCTCCTGGGAAAGCATTAGAAGAGGGCTCTTGGGAGAGTCAAGACTTTCCCTCTTGCCAGCAGTAACAAGGACATCCGCCCCAACTTGGTGTAAATGGAAAACATACAAGATGCTAAAAAAAGGTAGAGCTTATGCCTCCTAGACAGGGAGATATTAGTAGAGGACTAGCAGGGACCCAGAACTACCATCTCACAATAATAATGACTACCTCCTGATCTTGGGTATCAACAGAGGCCAAGTGGAGAAGCTGGACTTCTGCTTTTCTGGCAATAATGATGTGCCCTTTCCTTGCCCGAGCAGTGTCAGAACAAGCCAGCTAAAACAGGTTTAAATGGGATCCAGAGTTTCATAATCTCAAAATATCTAAGTTTCAGTAACAAATTATTCATTCTACCAAGAATCAGAAAGATCTCAAACTGAATAAAAAAGACAATCAATAGACGCCAACACTAAAATAACAGGGGTTGGAATTATCTGACAAAGACTTTAAAGCAATCATCACAATGGTGTTTAAATGAGCAATTATTGGGTGCCTGGTGGCTCAGTTGGTTAAGCGAATGCCTTCAGCTCAGGTCATGATCCCAGGGTCCTGGGATCGAGTCCCGCATCGGACTCCCTGCTCGGCGGGAAGCCTGCTTCTCCCTCTCCCACTCCCCTTGCTTGTGTTCCCTCTCTCGCTGTGTCTCTCTCTGTCAAATAAATAAATAAAATCTTAAAAAAAAAATAAATGAGCAATTATGAACATATTTGAAACAAATGAAAAATAGAAAGTTACGGCAAGGATATAGAAATTCTCAGCAAAGAAATTGAAGCTATAAAGAAGAACCAAAGGGAAATTATGGAACTGAAAAATATGGTAACCGAAACAACTCAGTAGATGGGCTCAATAGAATGGATGGAACAAAGGAAACAATCAATGAACTTAAAGACTCAACAATAAAAATTATCCAATGAGAAAACAGAGAGAACATAAACTGAAAAAAGAAATGAACAGAAGCATAGGCACTGGCAGGGTTGAAAGAAAAAGATCATATTGGTGTAATTGGAGTCCAGGAAGGAAATTAAAAAATGGGGGGCGGGGAATAAGGCTAAAAGAGTACTTGAAGAAACAATGGCTGAAAAATCCTCTAATTTGACAAAAGAGAGAAACCCACAATTTTAAGAAGCTGAGCATATCTCAAGATAAACCCAAAGATATCAACACCAAGAAACATCATCGTCAAACATCTGAAAACTAATAGCAAAGAAAAATCTTGAAAGTTCTAATGAGAAACAACATTTTAACTGTCAGGCAAAAATAATTCTCATGACAGCAGGTTTCCCATAGAAACCATGAAGGTCAGAAAGAAAAGAACTGTTAGCCCAGAATCCTATATCGAGGGAAAATATTCTTCAGGAATGAGGGGGAAATCAAGACATCTTAGAAGAAAGAAACTACAATGAATAGGAATTGATAAAAGAAAATATCCGAATCTCCAAAAAGCATATGGAACATAATTAACAGCATCTATCAGCAGGTAAATACAAATTAACTCCTCTGTGATATACTATGTTGCACCTACCAAGATAGCTAAAATTAAATAGATTTACATTAATTATTGATAAGGATATGAAGGATCTGGAACTCTCATTCATTGTTGGTGGTTGTTTAAATTGAGTATAAGACTTTGGAAAACTGTCTGTATTTACTAAAGCTAAACATATGCCTACATTATGACTCAGCAAATCCACTTCTGCTATATACCCAAAAGGCATGTATTTATATGTTCTCAAAATCATAAACAAAAGAATGTTTGCAATAGCTTTATTCATAATATTTCCAAACTCTTTCTACAGGAAAATGGATGAGATGTTCTATTCAAATAACAGAATACTATACATGTAGAAAAAAGGATGGAATTCTCATATGCAGAATAATATGGATAGATATTATATTGAGCAAAAAAAGCAGACACAAATGAAAATATATCATATAAATGCACTTATATGAATTTTAAGAACCAGCAACACTTATCAATGATTATAAAAGTCAGAATAATTAAGAAATTCTGAGGGTATTAGAAAGGAGAATGATTGAAATTTATAGATCTGGTATCTGATATTGGGCATTATATATGTAAATAGTCTTTAAGTTCTACACTTAAGTTTTTTGAACAGGTGCAGTTGCGTTTAACTGGCTTAAGTATGTTTTCTAACTCTGAAAATTAAGTCGCTCATTATTTGAACTTGAAGTTTTCAAATTTCAGAGTCCATGGTAATCTCCATTATGTCATATTGCCCTCCTAAAATAAATAGTGCCATCTAGATCTAATTCTATAGCTCAGTGGCCCTAGAATGTGGAAGAGAATTTATTCTGATTAAGAACACTGAAGAAAGAATACTAATATAGGGGCAACAATTCAATGTAATTCACTAGATGTTTCGCATAAAATATCACTTTAAATGGAGGACCACTTATGATTAAAAAATTGTAATTTCTCTACTCATATTGAATAGAAAGTAAAAGAGTAGGACTTTTGTTATCCTCATAGATGCGGACTCAATAGTAATAAACTATTCAAAAAGTAGGGTTTTTTTTTCCAACAAATATATAAATTGCTTTGTTAACACCGAAAGACTAAATTTTTAGTGTAAACATATTGTAAAAGGTAACTATCATATATAGGGAAATAAGATATTAAAATAATATCTAATACTGATGCAACTAAATATAATATTCCCCTCAAATTAAGGTGTTCTCTCTGAGTCTTTCCCAACCCATTGCTCATATGGGTTATCTAATCTTCTCACATTTAGTTATCTCCTATATGCTGAAAATTATCAGTATTAAGGCAGCCTTCTCCTCTGCCCCCCCTTTACTATTTGGACATTTAATGGATACTTCCAGAACAAAATATCCTATGATAAGCTCATTATCCTTTTCTCTAAACCTAATTTTGCATTCTCAGCATTATATTATAGTGCCACAGTTAACCCACTCACCCAGCTAAGGATATTATGTCATATTTGATCTCTTGAATTTTATAATTGCCCACTTCCATTCCCTTTATATCTTGGATTATATGCTTAATAGTTCTCTAAACACAACAAACTGTTTTCTTTTTTTTTTTCCGATTTTATTTATTTATTTGAGAGAGAGAATGAGAGACAGAGAGCACGAGAGGGAAGAGGGTCAGAGGGAGAAGCAGACCCCCCGCCGAGCAGGGAGCCCAATGTGGGACTCGATCCCGGGACTCCAGGATCATGACCTGAGCCGAAGGCAGTCGCTTAACCAACTGAGCCACCCAGGCGCCCCAACAAACTGTGTTTTCTTATCTCTCTGATTATTACTATTTTTAAATCAATTTTTATTTTTATTTTTTTAAGATTTTTTATTTATTTATTTGACAGAGAGATAGAAGTACTAGTAGGCAGAGAGACAGGCAGAGGGAGAAGCAGGCTCCCCGCTGAGTAGGGAGCCTGATGCAGGACTCGATCCCAGGACCCTGGGATCATGACCTGAGCCGAAGGCAGCCGCTTAACTTACTGAGCCACCCAGGCGCCCCTTTAAATCAATTTTTAGAAGCAGCTCATCCTCATACCCTTTCTTATACTCTGTGCATGTTACACCTATTTCCATTTAGCTAATTATATTATAACTATGTATTTAATTTACCTATTTTTTCTATTAGATTATAACTGTATGGACTGTGCATCTAGACTCTTCCCATCAAGACTATCCCATACATGGAGCCCTCTCATGTGAAGAAGATGGTATTAAAAACTCTTTAGTACTATTCATCACACACCAAAATCAGTGTGCCCCTTCTGAAAACAGACCACATATCTGAATTAAGAGAGAACATGTCTACAAAATTCAAGACCTCTTTTGTTTAGAAATCAGGTTGCTAGGTTGCTTTTATTTTTATATAATGAATTGAGAGAAACCATTCTTTTCTTATTCCAAATTAGATCCGAAATTTAAGACTTGAGATCACACTTATTCACAATTTGTGCTCTGAAAAATTAATAGGAGTGTCAGAACACTTCCTCACACATTTAGTAAGGATGACTGATTAAAATCACAGATATTTGGCTTTAGCAGTAGAAAATCCTGTCAGCCTCATTCTTACCTAAGTGAGCCATGCTTCCTTTTCTTGGTCATAAGACCAGTGGGATACTTAAGAAGATGGGAGCAATGAGTAGTAGCTGTACCATACTTGTCATTATATTTGGTAGAGAAAAAGGAAATAGGGTCTTTTGGTGTCTTACAATTATTTTTTAATTTGATGAAAGGATGCAAGTACTATCTAGCCCACTGAGTGGCAGGAGCCCCAATTTGACTGACATGAACTCATGGAGTTGTTTCCTTTTGATTTTCTAAGTAAAGAATATATAAATGAGCTGCTTCTAAAAATTGATTTAAAGGGGCGCCTGGGTGGCTCAGTAAGTTAAGTGGCTGCCTTCGGCTCAGGTCATGATCCCAGGGTCCTGGGATCGAGTCCTGCATCATGGAGTTGTTTCCTTTTGATTTTCTAAGTAAAGAATATAAAATGTTTATCTTTGAATATATAACCTTTTAATTTTCATTTTGAAAGGGAATAGTCCACACTTGACTGTGTAACCTGCACCATGTTTTCCAAAAGTTTGATTTGCAGAACCCAAAAGCAGCTGCTTAAAAGGAATTGAATGATAGAAAGACTTCTATGATCAAACACATCTGAGAAATAAATAGCTAAGCAAAGTTAAATACATTGCTTCTCCTTCTGAGTTAGAGCGTTAGGTATGCAAATATGCCTTAGAAACTGTTAGCATATGCAGATTTTCCACATGTATTTGAACATGGTACTTTTTCCCATGGATTCTCAAGATAAAAGAATTTTATAGAATTAATGTTACATGAAGCATGCCTTGCAAAATACTACCATAAACTAACCATATCTATCTTTCCATTTCTTCCTAATATTTCTGCCTTTTTATAAAAATGTTCCCTTTTCATTCTTTTGTTCTTGTTTGTTTAGCTTTCTGACCTTACTAAGCATCCACTGGGCATGGCATAGCAGGAGGTAGAAGCTATTTATTGCTGTGACAGGCTGGGTAACCTGAAAGGGTAAGGGCATAAGAAGAAATAAAAGATGTTATTCTAAAAAAAATCATTTTTTTCCTGGACTTTGTACACCCATTTCATTATAATATAAATGACTACCTAGAATGTCAACCTAAAGTACATCTTGGCCCCAAAGCCCTTTTGGGTAGCCATATAAACTATTTAGGGATTTTATAAACCTCTAAACTGTCATAATCCACGTAGTAGCATTTAGGTACTTGAGTTTAAGTGAAATATAAAATCTTTTAAAAAATCACAAAAGAGGTTAAAAAATGCCATGAAACTGCACTACAGTTAGTGGTAAATGGCTTCTCTCTCATCAACATCTTTCTGTCCCACCTATTGAATGATTATCATGTTTGATTAATACTTCAATGATTATGTCTTTAGTTAGCTTCCTTCCATAATAAGAAAGTTCACCAGTAAGTCATAATGGATAATCAGCCTTAAATGATTTATTTAAATATTCAGCCCGATATTACATACGACTCATTTATATCATAGAAGTAATAAGTGGCATTTCCAAGATTTCAGTATTTATAATAAATGAGATTGTTCTGGTATGAAACAATTTCCCATAAGTAGGTTAATCGTTTAAAGTAAAGCACAGCATTCTGTAATGACCTTTTCCTCTCTAAACTTCTATGATTGTTAAGTCAGGCTAAATCATGCTATGCTATATTTTATATGTATGTTCTGAGATCTACTGGGATCCTGAATCCTTAACTTGTTTTCCGCCCTAACCAAAGCTCATGTGGTAGTTTTTGTTTTTTGTGTGTGTTTTTTGTTTTATTCCCCCAGACAATTAGTACAAGGCTTTGGCCTCAAACTCCAATGTAGAACATATAGTCATGGTGTCTTGGGTAGGATGATTTTTGAGTAGAATTATTGCTTTGGTGTTTGTGGCCCAAAACCTTGACTACAATAATGAAAATCACTTCTTGTACTCTTTATTTATGCCTATCTTATGTATCTTCTAACATTTTTTCCTGCTTACCCCCAGACCTTTAGCATATTGGTTTTTTGCTTTGCTTTGTTTTGTTACTTTAACCATTTGGCTCTTTCTTTTTTTTTTTTATGGGAGGTTTTATTGGTTTATTGATGATTGCTGTCAGGCTATTGCATCATTTTCTTCTTGTCAAAATATATTACATTTTCAAAAATCTGAGTATATAAATCTTAACTTTTTTTGCAAAATCATTTCAATATTTTTTTTCTCAAAAAATTAATTTTTCCTAAATAGAATTCTTTATGAAAGATTTAGAATGAGACCTCTAGTCTACTTCGTATAGAGAAAAAAATCACCATTATTTTATAGATTAACAGAAATCTGAAAAAAATGTAATAACTTTTCCAGTGGTATTTATCTAGTTTATGGCAAAGACAAAATATGTTAACACTAGGCTGTATGTTAAGTGTTCATTGAGTGGTGTTAAATTTAAGGGAAATGTATGTTCTTTGATCTCCAAGGAGATGCCAAGTCCTGATACCATCAAAGAACTGTATCATTTGTTCTGGTTTTATTTACACTTCGAATCTGTTTGTTTTGTTCTTCATTTGTGAATGTGGATCTATTCAAGTGCATCTGAACACATTCATATCTTAGTTTCCAAGCAGGTATCTGCTAAGGACCAATCAGATATCAACTCTTCCTTAGCTGTGAATTGAGCTGGCCTTAGGGTTGGAATCAGATTTCTCTAGTACTCTTATACTTACCGGATTGTTGTTTAGAAAACTAGGACATTTCTTGTTTTCTAGGAAATGCAAGGATGTCTCTGTTATCAAAATGATTTGGAAATGTTAGTTCTTGATAAAACTTCATTTTGGCTCTTTACTCTGTTACTTAACAGTGCATAGTCTTCCAGAATTACAAAAGATGTTTTTGTTGAATAGAGTAAATTGGATAGTTTTTCTCTTAATTCTATGCTCAATTATTAGTCAGTGTTCTCAAAGGACTCTGATCTAGTAAAAAAAAAAAAAAATCATTAGTCTCTAGATCCAAAGAAAGCATGTCACTGAATTGCAATTAAATGCTGGATGATGTGTATTTGAAATGCACAGAAAGAACTGGGAGATCAAAGTGCAATATTTTTTGAAATTAAATTGTATTAATAAACATCATTGTATAACAAAAACTAAAATGACTCTTTTCATTAACAGTCTTAACAAACTCCTCTGCCCCTTTTATATGTTTACTCTAGGAAATGGCATTGCTCTATGAACATGGAGCCAAAGGTTATCTGTACAGTTCGTTTATTTACAAATCTCAGTCCCCAAAGAGTATTCTCCTTTCCCTCACCCATGTTTCTCAGAGAGACTGTATCCACTACCATTCACTTCACATGAATCTTATAGGCTTGATAATTTCTTAACCTTCTAATGTCCAGACAATAATCCACAAGATGTACCTATCATCTTAGAGATAAGCATGGTGGACATAGAGAAGGTAAAATATAATAAAGACTTCCTTTTATCCCTAAATTATTTTTTCTCAAGAGAACTTTTAGGCTTTATTTAAATCGATTGTAAGAGAGAAAAATAAAGTTAGTTACAAATGAAGATTATATGCTGGACGGGATGACATTATATTCATTGTAGACTCCTGGGTATGGAAATCTCATGATAGTCATTAAGCTCAATCAGTGTAATATATTTTTACACAGTTATTTTTAATTTTCAACTTGACTTTTTTAACTGTATTATCTTTGAGTCTCATAAAGACCAAAGAAATACACAGTACACAAACACTGATATTCCCATTTTACATATAATATTAGCAAATTTATACAGTGTTTGACATGTTCTTATTTAGTATGTGTTTAGTATGTGCCTGTTCACAGTATGTTATGTTGATAAATTCATTTTATCTTCACAGCTTCAGCTCTAAGAGGACATTCTATTATTATTCCCCTTTACAATTAATGAGGAAATCTCAACATTCCACAGCTAGAATGGTAGAACCAGAATACAACCAGGCAGCTGGCTCTGTAGATGTCCATTATAGTCTTTATATTGTGCTGACTCTCACAGCACAAATAAGGAAATTAGGACTTCATGAAAGGGGATTTTTTTTCACATTGTTACATAAGCATTAATATAATGAGTCTGTTCTAGAGCCTTGTCTTCTGATTCTAATTTGTGAGAGAGATTACAAAGCTTAATGAGCATATTGCAAAGTTCTTAGTAAAAATCAGATCAATGTTTTTTTCAGATCCAAAAAAATGGTTTAATTTCTGCTGGGTATCATTCTTTTGACCAAGAAAATACCTTTTGGGATATTAGGACCCAAATAGGAACAAATTTTTGTAGTGGTAGAGCAAGTATTTGTGGATGTATGTTATGTATGAGTAAAACTAAAAAGGCTAAATCCTAGTTAAAAGGACTGAATTGATTCATTTGTTTAACAAAGATTTACTGAGTAGTGCTCACCAAGCACTGTCCTAAGTGGTTAGGCTATGTCATTAGAAAAAAAGATCCTCCCTTGTGCAGTCTACAGATTAGCTAATGGAAAGATAAAACAAAACAAAGCAAAAACAAAAACAAACAAATATAAACAAACCCACAGTAAATAAGAAAATTGTTAGTCAGTAGAAACTGTAGAAACAAGGAAGTATGAAGTATGGTAATAAGGGATCTGAAATTCAATGTGGTTGATGTTGGTGGAATGGCTGTAGTTTTTAACAGAGTCTTCAGTTTAGGTCTGACATTTGAGCAAAAATTGTAAAGAGGTGAGAAAGGTAGTTATTTCTGGGGAATAACATTCCCGGAAATAGGAACAACCAACAGAGGTTTTAATGTAGGGATGACCAGCATATTCAAGAAGTACCAAAATGGCCAGCAGGACTAATTATGTAATTTATATAAAGTAAAAAAGTTAAAAATATTATCAAAAATCTAAAGATGGTGACTAGGGAGAATTAAACAAGATGGGGGGTCCATTTGAGCAAAAAGCCTTGATGATGGCATATGTTGCACATCCATGAAGTTGGTGGCAGAGTGAGTGAATAAAAGGGATTGGAAAGAGGAAGAGAGACCAGATCTTGTACTACAGTTTGTGGCATAGAGGTGGCTTTTGCCTTACTCTGAGCAAAATGGGAAGCTACTTAGTGGTTTTGAGGAAAAGAGTGACATGTTTTGACTTACAATTTAAAAAAAAAAGATCTCATGTTACTTTTTTGAGAATAGAATACAGATTGGCAAGGGTAGAAGCAGGGAAATGTTGCATTAATAACTAATAATTGTTTGGGTTGGATGATAATACTTTAAGAAAACAGATATTTCTTTGCAATGAATTTAATAGTTTTAACTTAATTGTGAATGAATGTATATGTACTGGTATAAATGTATATTAAGAAGACTGGTTCAAATTAAAAGAGAACTATTTGGTTTTATATAAACTTATTGTAAAAGATAAAAATGAAGTTAGTTATAGAAAAGGGGATGACATAAGGGATGGCATTGTATTTAGTATAAACTTCCAGAAATGGAAATCTCATATTATTAGATTTTAACTGTGTCTGTAATGTTGAGTGTACAGTTAAAAACATCTAATGAATAGGACATATGAGTTGTCATTGAAAGTAATCACAAACTTAAGATAATCATATATGAAAAGATTTTTAGAGATTATATCGTTTGAAGGAAGGCATGCGTTTTACTCTCAAAGGTATTTCTGAACAGAAACATTTGTCTTAGCCCCTACTTTATGCATCCTGAATGATATATTTATAATAACAATCACTGCTAATTTTAAACTGAGTATTTTTGTGTATATGTATACATTATGGGCTTTAGAAATTAAATTAGATTTACAGGAAGTCAAATGTTAAACAAAAATTAAAAACATAAAGAATTCATCCTTTAAATATTTTTGGCAATTTTATATGCATAGAATCTTGTTCTATTTGTGTTATTATAAGGTGATAGAAATAGCCTAATTAATATAATTTACACTATAAATAAAATTTGAAGGTTACTGTTTCCAAAAGCAACAAAAAGATGGCAACATACAAATAGTCCACTATCTCTGAGAATATACTATCAAAAATAGGTCAGGTTGGGTTTCTGGAAAGATGGACACAATGGTTCAATAGTTTGTGAATGTACTCCAATTTCCTAATTAAAACTGGCAGATAAGATAGCAGAACCAAAAGTCCCACGAAAAATACATAAAATCAAGTGACATAATGGTTTCATGGCATAAAAGATAAGTCTGTAGTCAGACCTGCAAGACCCACATGGAATCAAAAACTGCCCGAAGGAAAGTAGAGGGGAAGCAACTTACCTCTGACCGCCCTAGGACCTGAGAAATTCAGGTCACCAAAGATATTCACTGTCACCAAGGATATTCACTGTCAAGTATCCCAGTTCAAACTGAGCAGAGCATTTAAAACCGAGAGGGAATTTCAGGCCTAAATTTATGGGTGAATGAGAGGAGACTCTAAAAAGAAAAGATAGAAGTAGTATGAGCTCTATGACATCTAAGCAACCAACACTCACATCAAGGAGAAGACCCTATATTGAGAAGAAAGTGTGGGGATTATGATCAAAAGTAGCAGGACTGAAACAAAGGGTAGAAAAAAAAGGGAGCAATATCGCAGAATACAAGTGAATGTATGCTTGATCATTTTATGAACAAAATAAGAAATAGCTCTAGAGTAATAGAGTTAGCAACAATACAAAGGCCCATAATTACCTTCTAAAAAATACAAAAACACTAGCCTCCCTTAAAAATGAGCAACCAATAAAGAATTGTGGTTGAATTCCATAGAAATTAGTATAGAGAAATAAAAGAATAAATAGCAGAATTACATCCCTGAAAAAGTGAAGGTGTAACAGAAAGATCTATTCACACACAAAAAAGTTAGAAATATAACCTAATGTTTCTAATTGAGCTAAAATTAATCCAAAAATAATAGAAGCTCTGAAAGAACATCTTAAATAAGAAATAGGCAAAAACAAAGAAATGAAGTTGAAAAAAATGTATGAAAAATATATAACAGGATTTAAATAAAAAATGTTTAAGAAGTCATCTCAGAAATAGTCTGAATTGGAAGAAACACACAACACAGAAATAATTATGAATAATGCCATCTGAAATATGATATACAGAAAAATTGATATATTTTTTTAAATAAATGAAAAATCAAATGGATTTGAACAAAAGCATTAGATACAGAAGATAGGCCAGAGCAAACCAATATAAGTAAAATAGGAATCCCCATACTGAAAACCAAGTAATTCAACAGAAATAAATTTTTTAAAAAAATCAAAAAACAAAATTTAGAAGCACAGTATTTGCAGTTTATACGTGAGAAAATCAACATAGTAATACCCACAGATTGACATATACTAGCAAAGTATTGGCTTTGAATAGAAAGAAAAAGAAAAATCTATTTGGGTGTTTAGGCAGACTGGTTATACAATATATAGGAGAAAGAAAATCAGTTTGTTCATCATGACTTTTGAACAATAATAATGTATTTAAGGTATTCGAGCAAGGAAAATTAAGCCAATATCTTGTATTCACTCAAACTGGTCAGAGGTAACTTTAGGATCATAGAAAAACTCAGGAAGATTTTTGTTCCCATGAGTTCTCCTTTAGATATATAGGATGCAAAATTTCCTACAATTAATGAAGAAGTTATTTATATATATTAATAGATAGTGGTTTTATCAAATTGTAATAGTATTTGAATTTCGTGGATACATTTATTTTTATTTTATTTTTTTTAAGATTTTTGTTTATTTATCTGAGAGAGAATGAGAGACAGAGAGCACGAGAGGGAAGAGGGTCAGAGGAAGAAGTAGGCTCCCTGCTGAGCAGGGAGCCCGATGCGGGACTCGATCCCGGGACTCCAGGATCATGACCTGAGCCGAAGGCAGTCGCTTAACCGACTGAGCCACCCAGGCGCCCCGTGGATACATTTAATAGTGCTCTAAGGACTATCACAATGAAGTATATATCATTTGCAATTATTTTAAGTTTTAATAAAAACACTAAATGTCTTCCTAAATTTTGTAAGAGAATAAATACTTAATAATTAAATAATATTAATTAAATAATTAATAATTAAAGTTTTGTAAAGCTTTTTTAAAAAATTATTTTCCTAAGAGCTTGGTAGAGTAAATAATATTAATATTATTAATATTAATATGTTTAAAATAGAAGAAAGGAGTTAAACTGTAGGTTGTTTGCAGTTACCTGAGTAGAAGGCAGTGGTGACTATGTTCTTGGAACCTCTGATAGTCATGGAGAAGGAGCATACTTGAACTTATTTTAAAGAAAGAATTAGGAGGATTCAGTGACATAAAGAACATAAAAAGCTTTTTTTGAAAGAAGTATATATCAAATTTGACCAAATTTTCTAGATGAGGAATCTAGAAAGTCATCTGGAAAAGCCTATTGACATAACTGGGTTAGCTGGAAAGCAAATATATGTTGGAGGATGATATGGAGGAGTTAAATCTTTCATATAGTGAGTTTGAGGTGACAATCAAAGCTTTCTATGTAGACAAGTAACAGGTTAGTGATAAAGGCTATGGTTGTAAATCTGGGGTTATTTTTAGAGAAATGCATGATGATGATGTAAAAATTAGATAAGGATTCTGAAAGACTAAATGAAGAAAATAGAGCAAATTTGTAAGATTAAGTAAGTTCCTATATTTTATAGCTAGTTGCATTTTTCCCTAGCAATAAGGATTTGCTGAAATATGGGATGATGCTAGAGGATATAGATTCAAAATATCTTCATCTTAGATTACTAAGTGTCTAAGTAAGTCATTCTAAACAAATGAATTTTTCATCAAGTTGCTGTGGGCATATCCTGTGAACACCCAGCTCTCAATTACATTTTTTTTTCTCTTTCTTGTATTTATTTTATTTTTTTTTAAATTTTATTATGCTATGTTAATCACCATACATTACATCATTAGTTTTTGATGTAGTGTTCCATGATTCATTGTTTGCGTATAACACCCAGTGCTCAATGCAGAATGTGCCCTCCTTAATACCCATCACCGGGCTAACCCATCCCTGCCCCCCCCCAGAACCCTGTTTGTTTCTCAGAGTCCATAGTCTCTCATGGTTCGTCTCCCCCACCGATTCCCTCCCTTCATTTCTCCCCTCCTGCTATCTTCTTTTTTTTTTTTTAACATATAATGTATTACTTGTTTCAGAGGTACAGGTCTATGATTCAACAGTCTTACACAATTCACAGCGCTCACCATAGCACATACCCTCCCCAGTGTCTATCACCCAGCTCAATTACATTTTAACTTCTTGATTTACAATATAGTTACCATGGGGTAGATTGTAGGCATATATAAATAGTAGGAGGGAAATGCATCCAAGTATGTAAAATACTTTATCTTTGTATGTAAAACTAAAATACCAGCTGTATTTGCTATTGCAGCATTGTCTCTTTTATAAGAAAAAGTAAGAAAACAGCCTAAGGCTGTGTCAACCCAATGTCAAAACAAATTAATAAATTCAGTATGAAAACAGCAAAGTTATGTGCTTTTTTTAAATAATTTTACTTAGATTTTCATATTTTTTCTAATTCTTAGGTGTGTACTTCTAATGTGTCAAAATACCTTAGTTAATAATATAAAATATTATTAATTTCTGTGCATGTATCAAACATTGCAGTATTTAAACATACTGTTCTAGGTTGGTTCTATGTTCAATTTTTTGATTATTTGAAATATTCAGACAGTCGTATGATATGACAGCCTATTTTTTTTAGGTCTGTATGCAACTGAGTTTTTAGTTACGACAGTATCATCACCAGTTGGAATATTTCTGTTTTTTTAAAAAACTGAATCATGTAACTTAAGGATTTGTCCAAAAAGTAGATTTCAGATTTCTAAAGCAAGGTAGTCCATAAAGTTTTACAGTTACACAGCCTGCTTTGTAGACACTAAAATCTTCCCCTCCATAGTCAAAGTGAAATAGGATTTCAATTACTAAAATTTTGGCTGAATTATTTGTAAATGATAATATATTAAATTGGGGAAGTAAGAAAGAGGAACTCAATTATACATTTTTTGGGACTGATAACATTTAATCTCTTCATTTTTCATACTTTACTGGTTCAACTTTATTATTATTTAGTAGATGATAAGTTAAATCAAGATAGCATAAACCAAGATATCAGAAAGACATGAGCTAGCATTTGGTCTAATAACAGGAAAGGTGAGGAAAATTAATTAACTTCCCTCCAGAGAAAATAACATGACTTGGATATATTAAATCTATCTCTCTTTCTGTCTACCCATCTACTCTGTATCTGTCTATCTACCTATTGATCTAAAGTCTACTATGTCTGTCTACCTGTGTAACCGATATGACTGTGCATTGAGGCAAGATGAAAGAAAAAAACCTTAAAGACTGGAAAATAAGTAGCAAAATTGTCCCTAATTTTGGACATAACTGTTTTTGTGGAAAGTTCTGCAAAATCTGTAAAACCACTACTAAAGCTTATATACAAATTAGCATAGTTAAGTGATAGAAAGTGATTCAACAATCAATTGTAATTCTATATACTAGCCAAAAAATGAGAAAATTAGAAATTAAAAAAAAAGCCACTTGAAAACACCTAAAATAAAATAATGTTTAGGAAGAAACTACAACACATTGCATATCCTCTACATCAAAAACAATGAAACTGTTGAGAGAAATTAATGAAGACCAAATAAATAAAGTGCTATACATGTTCAGGAATGGGAAGATTTGATATTGTAAAGATGTCCATTCACAGCAAATCAATTTATAGATTCAGTGCAATTTTTTTCCATTGTGCTTTATTGAAATATAATTCACATACAATAAAATCCCTCCTCTGAGTATGCAGTTCTGGGGTTCTTACTATAGTCTTAGTGTTGACAGCTATTCACACAACATAATTTTAGAACATCTTCACCTGGAAAGGAAACCTTATACCAAATAGCAGCCATATCTTCCCACCCACAGGCTCTGGCAACACATAATCTACTCTCTGTCTCTATGGATTTGCCTCTTCTGGACATTTCACATAAGTGTGGTCATACAATATGTGGTCCTTTGTAAAAATCCTCTTTCAATTTGCAAAATATTTAAAGGTACACACATGTTGTAGTATGTGTAAGTGCTCCATTCTTTTCGTTGCTAAATATCCAAATGTATGGGTATACTACATTTTGTTTTTCCATTTATCAGGTGATGAATATTTACGGATTTCTGCTTTTTAGCTATAAATAATAATGGTGCTGTGAACATTCATGTACCGTTTTTTTGGAAATATATATTCATTTCTCTTCAAAATATATCTAGAGTTTGAAATTGCTGGCTCATATGGGAACTCTACAGTTACCATTTTGAGGAACTGCCAGTCTATTTTCCATTGTGGTTGCACCATTTAACATTCCTACCAGCACGGAAGGAAGTTTCAAATTTTTCCACCTCCCCATGAACACATTATTACTATCCTTTTATTTTAGCATTGTAATGCATGTGAAATAGTATCTCTTTGTGGTTAAAATTTGCATTTCCCTAATGACTTAGGATGTTCAGAATCTTTTCATGTATGTATGTGTGTGTGTATATACACACACACCCTCTTTAGAGAAATGTCTATTAAAATCCTTTTCGGTGTCCCTGGGTGGCTCACTCGGTTAAACGTCTGCCTTCAGCTCAGGTCATGATCCCGGGGTCCTGGGATCAAGTCCCGCATTGGATTCCCTGCTCAGCGGGGAGTCTGCTTTTCCCTCTCCCCTTCCTACTGCTCGTGCTCTCTCTCAAATAAATAAATAAAATCCTTTTAAAAAATAAAGTAAATAATAAAGTCCTTTTCAATATTTTAAGTTGGCTATTTACCTTTTTATTGTTGAATTGTGAAAGTTTTTATATACTCTGGATGTAAGTCTCATATCAATAATATAGTTCGTAAATGTTTTTTCCTATTATCATTTTTTTATTTTCTTTTTATTGTCTTTTATTTTTTTTAGTGTCATTTTATTTTTTGATGGTATCTTTTGAAGCAGAGACATTTTGAATTTGATGAGTCTGATTTATCTTTTTAATTATTATTGTTTGTGCTTTTTGTTATTATAGCTAGGAATCTATTGCCTAATCTAAAGGTACAGAGATTTATGCCTATTTTTTCTTCTAAGAATTTTATAGTTTTAGCTATTAGGTCTATAATACATTTCAAGTTCATTTTTTATGTGGTATGAGGTTGAAGCTCAACCTCATTCTTTTGCATATGGTTATTCAGTTATCCTACCACCACAATGGAACCATAGTTCCATTCCTCAATAGTGAAATACCTGGCCCTAACTATCCTCAATATATTCAATTTGTTCAATAATAGAATATACATAAGTCATTTTTAGTTTTTTTTAACCCATATGTCTGCAATAACAAATACACTAATTAGAGTTCAATATTTGTTTGCAGGTTTTATTCTTTTAGGTAAAATTTACATATGGTGAAATGTACATAACTTAAAGATATAGTTCTGTGAATTTTTATAAATTTATACTCCCATGTAACCTACATAGCTGTTAAAATAAAGAACATGTTTCCTCAGATCCTACCTACACTTTCAGTACCAAAAGACATCTGTTATAAAGATGGAAATGGAGAAGAGCAGAATTGAGCAATTTGAGTCCAGATCTCAGTTTTTAAACACCAGTCTCCACTAAAAGAAACTAAGATTCCTTGGAGGAATGGATGATTCCTACACTAGGACAGGGAAATAGAAGTTGAGCCAGGGACATCATGTTGTGTCAGAAAGAAATGAAGTATTAAGAATCATGGAGACTTGTCAGAGGTTTCAGGAATCAGCATGATGGGGTTCACACTGGCCAATCTGGAACAACTTGAGCATGAAAATAAATATTTACTGAACTATGTCTTATTAAATGAAAGAAAAATACTTATCAAACTGACATAAAAATAAATGAACATGTAAATGAATAAATACAAAGAGAAGGGATTTCCTCCCAAAACAATAACAGAAGAAATATGTAGAAGGAATAAAGGAGTTAGAAAATATGAGTAGGTCCTAAAAATAATAGATAAATTTTGCTGATGATACTTCTAGTTTCATCTGTGACATGTAGAAAGTTTGAAAGTTGTCATTTTCATCTTTACAACAAGATAAACCTGAACAAACTGAAAATAAACATTTTTTTCTTGGACGTATCAGAAAACTGACATGGCAGGGCATACTTCTACCCCAAAATCTGGAGAGACAGTCAAATCCAAGCAGACACAGCTAAGATCTGCTTAATTGCAGCAGAAGCCATGAACTGGTAGGATCTCAGAAGAAATGGTATTTTTGGTAAATTGCTGGAGGCTTAGTATGGATGAACATGAGAGTGAGAAATTCCTGGAGGCTGGAGTTTTAAGGAGGACCTATCACATTCATTTGCTTTACCTTCAGAAATCTCACTAGATTCTCACAACATCCAGGAAAAATACCCTTCTGAATGTGGCAGAGGGAGCGGGAGAATAATTACTGAAATAAACCCAGAGTCTTCGCCACAACAAGGCCCACTGTCTCAAGGATGGAGATTTAATTAGAAGACTATGTAGAATGCTCTCTATTCTCTTCTTACCACCACAATATGGCCTTAGTATAGTAACAATGGATTATAAATAGAAAAGTAGCAAGGTATTTATTCTCTCTGAGGAAGATATTTAGGGAAACCCAAAATCAAGAGGAGAGACATAAACATGGACAATAGAATAATTTGAAGCCTCTAGCATCTGTAGGTTGAACAAATATTAATGGAGCCCACTCCTAATGAGATTAACATACATCTTCACATACCAGGTCTGTTTGCCTCAGTTCCCTATCAATGGATACATTGCCTTTCCACAAAAAATGACAAAGTAGATAGGCCATGACACAAGAAAAAAAGCCCCGTCTGAAGAAACAAAACAGTTATCAGAAGCAAAATCAGATATGACACAGATTTTGGAATTATTAGGTAGAGAATTTTATTATTTTTTTAAAGATTTTATTTATTTATTTGACAGAGACACAGCGAGAGAGGGAACACAAGCAGGGGGAGTGGGAGAGGGAGAAGCAGGCTTTCTGCAGAGCAGGGAGCCCGATGCGGGGCTCAATCCCAGGACCCTGGGATCATGACCTGAGCTGAAGGCAGACACTTAACGACTGAGCCACTCAGGCGCCCCATAGGTAGAGAATTTTAAACAACTGTGATTAATTTGCTAAGAGTTTTAATAGAAAAGTAAATATGTAAGAACAGATGACAAATTTAAGAAGGATGAAAATAAAACACTGGAAGTCAAAAACAATAAAAAATGCTTATGATGTTATGATGTTCTTCAGTAAACCTAGTGTGGCTGAGAAGAGGATCAGTAAACTTACAGATTGATCATTGGAAACAACCTAAATTGGATTACCAGGAAGGAAGGAAAGAGAAAAAACATTTGAAAAAATCAGAAAAAAATCATTTGAAGTAATAATGGTCAAGAACTTTTCAAAATTAATGACCAACACTAAACCACAGATCTAGGATTCTCAGAGAATACCAGGTAGGACAAATACTGACTCTCCCTCCGACCCACCCAAAATATCTTGGCTTATCTTATTCAAACAAACAAAACCAATGACAGAGAAAAATCTTGAATGAAGCCAGAGATGAGAGGAAACTTAAGTATAGAGGAAAATAGATAAAAATAATAGTGGACTTGTCAGAAACCACGTAAGCTAGAAGAGAGTATAGTAAAATACAGTGTTGAAAGAAAAACAAATATCAACATAAAATGCTTTATACACCATTAAAGCAAATGGGGAAAAATATAAACAATTGGAAGTTCTGAGTAAAGAGTTTAGGAGAATTCCTTGTATTATTTTTGTACCTTTTGGCAGTTTAAAATTATATCAAGGAGTTTAAAACTAAATACAAAGTGTTACCTCAAAATAAAGCCAGCGTTCCAACTCACAACCCTGTAGAATTAGGCAAAAAGGAATGGAGAGATCTAATTTTTTCCAGGAGATTTCCCTGAAGGGAGGAATAAAAAAAAGGCGAGTTAAAAATGCATGGTAAAGGCACTGTGTAGGTGAGAAGCACCTTGGCCAGAATTATGGAAAGGTGGAAGAAAGTCTATTTCTGGGGTTTGCTTGACACTGGCCTATCTTTTTCTTGCCACCAATAGTCCTGATGTTTAGACATATCCCAGAATATTGTAGGAGCAAAATAAGAGTAGTGCTTCATTTAAAATTCATATCATTCTATTTTGACAAAAAAGGGGAAAGGGGGAAAATGTGAAGTGTTAGTAGGGAAATTGGGAAGTTTCTCTGACTACAAGTTCACTTAGCGTAACATAAGGTACTATTACAGGATTAACCTGCATATTTGAGCAAAAAATGTAAGTTTACATTCAACAAGGAGTAAGAAATTAATTTACTTATTTCATAAGCACATAATAAGGAGTAAATGTTTAACTTAAAATATAAATTATATTACCACATTTAGTTTAGATAACTATTTTTACACATGGTCAAAATCCAAGTAATCCAAGAGTGTTTTTCAGGCAAAAATAAGTTTTAAACTTGTGAACATTTTAAAAGTTTTGCATAGAAAAACTTCCTGTAAGTGGCATTTCCTATTTTCAATTCATTTTGTAACTGGTTACATAATCATAAAACCTGTTGACGTGAGCCAAAGAAATAGTTTATTCATGCAATATAAATTACTTCTAAGCCACTCCATGCTTCTTCCTCTGCCATCCCTATTAGAGATAATTGATGTAATTCATGTATAACTGGGAATCCCATGAGCCTACAAATAACATTGCAATTATCACTTCACGTTTCAAAAAAATTTATCAAATCTGACAACCTCCCACAATTCTGTATTTGATTCTAACTATAGGTTGATCATCTTTATTGTCATCTGAAAGGAGAATATGGTTAACTGTAAGAATATGATTAGTTCATTAATTACTTATTTTTCAAATTAACGGTTTTTACATATATGGTTAGTTAGGAATACCAGCTGAAGATATCAAAGTCTCTCAAGAGCAGATACCAAGAATCACCTCTATGAAGAAAGCTAGGGTGCTGTTTATTTATGGAGTGGTAGTGCATTAAAGAATACAAATATATAATTTTTCCATCAAGAAATCTTTGTACTGGACTGTGAACTTTATCCAAAAAGGGATGATTTTTTTAATTCACTTTTGTATTTCTAGCATTTAGTACAATATTTGGTGTAGCACAGCATAACTTGTGGACAAAATACTGAAAGGAAAGAAGAGATAAGGAAAAGGAATGAGAAAGGGAGGAAGGGAAGTTGGTTAAATAGGACGGTAGGTCTTCTGAGGACAGGTAAACTAAATCTCATTTTTGTGGTAGTATTTTTTTTTTTTTTTTAAATTTTGAATGGCAATAGCGTAAATAGTCCCAGGAATACTTGTTAAGTAGAATTCTTTAATTCAGGGTAAAACCAAGAACCTTGGTGACCTTGAGGCTTTATCATAGGTAAAGTCAGTTGAGCAAAATCTTTTGTTTTTGCAGTTTAATATTAATTTACAGCCAACTTGTATGATATACAAGATACAGGAGCTCCAGGAAGTCTGGAGGGAGGGGCTCCCACTGTTTTCCTTTGTAGAATTTTTTTGTCTGTTCTTGGGAGGCAGTCAAGTATTGAGGTCAAGAGTTTGAGTTTGCGAACCAGCCCATTTTCATCCATTCCCTGACACTTGTCACTGTGAGGTAAGACCTTAATGCCTCTGTTCCAGCATATATAGAATGAAAGTCGTCCATACCCACACCCAAATCATCTGTGGGTTATCAAGCTTTTTAAAAATTTTTGCTTATCTATTTGGTTTGTCAGGATATCTCCTTGAGATTTTCATTTGTGTTTAGCTGAAGTGAATGAGATGAAACATCTTTTCATTTGTTACTGGAAATTTAAGTTTCATTTTTCATTAGGCTTCCATTGAGGTCTTTTGCCTCTTTTTCGTGTAGCTTTTTTTTCTGTGTTTCTTTTTTTTTTCAAGATTTTTATTTATTTGAGAGCGAAAGAGAATGTGAGTGGGGGGAGTAGCAGAGGGAGAGAGAGAGAGAATCTGAAGCAGACTCCACACTGAGCATAGATCCTGATGTGGAGCATGATCTCACGACCCTGAGATCATGATTTAAGCTGAAACCAAGAGTGGGACACTTAACTGACTGAGCCACCTAGGTGCCCCTTTTTTATGTTTCAATTCAAATTGATTATCTGCTTTTTTCTTGAGATTCTAGAGTTGATCACTTAGCTCAGTTATAGTCAAACTTTGATGTTTTTCTTAAATAAGAATTACTTTTAAAACACCATTATTACAAATATTTTAATTTCTACTCGAGTTCTAAATGGTTTTCACTTTCCATAATAATTCCTTGATGAACCTATTTAATAGTTAGAAAGTTTTCAAGTGTTTTGAAATACAGTCTTAACTGTCTTAATGATTTGAGTTTCTGACCTATATCTTTTTTCTTCTTTCTGAAGAATTTTTAACATTTCTTGAAAGGCAGGCTTACTAGCCATAAATTCCCTCAATTTTTTGTATGGGAAACTATTTCTCCTTCACTTTTGAAGGATACTTTGGTAAGGTGCAGAATTCTAGATTTTGATCTTTTTCTCTCAACATTTCAAATATTTCAATCCATTCTCTTCATGCTTGTGTGGTTTCTGAGAAAGGTCAGATGTAATTCTTATCTTTGCTCCTCCATGGATAAAGTTCTATTTTATTTTTTCTCTCTGGCTTCTTTCAAGATCTTTTCTTTATTTTTGATTTTTTCAGTTTAAATATAATATGCCTAGTTTGCATATAAAATGCCTGTTTTTATTTTGGCATTTATTTTAGTAGGTGTTTTCTGAGCTTTCAGAATTGTGATTTGGTTTGTGGCACTAATTTGAGGAAATTTTCAGCTATTCTTGTTTCAAATATTTCTTCCATTCCTTTCTCTCTTTCTTCTAATATTGCCATTATGCATATATTACATCTTTTGTAATTGTGCCAGAGTTCTTGGATTTTTTGTCTTTTTTTTTTTTTTGGTCAGTCTTCCTTCCTTCTTTCCTTCTTTTCCTTTTTTTTTTTTAAGATTTTATTTATTTGACAGAGAGAGAGAAAGAGCCAGAGAGCACAAGCAGGGGGGACAGTAGAGTGAGTGGGAGAAGCAGGTTCCCCACTGAGCAGGGAGTCTAGGACTTGATCCCAGGACCCTGGGATCATGACCTGAGCTGAAGGCAGATGTTTAACTGACTGAGCCACCCAGGCACCCCTTTCTCTCTCTCTCTCTCTCTTTCTTTCTTTCTCTCTTTCTCTTTCTTCTTCCTTTCCTTTGTTTTGTTTTGTTTTGAACGTTTGTATGGACATATCCTCAATCTCAGAGGTTTTTCCCTCAATGGATCCAGTCTACTAATGAGCCCATCAAAGGCATTCTTCATTTCTGTTATAGTTATTTTTTTTTAATCTCTAGCATTTATGTTTTATTTTTTTTCTTAGAATTTCCTCTCTTCTTACATTGCCCATCTGTTCTTGCATGTTGTTTACTTTACCCACTAGGGCCTTTAGCATATTTGTCATAGTTGTTTTAAACTCCTGGTTTGATAATTCCAATGTCCTTGCCATATCTGGTTCTTATACTTGCTATGTCTCTTCAAATTGTATTTTTGTTATATGGTATGCCTTGTAATTTTTTTCTTGATAGCTGGACATGAAGGACTGGGTAAAAGGAACTATAGGAAATCAGGTTTTAGTAATGTGAAGGTATGGAGGAAGGGAATTGTTCTATAGTCCTATGATTTGGTCTCAGTCTTTTAGTGAGCCTGTGCTGCTGGACTATGAACTTCACAATTGCTTCTCTGTCCGCTCCTGTGCCCCACTTGAGTGGGACAGGATGGCTAGACATGGCCAGAGTTGGGTATTTGCCTTTGCCTTTCCCACGTGCTAAAGCTGGCTGGAATTGGATAGTTCCCTTCCTCCAGGTCAATTACTCTTAAAAAGAAAAGTTTCTCTTGAGGGCAGATCTTGTTAAGAAGAACAGAATACTCTGGTATTTTTAAAAATAGTTACTTTCCTCTTCCCCTCTCAGACTGGTGATGGCATTTTTGTGTGACATTCATTGTAAGAACTTGGTCCAACTCTTGGAGGCAAAACATGAAATTGTGGAACCACTCTGTGACTAGTTTCCCCTGGAGTTTTAAACTCTCAGACTTGTCCACTCTGAACCCTCAGCTATTTGTCAGTTACAGTTTAGGTTTTCCTAAACCCAGCATGGGTTCTGAGAGGTTTCTGATCATGCAAACGTTTATGCTCTAGTAAATTGTGATTCCCTGTATTTGCCTGTCTCTCCAATTTTGGGAGCAGTTGTTTGCCCAGTGAATTCACTTCTTTGTCAGATCCAGTAAGAGTTGTTGATATTTCAGTTTTTTACTTGTTAGTACGGAGTGAGGACTTACGAGCTCCTTACATGCCAGATCAGAAATCAGAAATCCTTCTTTTAAAATCTTAGTAGAATTATTATTAGTATTCTTTCATTTGTTTTCCAAATATATTTTGTACATTGGTTGTGTGCCAGACACTATGTTAGGTGTAATAGAGGAAGGCATAAATGCATGTAGCTCTTAACTTCTATTATTATTTTCTATATAAATGTATCTTGGTAAAATACATTATCTTTTAACAGATGTTTCACAGAACAATATCACAGGTTAGTTAACTTTCTATTGAATATATATCTAAACAGTTTTGAAATGGCTTATATGCCACTCTTTAAAATTTCAAGTACACACAGTTGATCAAATGAATTAATGATGTAACAGAGTTATGTTCATTTAATGTATAGAAAGTGTAACTTATTTTAATATCCTAATTTGGTATTTACATATATGTAGTATAATGCTTGCATTATATATACAATGTATATATACTTTGTTATCACTGTGTATACTTTATTATGTATTTTATGCATATATACTTCTACATATACATATATACTTCTAAATAAAGTTTTATGCAATTTTTTAAAAAATTTGTTTATTTGAGAGAGAGAGAGAGTGTGAGCAGGAAGGAGAGGAAGAGAGAGAGAGAGAATCTGAAGCAGACTCTGTGCTGAGCGCAGAGCCCAAAGCAGGGCTTGATCTCATGACCCCTATATCATGATCCGAGCCAAAACCAAGAATCGGATGTTTAACCAAGTGAACCACCCAGGAGCCCCAGTTTTATGCAATTCAGAAAATATGACTCTGATAATTTGATCTAACAACATTCTAATTTGTTGATATCACAATGTACAAATCTCATGGCATTCCTAAAAATCTGTTATTCACCTCATAACTTTGATACTCCTTGCCTTAGTTAGCCTTGATAGCTTCAAATTCTAGAATTCTTCCTGGACTATAGATTTCTTTGAAAATCAGAGAGAAAATGAAAACGAAAAAGAGGGAATACATTTTTGGTGTTTTGCAAGCCCTAGGGATTTCTAAGGCAATATTAGTTAAGATATTATGTATTGTATTAACTGTTACCAATTTTTGCTGCTTTTTTATAGATTTATGTTACTTAATAAGAGATAATAACTTTTATTTCAGTCCTCATATGACTCTGTTTTTCTCTATTTAAGGAGATGCACTTAATTAGAATTTATGTAATATGTGACAGTCATTGCTTCAAAATATGGTATGGTTAAGAAACATTTTCTCCTTTTTTTAATAGGATCTTTTTTCAGTCCCAATCCACAACCACCTTGCCTGTCACGTGCCATTTTATACCGATTACAGAGATAAAGCAGAGGTTTGTGTGAGTTCTGTTTTAAAAAGTCCCCCCAAATAAATGTATATCCCCAAATAAATAAATGAGAGACTGTGTCTCCCATCTTGACAAGTTTGTCATATCATTTATTTTCATTCTTTCATGATGAAGTGGTCATTTTAGACCTTGATACATTTTTCTCTTTGAAGGTAAACTGTCCCTTTATGAATTATTCTTTCAGTAGAATACATGTATATATACTTATTTCTGTTTCTCAGTCTTTGATAGTAATCTATGAGAGAGGAAAAAATTGGAGTATTTGGAAGTGGTATATCACAAGTGAATTTTCTAAATTAGGATATTCTCCCCATAGACACACCACATTCTTTTTTTTTTTTTTTTTTTCTGCTCTAGGTTATCTTGGGAAATGCATGGTTGATTTCTTTTATCACTATAGTTTCTATTCTTTTCTATAATTTTAATGTGTGACAGGTAAGATTGGAAAGGTGGAAATACAAGCCTGAAGAATGGTTAGATATCTCAAAAAGACAAAAGGATTATAAACATTTCAAATGATACAAAGATGAATTGGGGTGAAAAGAAATACAGATTAGAAAATTTGATGTATTTATTTTTAGGTGTATAATTGTTGGCTCTCAGTATTAATAAAAGGTACATAGTGCAAGAATAGAAAACACACTGCATTTTACAAGCTAACATGGAATAGACTGCAAAGCTAAGGTCAATTACCATCAATTTAAATGTATTTTTATCGGGCGCCTGGGTGGCTCAGTTGGTTGAGCGACTGCCTTCGGCTCAGGTCATGATCCTGGAGTTCCGGGATCGAGTCCCGCATCGGGCTCCCTGCTCAGCGGGGAGTCTGCTTCTCCCTCTGACCCTCCTCCCTCTCATGCTCTCTGTCTCTCAAATAAATAAATAAAATCTTTAAAAAAAAAAATGTATTTTTATCTTTTCTATTGTTTGTATCTTGAATTCAAAGAACTCAAGGTTACCTTTGGAGCTTAAACAAGTACTTTGTTGTGAGACATAGATAACACCAGTGGACTATATCACATATAGTAAAAATATGCATCCAAGATTTTTTTCTAAATTTATTATTTTATTTTAGTGTATTCTTGTCTCCTATTCTTAGTAATTGACAAATAAATACTAAGCCTTGGAATATGTCTACGAAGTTAATAAACTACAATTACTTAGGTAGTATTTGTTTTTAATTAAAAATATTCATTCTTTAATTCCTTCCAGTTCTACAGTGAATGACAAGCAATTGAAAGTCTGATGGTAAATGTAGCTGTTCCAGATGTAAATAAATTCAACATAATCCACACAGAGTATAGTTTGAATAAAGGTTACTTGTCTTATGATTGAAACATAAGCAGTATGAGTTATCTCTGTACTCCTAATCCCTGAATATTTTTCTGTTTTATAAAGCTTGGAGAGGAAAGAAAGATTTGTGAGGAGATAATCTCTGTTTTTCAAAAGATACCATGTGTCATGTTAATATTCAGGACTCTTTTCAAATGATTTTTATTATTCCTTCAAAATTTTATTAACTGCTTGATACATACAAAATATACTCTAGATTCTGAGGATATCAAATGGAGAAATTTTGGTCCATATTCTCAAGGAATTAAGAGACTAGTAGTAGAGAATGAGTAATCACAAAGTAATTTGTAAATGCTGAAAGATTATGAACACAAGATGGAGGAGGGGCAAAAAAGTGATGAAGTTGACCTAGGTATAGTTGGGATTGAAGGAAAGATGTCACCAGGGATCATTATAGAATCTGGGATTTGGCATATTATCATGAAGTACAGTTTTTTTTGTTTTTGGAGAGTTTACATGTTTAAGGGTAAAAAGATTTAAAATAATTTCTTTCTTTGTCACTCCTTTTCATTAGACTTCATGTGTTCTGTTTCTACTGCCTTTAGAGATGCACAGATTATGCTAGTAGTTATACAAGACACAAAAACAGTACATAAAAATCACTCCCTACCATTTCGTTTCCACAGTGAAACTACTTAGCAGATGACATGCTAATATTTGGAAAGCCAGATACCAATAAAATGTCCCTCTAAAGAGAAAGGGTGATTACTAATTGGTTGGCTACACTTTTTTCTTGTTCACTGATACAGAAAGTTCAGAATAAGCATTACAAAGTTTATTTCCATGTCTAAACTCCCTTTGGTGGTGTGTGTAGCAGAGGTGGGGGTACACTCGCCAAAAATGTTTGATTTTAAGGCAACAGACATCTGAACGTTTTAAAGGTAGATTCTGCTAATGCATACTATTCTTTGTTCTAGCTAGGTTAATTGAATTTCAAAGACTGTTTCTTAAACTGATTAGATTATAAATTTTATGCTCAGTTTTGCTGAATAATATTTTTTCAGTGGATTAATTCCCTAGGAACTAATTGAAGCAGTGGCGATATTTTGGATAGCATCTTTACTTCCTTGATTGCATATTTTTATATAAGTAAATTGCTTATGAAACTGGGAATTTCTATTTCCAAGACCATTATAAAAAAAACAGGGTAATTTCCATTGTTAGGTAGAGTAAGATATTATCTATATCTGACTTTTAAAAATTAAGCCAATAAAAGCTTATTAATTAATATATGTATACATGTTTTATAAAATTCTTTGGAAGATTAAACTAGTGTTTTATATTTTTTTAAATCTAATGCATGTTCCTAAACTAAAAGAAAATTGTTTTCCATGAGATAATTTATTAATCAGTTGTAATTTGGAGATTAGGAAAATGGTGAGCCTTGCTGTCATGGATTTTGAGGCACAGTCAGAACTTGGGAGTAGAGACAGGAGTAGGATTGCTGTAGTTAAAGAACAATACCATTTATTCAAAAAAGAGGAGAGGCATTTACTGTGCCATATATTTGCATTTGTGTGCTGAAGTGATGTTGTACAAGTTGAGTTCCATAACAAGTAGGGTTATCTCATTGTTTCAGCAAGACACTTGAGCCTTCTTTTCTAGTAGATATGTTTGCCATCTATCTCTAAGACATTTGAAGAAGTCAGTAGTAATTACTAAATATCTGCAAATTCTTGGCCCCATTGTTTTCTCTGTAGAAAGAAACATCAATTTATGCTATTCAAATGATAACTGAAACTACTCAGATAATTGTTCTTTATCCATATAATTTTCATTTCCTATTTTTTGTCACATTAAGGTTTATTTAACTGGAACTAGTTTAAAATGTAAAATTTAAAACTAAAGGTGCCTTTGAATTCTCTTTTCCTAATTGTGTTGTCTCTGTCCCTTACCAACGTCAGTATATACTGGTCGTTCCTAAGCTTTACTGTGTACAATAATTACCTAGGGAGTTGTTATGTATGACTAATTCTTGTGCTTCATTCATAATTACTGATTAGAATCATAAGGCATTGTCTAGGAATCCACTTTGTAATAAGTTCCATAGGAAATTCCAATTCAAGTTATTGGGAGATCACACAGGCTGGTTACTGATATCACCCCAGTTGTACTTTTAGTTGAAATCTACACATTTAGAAGTTTCATAAATCACACAAAGAAAAAAAATATATCTTTAGCATGAATCATCTTGTGCATTAGACATTTTAAATTTAAATCTTTGTCCTTTCCTATTGTGATCCCAGTAAGCTGTAGTCACTTCCATCCGTCTATTTTCTAGCTAACATCTGTGTGAAAAGCTCCTTCCCACTCTAGCAGCTTGTATGCCAGCCAGTCACAGAACTACCAAGTTTGGAATGCTATTCTTACGTAATTGCTGCCTGTGGAAGATGGTACCGCTGTGCAGAATGCTAGTTCATTAGTTATGAGTTAGATGGAACTTGAGGATTGAAACAGACACTCTTCATTTCCTTCAATTCAGCCAGAGTCTCTATTGCTCTCCTTATATAGAGGGCTGATTCCAGTTGCAAAATCAGGTGAGCACACCCCTACAGAGCACATCATTCACTAGCAGCAGGTCATCTCTTTTTCTCCCTCCAGCTTAGCTCCATGGGACCGCCAGCTGCAGAGCAAATGTTGTATAGCCCCCTTGCATAGAAAACTGATTTCTACTGAGTGGGAAATTGATGAAGATTGTGTGATTCTAGTCAATTTCACTCACAATGGGTAAGAAGTGCCTGTGCACAAGCTGGTGTGACACTTCCAGAGCAGCTGCTGCCCTTTACCTGAGCCTAGTAAAGATGCAGAAAGGAAAATGGAGCAGATAAAAAAACAGGGAAGCAAATATGCAAGCCTATCTTATTTTCTATCTTTTCACACTAAGAATTTCACATGTGGTCATAGTTTTACCTGAGGTAAATATCCAAATGGTTCATAAAGTTTCAAACAATACAGGATTTATTTTCAGTATACTACACAAGAGGACACAAGTTTGTTTATTTATTTTTTGTTATTTTTAAAAATTTGTTTTCAGAATGACAGACCACCTGTGAATCATGAGCTTTTGTAAAGATTGTAGATAAACATTTACCTTAGTACAAACACTGTTAGAAATTGGCAGAGTTAAATGTCTAACTTGACAATATCACCTCAGATTTATAACAAAGATAATAAAATTATAAAGTATGGTTTCTGCAGTTCTCTGTCAGCCCTCCATATCATCTTCAACTAACACACTTATCTACCTACACACAGAGCTAATCAATTTTCCAAAGTCCCAGGAAGGGAAGTGTCCCTCAGGCCCCTCCCTTTTACCCAGGAATCTGCCATCTCTTCTGCATCTGCAACCTTATTCATGATACTTGCTCTTTTTACCTAGAATATAAATGTGCTCAAGTCTTTTTTGGGATAATACACACACACATACTCACCTAGACTTTCCTCTCTAGCTACAGCTTGCTTGCTCACTCTCTCACGCATGTGCTGTCTCCCCCCCAACCCTCCATTTTGCAACTAAATTCCTTCAGTCTTTTGGTATAGTGTCTTAACCCATAACATCTATATATGTCCTCCTGACTCTACTAAAATTTCTCTGGAAAAGCAATTCACTGGTAAATTCTATATTTCTAAGAACAATAGACATATCATATTCTGATTCACTTCATTCAATATTGTTAACCATATTTCTCTCCTTAAATATGCCTCATGAATAATGTGATACCACTCATCCTGCATTCTCTTCCATTTAGACATTTCTATTCTCTCATTTTCCTTGATTCCTCTTTTTCTATTACTTAAATTCTGAAATTTCCTGGAGTCCTTACTTTAGCTCTTTCCTCTCTGTAATTACTCTTATAGTTTTATTATATGCACTACCTTATTGACTATAAATATGCGACAGCAACAAATTCCCCATTCTTAGAATATGAAACTAGGCCTATCCCTTCTTTTCTATTTCACCCCATTTCAAATGTGTCCCCCTCCTCATTTTTTTTAATCGCTCAGAAAATATCAGGACCATCCTTTTAATCACCAAACCTAGAAATCTAAACAGCAATCTTGATTTTTATCTTTCCCTCAACTTCTATGTTTAAAAATAAAATCATGTCAATTCGATCTCACTCTTTTCTTGACTCTCTTGCTCTCTCTCTCTTCCTGTTTCAATTGTGGTCCTTTAAGCCCTCATTATCTGTTACATCACCTTGGTACAAACTCCGCTTTGCCTACAGAATTGGATCCAAATTCGTTAACATTTCTCTTAAAGCTTTCATGACAGATTCCTGACTATACTCTTTTCCTGCCTATCACTTTCATACTCTAGTAGGAAGAAATCTTTTGTTGTTTTTAGGAAACATCATGTGTTTTCTTGCTTTCAAAATATATCCACTTTTTTTCTCTTCTTTGGTGGTAAACTATTCTTTCCACATAGAGGATGGTTACTCTTTTTTATTTTTTATTTTTTTTTTAAAGATTTTATTTATTTGAGACAGAGAGAATGAGAGAGAGAGAGCACATGAGAGGGGGGAGGGTCAGAGGGAGAAGCAGGCTCCCCGCCAAGCAGGGAGCCCGACGCGGGACTCGATCCAGGGACTCCAGGATCATGACCTGAGCCGAAAGCAGTCGCTTAACCAACTGAGCCACCCAGGCGCCCCTTGTTACTCTTTTTTAGTTAGCAATTCCCAACTTTTTACCTGTTCATCTCCAGGAAGATTTCCCAAATCCCAAGCTAGATTCTGGAATTCCTGCTTTGTGACTAAGCAATAAAGATGGATAACATGATGGATTTTTTTCTCCAAGAAACTCAAAGTGCTTTACAAAAATATTCATAGTTTTACTAAATATGTCTATAAGAGAAAAGCAGATGTCATCATTAACGTTAAAAAAATGTTTTTGTAGGGGCGCCTGGGTGGCTCAGTTGGTTAAGCGACTGCCTTCGGCTCAGGTCATGATCCTGGAGTCCCGGGATCGAGTCCCGCATCGGGCTCCCTGCTCGGCAGGGAGTCTGCTTCTCCCTCTGACCTTCCTCCCTCTCATGCTCTCTGTCTCTCATTCTCTCTCTCTCAAATAAATAAATAAAATCTTTAAAAAAAAA
>NC_138373.1:120353343-120375808 GCF_054177405.1 Leptonychotes weddellii | reverse complement strand
CACTCAGCATAATACCCTCCAGTTCCATCCATGTTGTTGCAAATGGCAAGATCTCATTCCTTTTGATGGCTGCATAATATTCCATTGTATATATATACCACATCTTCTTTATCCATTCATCTGTTGGTGGACATCTTGGCTCTTTCCACAGTTTGGCTATTGTGGACATTGCTGCTATAAACATCGGGGTGCACATACCCTTTCGGATCCCTACATTTGTATCTTTCGGGTAAATACCCAGTAGTGCAATTACTGGATCGTACGGTAGCTCTATTTTCAACTTTTTGAGGAACCTCCATACTTTTTTCCAGAGTGGCTGCACCACCTTGCATTCCCATCAACAGTGTAGGAGGGTTCCCCTTTCTCTGCATCCCTGCCAACATCTGTCGTTTGTTGACTTGTTCATTTTAGCCATTCTGACTGGTGTGAGGTGGTATCTCATTGAGGTTTTGATTTGGATTTCCCTGATGCCGAGTGATGTTGAGCACTTTTTCATGTGTCTGTTGGCCATATGTTTAGTTTTTTATAAAAGAAACTGCTGAACTATCTTCCAAAGAGACTGAGATTTTGCATTTTCACTAGCAATGAGTGATAATTCCTGTTGTTCAGTGGTCTCACCAGCATTTGGTTTTGTCAGTGTTCTAGATTTTGGCTACTCTTTTTTGTTTTTGTTTCTAAGATTTATTTCTTGAGGGGGAGAGGAAGAGGGAGATAGAATCTCAAGCAGACTCTGTGCTGAGTGTGGATGGAACTTGATGCCAGGCTTGATCTCAGTACACTGAGATCATTACCTGAGCTGAAACCAAGAGTAAGTTGTTCATTTTTTAGCATGTGGTTGCCTAGTTGTTCTAGCACCATTTGTGAAAAGACTATTTTTTTATTCCACTGTATTGCCTGTGCTCCTTTACCAAATATCATTTAAATTGACTACATTTCTGTGAGTCTATTTCTTGGCTCTCTATGCCGTTTCATTAGTCTATTTGTCTATTCTTTTGCCAATATCTTGGTTATGTAGCTTTATAGTAAATCTTGATATCTGGTAACGTCAGTCTTCCATCTTTGTTTTTCTCCTTCAAAATTGTGTTGGCTCTTCTGGGTCTTTTGTCTCTCCATATACACTTTAGAATCAGTTTGTCCATATACCAAAATAACTTGCTGGGATTTTATTGGGGATTGCATTGTCTATATAGACCAAATAGGGAAGAACTCCTATCTTCATACTATGGAGTCTTCCTATCCATGAATATGGAGTATCTCTCCATTTCTTTAGCAGTTCATTGATTTTTTTTTCATTGGAGTCATGTATTTTTTTACATGTAGATCTTGTACATATTTTGTTAGATTTATACCTAAGTATTTCATTTTGGTCTTAATGTAAATGGTATCATGGTGTTTTTTTATGGTATTTTTAAGTAGTCTCTGCACTCAACATGAGGCTTGAACCCACAACCCCAAGATCAAGAGTTGCATGCTGTACTGACTGAGCCAGCCAGGCACCCCTAAGTGGTATCATGTTTTTAATTTCAAATCCCACTTGTTCATGCTGGTATATAGGAAACCTGTTGACCTTTGTATATTAACTTTGTATCCTGCAACCTTGTTATAATTGCTTATTCCAGGAGTTTTCTTGTCAGTTCTTTAGGATTTTCTATATAGATGATTATGTCATCTGTGAGCAAAGACAGTTTTACTTCTTCCTTCCCACTTCCCAATCCATTTATGTCCTTTAATGTTTTATTGCATGATCTAGAATGTCCAGTACAGTGTTCAAAAGGAGTAGTGAGAGGGGACATCTTTGCCTTTTATCTCTTATTAGTGAGAAAAGTTCAAATTTCCCAGGTAAAGTATGATGTTAGCTGTAGGTTTTTTGTAGGTATTTTTTAGCAAGTAGAGAAGTTCCCTTCTATATCTAGTTTACTGAGAATTTTTAATCATGAATAGATGTTGGGTTTTGTCAAATGTTTTTTTCTGTAACTATTGATTGTGGGTTTTGTTGTTGTTGTTGTTTGTTTGGGTTTTTTTAGCCTGTTGTTGTGATGGATTATGTTAAATGATTTTCAAATGGTGAATCAGCCTTCCATAAATCTCACTTGATTGTAGTATATAATTATTTTTATACATTGTTGGATTAGATTTGATAATATTTTGTTGAGAAGTTTTGTATCTATAATCATGAGTGATATTAGTGTGTAGTTTTGGTATTAGAGTAATTCTGGCCTCATAGAATGATTTTCAAAGTGTTCTCACTGGTTTTATCTTTTGAAAGAGACTGTAGAGAATTGGTATAATTTCTTCTTTAAATCTTTGATAGAATTTACTGGTGAACCTATCTAGGTCTTGTACTTTCTGTTTTTTGGAAAGTTATATTATTGATTCAGTTTGTTTTAATACATATAGGCCTATTCAGATTGTCTATTTTTGTATGAGTTTTGACAGATTTTGTCTTTCAAGAAATTGGTCCATTTCACCTTGGTTATCAAATTTGGAGACATAGAGTTATTCATAGTATCCCTTTACTATCTTTTTATTTTATTTTATTTTATTTTATTTATTTATTTTTTAAAGACTATTTATTCATTTGACACTGAGAGAGAGAACACAAGCAGGGGAAGGGGCAGAGGGAGAAGAAGAACAGGATCCCTGCTGAGCAGGGAGCCCAAAGTAGGGCTGGATCCCAGGACCCCAGGATCATGACCTGAACTGAAGGCAGATGCTTAACCGACTGAGCCACCCAGGCATCCCCCTTTACTATCTTTTTAATGTCCATGCAATTTGCAGTGATGCTCCCTCTTTCATTTATGATATTAGTATTCTCTGTACTTTTTTTTTTTCTTAATTAGCCTGGCTAAAGACCTACTGATTTTGTTAATCTTTTCAAAAACTATTTTTGGGTTTCTTGATATTTTAAATTGAACTACTGGTTTTGATTTATTTGATTTTTTGTCCAATGTTTATTATTTCTTGCCTTGGATTTCATTTGCTCTTTTGCTTGCTTTGGATTTAATTTGCTCTTCATTCTCTAGTTTTCCAAGGTGAAAGCTCAGGTGATTGATTTTAGATTTTTTTTTCTTCTCTAATATATGCATTTAACGTTATGCATTTTTGTCCAAGCAATGGTTTTGCTGCATCCTACAAATTTTCATAAGGTGTCTTTATTTTCTTTTAACTCAAAATATTTTAAAATTTTTCTTAAGATATGTCCTATGACTCATATTTTGTTTAGAAGTATATTGTTCAATCTCCCAAGTATTTTGTGGTTTTTTAAATATCTTTATTTTATTGACTTCTAATTTAATTTCACTGTGGTCTAAGAACAAACATTACATGGTTCCCATTCTTTTAAATGTATTAAGATGTGTTTTATGGCCCAGAGTGTGGTCTTTCCTAGTGACTGTTGTATGGGAAAATGTGTACTCTGCTTTTGTTAGACAGAGTAGTTGATAGATGTCATTATATCCAGTTGATTTGTGATGCTGCTGAGTTGAACTATGTTCTTACTGATTTTCTACCTACTGGATCTGTTCATTTCTGATAGAGGGGTATTAAAGTCTCCAAATATGGTGTATTCATCTATTTCTTGTAATTTTCTGAGTTTTTGCCTCACATATTTTATGTTCTGTAATTAGGCACATACACATTAAGAATTGTTTTCTTGGAGAATTAACCCCTTTAACATTATGTAATGTCACTTTATATCCATGATAACTTTCCTTGAATTAGCTCTGTCTCAAATTAATATATCTACTTACTTTTTTTAAAATTAATATAAGCATGGTATATCTTTCTCCATCTCTTTGATTTTAAGCTCATTTGTTTTTATATTTAACATGGGTTTCTTATAGGCAACACATAGTTTCCATATTAGTAGTATACATGGCAAGAACAAATGCAAGGAAAATCAGCCTCAACTCATCTATTAATAATTTCCAGAATTTAATACCTGCTAAATAGAATTAATCATCTAAAATTGAAAATCACCAGAAGATAAAATAATCACCAGGTGTCAGCAGAGACATTAATCAGAAGAATTAGGCTTGAGTATTCAGTTGTAGAAATAATCAGATATAATATGACCACAGTCTATTTCAGATGCTTTAAGTGATAAAATCATTTCTTGATAACACACACAATTATAAAAATGACCAAGTAGGTTTTATAATAGCATAAATTTTAAAATCTAGATAATTAAAATATAAAAATTTTAAAATGGATTAGTTAAATTACATATTCCACCCAGCTAAAGTAGAATTCATGATTCGAATTTGGGGAAATTACTTATAATGTAGTAAAATGAGACAAACTTTTGGAATAAAAGGTAACAAAGATAGAGACATGAGGAGGATAGAAAGGAGTATAACATAAAAATAATTATCACTTCTTGGCCTTTTGGCTAAGATCAAGTGTAACATAAAGGTAATTAAATGATTTAATTAAGTGCCAAAGGATAAAGCAAAGTAAGCAGAGAAGAGGTAATGCCATAGGAGGTAACAGCTTAGAATTTCATAGAATTGATGACAGATGTGAAATCGCATGTAACAAACAGTGTAAGACTCCAAAAACAAGCTAAAATGTTGGGTTGCCACATCTTCATTATTGATGAAAGAAGAGAGCAAAACAGAAGAGATTAGAGCAAGACAGTTTATTACAAAAAGACAATAGAAGCTTCAGTGTGGTTGTACTAGTTCTCTGGCTCGTAAGTACCAGTTGAGGGTTATGTAGTCAATGAGTTGAACCACAACTGAAGAACACAAGGCAAAAGGTTCAGAACCTTTGGTAGCTGACAATGAAGAGCCAGACCCTCTTCCCTGTGGAGCAAGAAGTTACATAGCAGTCATTCTATGGTCACCTTGATGTACTTAATTGCCTATGTAGTCAGTTACAGAAATAGCTCAGCATCAGGAGACAGATAAGCCTTGCAGTTTGGAGTTCTCTGCAAGGACATGCAGGATGCTCAGGGCCCATGGATGACTGCTTCTCCCAGTATGGAAAGTCAGGGAATTGAACTAATACAAATTATTGTGCGGCAATAATTTAATAAGACAATGGAATGATTTATTGATTTGGTGAAAAAAAAAAAGGTGCCAATCTTGAATTCTAAATCCAGGAGAACATCTTTCAAGGGTAAGAATCAAATAACATTTTTTAGATAAATTATAATCCACACATTTCATTACTAGCATAATTTCATTTGGTAACATTCTAAAAGTTGAACTCCAGGGAGAATAAGTAAGCTAAGAAATACATGAAATAGTAACAAGGAAGGAAATTAGTAGATTTTTGTTTAAGCCAAATAAATATTGACATAAAACAACAGCAATAATATATAACTTTGGTGTTAAATATTCAGAGTAATTATCAAAGAGCAATATATAAGAAGAAGAGAATGTTTGGAGTTAAAATGTGATAAATACCTTGTGTAGTTGAGAAGACATAGAGATTTTGACTAACACTAGAATTCCAGCATGTCTTTTAAAATTTAAGTAAACCCCTAAAAGTATAGATTAGGGAAAGAAGAATAAAATAGTATAAAACTAAAAAAATGCAAAAGAACACGTAAAATAAAAAAATAAGCACAGATAAGTCACAATAATATAAAGTATAAAGATGATAAAACATCTTTAATATGATATATGAATATATATCACAAAATATTCTATTTAAATGATAATACATTATTGGATTGTATTAAATTGCAAGAAATTTATAATGTACAGAAATTGAACAATAAAAAGCTGTATGCACAAACAGTAAATAATAAAACATATGAATCTATGTTAATAGCAAACAAAATACATTTCAAAGTCAAAAGCATTCTGAATATGCAATTCTCAAATACACTAGTAAAAGATTTAATTCACCGGTTACATATAGTAATTTTAAAGACAAAGGAACCTGATGACATGGGCACAAAATACCTAAATTTGATTTGACAAAATTATAAGGAGTGTTTGACAAGTCTTTTATCAGAAGGGTGACTTTAAACACACCTGTTTGGGGAAATTAATTAAGTTCATAGAAGTCTTGTCTGCCTAGTGTACATTAATATTTATTAAAAAGATTGTCTTTTTTTGTGGTGGCATAATTGACATAAATCAAGCAACTATGTGGAGTTTTGAATTTAGACTTTTACTGAGGTTAATTGGTCTATTCAGTAATCCTTGTACCATGCCAGTAGTTACTAACTATATAAATTATAGTAATTAATACACTACATTGGTGGGAAAACTGTTTATATGGAAATAAAGTGAAAGCTTACTTCTATCTCATACTATATGCAAATAGCTCTTCTAGGTGGATTGTGAACTAAATGTAAAAATAAAGTAATGCAGTTAAAAAAAAGTTAGGAAAATAATTTTATGGGATTTGGGTAAGAACTTTGTTTTTTTTGTTTTTGTTTTTGTTTTTTTAGATTTTATTTATTTATTTATTTGACAGAGAGAGACACAGCAAGAGAGGGAACACAAGCAGGGGGAGTGGGAGAGGGAGAAGTAGGCATCCCAGGACCCTGGGATCATGACCTGAGCTGAAGGCAGATGCTTAAGAACTGAGCCACCCAGGCGCCCTTGGGTAGGAACTTTGTAAACAAGAAAAAATAAGAACTAATATGAAATAAAGAGTAATACATACGAGTATATAAACATTTCATAACATATTCTGTTCATTAAAACTCTATTGGAAAAATAAAAGGCAAACTACAGTGTAAAAGAGGATATTTGCAACACGTGATTGACAGGTGTCTCATATTTAAATTATACAAAATACACAAAAACATCAAAAGAAAAATAAGCAAAGGATTTGGTTAGGAAGAAAGGAAGAAGGAAAGAAGGAAGGAAGGGAGGGAGGAGTGATAAGGAAATGCAAACTGCTGCATCCAAAGACGAAGAGAAAATCTTGAAAAAAGCAAAAGAATAAAGTTAAATCACATTCAAATAAGTCAATTAAATGGCAACTACCTTTTTTTTTTTTTATCAGAAATGGGGGAAAAAAACGGAGGGGAAGAAAAAATAAGATCTACAAATTGCCAAGAAAAAGTAACAGCTTTTCAAAAATTCTATACCCATGGGAACTATTTATCAAAGTTTTAGGTGAAATAAAGACATTGGGGTAAACAAATATGCTATCCCAAAGAAAATATTAAGAGTGTTCTTTAGGCAAAAGGAAACTTCTCTGATGGAAGGTTAGAGATGCAAGAAATAGAGCACAAAGAACATGGCAAATATATTAGTTATACTGACTGTATAAACAAATGTAGTAATGTTTGTGAGACTTAAAACATAGGCCATGTGGCAGTAAATGTAGTTACGGTATGCTAAGTTCCCTGGAGTATCTATGGCTGGGCGGCAGAGTAAAATTAGCAAATGTTATTAGATTTTGATAAGTCAAAGATACATGTTGTAGATTAGAAAAACTAATAGTACTATAAAATAATCACTAAAAATAGTTTACTTTCAAGGTCTATAGAGGAGAAACTTCTAGGAAAGTATTTTTAAAATACAAATTAAGTAAAAGTAATAGAATAAAATGAACATAAAAAGTGAGGAAACTGTGAGTATATGGTAAGATATTTATCCTTTATTTTTTTTTTTAAGATTTTATTTATTTATTTGACAGAGAGAGACAGCGAGAGAGGGAACACAGCAGGGGGAGTGGGAGAGGGAGAAGCAGGCCTCCCGCTGAGCAGGGAGCCCGATGCAGGGCTCAGTCCCAGGATCCTGGGATCATGACTTGAGCCGAAGGCAGACGCTTAATGACTGAGCCACCCAGGCACCTCTATCCTTTATTTTTATACAATGATATTAGTATTATACAAATTGGATTGAACTTTATGATTAATAATTGAAGGGGTTTAATGGAAATAGACAACATATATAAACATATGTATATATAAATAGAAGAAAACTCTAAGTAAGAATCCAAAAGAAATGCTAGAAATAAATGAAACATACTGAAACATAAATGAAGAATGTCTTTGATGGTCTCATCAGGAGACTGGACAAGCTGAGAAAATAATCAGTGAGCTTGAAGATTTGTCAGTACACATTTCTCAAGTTGAAATTCAAAGAAAACAAAACAAAAACATGAGCAAAAAAGAGGACAGAATATCCACAGACTATGGGACAGTTTGAAAATGTGTAAATGCATAATTGGAATAACAGAAAAGAAAGAGATAATGGATCAGAAGAAATATTTGAAGTAATAATAGCCAGGAATTTTCCGAAATTAATGAGACATCAAATTACAGATCCAGGAAGCTCAAAGAACACCAAACAATAAATACCAAAATCTATACCTAGAGATATCAAAGTCAAACCAAAGACAGAGAGAACATATTGGAAGAAGCCAGAAAGACAGTCATAGATGAACAAAGGTAAGAATTACTGTGAATTTTTCATTTTAAACCATGCACATTAGAAGAGAATAGAGCAAAAAATTTCAAGTAAAAAATCATCAAACTAAAATTCTATGTTCTGTAAAAATACCCTTCTGAAGTGGAGGAGAAATAAAGTCTTTCTCAGAAAAACAAAATCTGAAGGAATTTATGGACAGATGATATGCAAAAAATGTTCCTCCTTCAGTAAGAAGGAAATTATAGAGTTCAGAAACTTGTATTACATAAAGAATGAAGGAGCATTAGAGAAGGAATAGATCAAGATAAAGTCATATCTTATTTAAAAAAATAATAGATTTAAAAGATAATAACCTATTAAGTTAATAATAGTAACAATGTATTGGATGATTATAGTATCAGTGGAATGAATTACAGCAAAGTCATAAGTGATGGGAAGGAGTGATGAATTATCTGTTATGAGGTAGCTTCACTACATATGCTGTGATATAGTTTTATTTGAAAGTGGTTTCAAATTAGTTGTAAATATGCAAACCCAGGGCAACCAATAAAAACCTTTTTAAAAAAATATAATTAATATACTAACAGGAGATAAAATGGAATCATATAAAAAGTTCAATTAAAATCAAAGAAAACCAGAGACTGCTTTTTTGTTTGTTTGTTTTAGATATAGCACACATATACAATGAGAAACAAGAATGAAAACCTGATTCCATGTTGTCTATAAGAAATCTACTCAACATATAAAACACAAATAAGTTAAAAGGACAAGGGCAAAGGTATACCATGCAAACCTTAATCAAAAGAAAAAGAAAACTGGAGTATTAGTATTCATTTCAGAAAGAAGCTGCTACAGAACAACAATAGAAATATCACTGATAAAGGAAGGCATTATATTATGACAAAGTGGTCAATTCTCTAAGAAGAATTAGCATATATGCACCTAACAATAGAGCATCAAAATATAAAAGGCAAAAACTAATAGATCATCATGGAGAAGGAGACAAATCCACTATTATAGTTGGAACTTCATCACCCCTCTATAATTAATACACATAGCAGGCAGAAAATCAATAAAGATATAGCTGATCTAAGTAGCGTTATCAAATAACTTGATCTAATTGACATTTATAGAATACTCCATTTAACAACAGTAGAATGTATATTCTTCTGTTCCTCACATAAAACATTCATCAATATAGACCAGAAAAGCATACTATGGCAAAAAACAAGCAAAAAGCACCTAAAAAATGAAAACTTATGCAGTGATATTAATAGAAAACATAATCTCTAATAGAAAAACTGTAGCTAGAGATTAAAAAGGACACTATATAACAAAAAATTTCAATTCACCAGAAGATGAGAAACAGTTTTAAATGTGTTTGCAGCAAACCATAGCCTCTCTCAAAACATACAATTCCAAATAGATGAAATTATAAGGAAAAGCAGATGAATCCACAATTATATTAGGGAATTTTTATACAGTTCTTTCAGCAACTGAAAGAACAAGATGTAATATCAGTGACAATTTTAGAATATTTAGGGAGCACAGTTAACAGTTGTCTAATTTTACATAAAGCATTGCACTTAAAAAGTATACAGTATATTTTTGAGAAAACAGAAATGTAGACATATTGACAACATGTTGGAATTTTGGGGAAGAAAATTTATAGGCTCAAGTACATGCTTTAGGAAACTGAGGCTGATGAGAAAGCAAAATGAATATAAATAAAATAGAGTGAAGGAAGTGAAAAGCAATAGATGATATAAAATGCTAAATTAGACAACAATCATACTGTGGACAGTCTCATTAAGACACATTTTGATAATTTTAAAGGCTGATAAAATATATCAACCCCTTGGGAGACTGATCAATGATCAAGAAAAAAAGAAAATGCACAAATAATAAGTTTTTAGAATATAAAAGGAAACATTTTTACACACTGCAAATATTAATAAAGTAACAAAAGTAGCAAAGGCTTTATAAAATAAATCAGGCTATATAGTGAAATGGACAAATTGTTAGAAGATACCCTTTACCAGAACAAGAAAAGTACAAAATAGAAAACACTTTTTATTCTATAAATACTAAAATGTCAGATTTTACTTCAAAAGTATTACATAACAAATAACTGCCTAGTATCAATGACTTAAAACAGCAAACATTTTATTTTTCATTCACAGTTTTGCAAGTCAGTTCTGGCTCTGCTGCACTCAGTTTGAATTAGCTGGGTTAAATTTACACTGTGTATTATGTTTTGTTCTTCTGCACATATCTCCCCATTCTAGGACCGGTGGCTATCTGGAGCATGTTGTTCAGATGAAAGATGGTACTAGGGCAAGACACCAGTCCAAACAATGCTAGCATATTTAAAGCTCCTGCTCCATCTTGTCTGCCAACATTCCACTGTATGACTATACGGTAATATATCCATTCATAACCATGTGAGTTGATTCCAGTTTTTTATAAATAAAGCTGCACTTAACATTTTTATATATCTTTAGTGCTGAAAAGTACCTCACAGTAAATAAGAAATTTCTTTTGTCTTCCAGAAGACTCCACCTAATCTAGCTTATGTTGTGTGAGTGCATCTGCGCACTCATCACACATACATATGTATTGATAGCGACATACATCCTGGATTGTGGAACTGGTAAAAAGTGCAGAAGAGTGTGATATAATATAAAGCAGCACATGTCTATGTAAATGCAAAACAGGTGTTCATAGGTTAGCATTTGCTCTCGTTATCCCAAGTCATTTCAACCAGTTTTAACACTGGTATATTACTTAAGATTCATATATAACATTTCCAACTTAGCTTGGACATAAGTTGTTCAGGTTCAAATTATGGCATTGAGCTAATGTATAGTCAGCCACCTGCCTATGTCTAAGTGGCTCAGAAACATTAAACTAACATGCCACAGATAGTGGATAAAAATAGTACTATTCTTTTCCTCTCAATTAATAGATGAAAGTCAAGAATTTGCAGAAGTGAAAGATGTCCTCTCAGTCTTAAAAAAAAGTGCCTTAGTACTGACAGTGGAATACCAACATCTCCTATTTGTTTTAGTATCTAAAGAACAGTTAAAATCGGGCGCCTGGGTGGCTCAGTTGGTTAAGCAACTGCCTTCGGCTCAGGTCATGATCCTGGAGTCCCTGGATCGAGTCCCGCATTGGGCTCCCTGCTCGGCAGTGAGCCTGCTTCTCCCTCTGACCCTCCCCCCTCTCATGTGCTCACTCTCTCTCATTCTCTCTCTCTCAAATAAATAAAATCTTTAAAAAAAAAAAAAAGAACAGTTAAAATCTCTCTTGGAATAGAGGAAAGATTAAAAAATCAAGATAATTATTCTTCATTGCCTTAAAAATAATCTTTAGTATAAAAATTTACTGATTTATAATAAAATACCTTTATTATAAATCTGTATTTTCTGATTGGAAAGCTATAATATTTTAATTTCATTTATTACCAAATAATATATGATCATATTTTTAAAGGGCTATCAATTGGCCAAATTTCATTATTTTATGATCTCTTATCATTTTAATTAAATCAAATTATACATTTTAATGTAATAGGTTTATTTTCACATTGAATAATGGAATAATCTATTTCAGCAGCAATATATATTTCCAATATATTTAATGTCATTTAGTAATCCTATAATAGCATTGTATGTATTAGTCTATCCTTTTCCATTTTCCAAAGGAAGATAAGGAAAAAATATATAACAAGCTAGAACCAGCTTATCATCTTCCTAGGATACAAGTAAACTATTGAGTGTCTAATGAAGTGTTGGTAAAGAAATGAAAAACTCATCCTCATTTGAGTTAGTATGAAATTCTTTTTAATTTAATGTTTTAGCTGTTAAGAACCTCAATAGAAGATACACTAATTATGCCAAATCTGTGGCTCTAAAAGTATAGAACGTTTACTTATTTCTCAGTCCAAGCCCATATATGGTTTAGGGGGATAGGAGGATTAATTCATGAAGTAACCCAGGGATGCAGATTTTCTTCCTTAGATTTTGTGTTTGCCTTCCCAAGTCCAAGTTTGAACAATGTAACCACCTTCAAGTTACAGCCTATGTGAAGCTGGAGAGACATTCAATAGGGACAGTCAAGTTCCTTTTAAGCATGTCACTCAGAAATTGCATGCATTCCTTTGTCATTAGGCAGAACTTTGTCATCTGGTTATAATTAGTTGCAAAAGAGCCTGGGACATGTATTCTCTAGCTGTGCCATGTACAAGCTAAAACACAAGGGACCCTATTACTAAAATGATGAAAATAAAATTTGCAGACAATTAACAATCCATGTCACGTGTGAACATTTTAATGATGCTCAACATCTGACTTTTTCTTTTTTGTTGTTGTTTTTCATTCATAAGAACCACGGGGGTATTATTTTTCATTGTATATTAATTTGTATTTCTTTTTTTTTGAAATTTCTGTACTTTTAGTTCCTAGAAATTTTACATTTGTTTATAGATCTTGACAATAGGGTAATAAACCATTTTTTTCAAATAAACTAATATTTCTCATAAATTTTCAATCTTTATATAATAGACTTTTTAAGACCATAGGCTTATTTCAGTAAAAACAGTACAGTTTGCTTTGATGTGCCTTACTGTTATCCATCATCACAAAGGCACAGGGTTGTGAAAGTAAACTCGTCTGCTCAAGAACTTCACAAAGTTGTAAGCCTAAGGCAAATATGAGCGAAAAGAGATGAGGTCGAAAAGCCTAATGGTTAAGGACTCTGAACATATCATGTATCTTCAAACAACTATCATGTAGTTGGGAGATGAGAAATCTCCAAACATTTTATTGCATATACTTATCAATAAAAATTATTGAGCATGTAACCCAAATATGTATAGAGTACATATATTACTCTGTTGATGTATTATGTGCATTATAAGACATATACCAAATAGAGCTTAAAGAGAGAAGGAAAAAAATAAACAGTACTTTAAATATTTTCTTTATACGGCTGTCAAAAAAATTTTGCTCTCGAGTTATAAACTTCTTATGCTGGGTATTCAGTTTTTTACAAATCTTACAACATGAAAGTAAGAAGTCATATTTCAAGCTGCAATTTTATTCAGGGTAAAGTTCAACATTAACATTAGTTTCATATAGTCGCATATGAAATCTCTATTTCATAAAATGTTCTTATTAATGATGAAAACAGAATTTCCCCAGTGAGAAGTAATGTAAACCAGAGGTGACTGCTGACAATTCTTTGTTTATCAGTGCAAAACCCATCAGGGCAGGTGGAAGAATCCACAACTGTAGGGCAGTTAGCCCTGACCTTCCTAGTCACCAGTCCCTACTTAATGTAAGCAATCCCTCAAAAAGTCCCACTTTTCCTCATTCTGTTCTTTAAATGTTCAACAAATCCTAAAACTAAGCTTTCTTAAAAATTCCTAACTATGGTCAAGGATTTGCTTTGGCACTTCTCTCTTGTTGGGCAAGAAACACAATTTGTATCTTTATCTCCATTATTTAAATGGTGGAGGTTGCCATTCATGGAAAATTTCAAAAGTATTTGGAGTTATTAGCTGTAATCTCCAATTAAAATTACCCTTTTTCTTCTTTTTTTAAACCATGTGATATGATTGGAAATTAATTAATGTAAGAAATACAAGAATTATTTGGTATGTTTAAATTACACAGCCATGTTCTCTCTGCTTGCATTACTAGTATTTTTATCTGTCAATCATGAGAGTTAATATAATTTAAAATGAAAATGAAGTCAACTTAATCAGACATGAATAAACTTTGAGGACACCACTGTCAATCTTACCCATTGTGAAATTCCCACTTTTCTCAGGATAATTCAATTGCCTAAATAAAGGATGTTTCAAATAAGTAAAGCAGCCTTGCAGTTTGTGTAATAAATATTATTACACCCTGGTATTTTTCTTATTATCTTAAAGTCTTTAGTTTTAAAAATAAATATGAATAAAAGTGTTAACATTTTTGCTTATCCTTCCATAGGTTGCATGCCAACTTCTTTGGAAACCACTGATCTAAGTTAAAGTTGTTGTCTGTTAAGCATTTGGGTTTGCATGAGATTCTGTCTGTTTGAATATTTTAGGTATTAAGAGTCTCGACATAGGTAAGATAGTTACACCAAGTCTCTGACTTTTAAAGGGTAGATGTGCATTCTATCTAACTTTCTAACTCTAATAGTTAACCTGACTTAGCCATAACTTTATTTGGGAATATCAAGTCAAAATGTTAGCTGAAATAAATTCCAAGATAGTTACAGCAAGTTATTAACACTGATACTGTATAGATTTAAATCAACAGCAAATGATTTCTCATAAAGCAATCCCTGTTTATATTATTTTAGTGGGTTTTAATTTTTATTGCCTCATGATAACTATTCAGTAACACATGAGAAGGTGATTTCCATAGTTAAACACAGAGACATTTAGTTCTCTCAGATACTGATAAAATTCTTGATCTATGTATTTGCTGAACTTGGTTTCATGATAGACTGTTGATGTAGTAGGTAATTCTCAGCTAAGCCTTTGTTCCTCTGTTTCTTGGCTACAACAGCCTCTGATCAGCCATCAGAACAGAGCAATTTTAGTCACTTCTGTCCTCCTGCATCTGTTCCAAGGGATATCATGCACAGCAAATTAGTGATCTCGAATACCAATCTGGCACAGGTGTTTAGGTCATAAGCTTTCATCTTAAACAAGTTATTGAAAGACAATCTTTACCTGGCCAGAACAGAAATGAACTAAAATGTTTTGTGCCACATTTGTTTATTTTCAGAGGATTCTAATATCACTTAGGTTATTTATCTTATAGCATTTGCTTATAGAATAATTATATGTTTTGTTTTGCCCCTAACCTTTCCACTTAGGAGAAAAATAGAAGAAATATAGCAGATTTTATTAAGATACTTATTGCAGTCTTAAAGATATAAATAATTCTGTGTTCCTGATTTAGAGAATAGGAAGATAAATAGGCATGCAAAGTCCCACTAGAAATTCTACTCACCATTAAATTCAAAGTAATCATTTTAAGTTAGAAAGTTTTAAACTTCAGTCTAGTTCATAGATACCTTTTTTTAATGATTATACAGAAATTTGAAAAGCACATCAACTTTGCTTTTTGATATGAGATTCTCAAGGATTCATTTCTATACCAAGCATCACTTTAATATCATATCTTTTACTCTTTCAAACAGGTTATTGATTTTTCATGGTTTCATTTCTCAGTCAAAGCCTAACATGAAAACTTGTTTGTTGACTTGAGCCTTGATGTAAAATTTAGTTTAACTCTTTTTCTAGTAATATGTTTGTCAGTGGCATAGCAATTTTCCTGTCACTGAAACAAGTGGACCCTCTAAATGCTTTGCTCACCAGAGTATAAAATTATTGTTTTCTTCATCTTGATTGTTCAAGTCAGCAAATGCTAATTAAAAATTTTTTTAACTGTTTCAAACAAATACATTACATTCCACACAGTTGAAACTAATTCCTCTTTTGCCATGCTAGTTCTTTCACAATTTTTGTAGCTAAGACTCTAAAACAGTTACAGGGAAAGAAATATCCAAGGGCTGCTTTAAGTATTGGTGTTGGCTTTGCATCTCCCAGGAGAGACACGAAACTCTGTGTTGTCCTAGAAGGTTGTGCATTTCTCTGCTATTTTTTATGCACCTAATGGAGGAACTAAAGTGACGCCTGGGACTGGGAAAGAGCAATTTTATCCGTGAGATTTTTTTTTAAATATGCAGTTTCCATCACATTAATTATACCTCAGTCCCTGTACTTCAGGTGACATTGTTGTTAACTAAGGGAAAGAAGAACTGTAGGTGAAACTAATCAATTTCTGCAATAAGCTTGATGGATACAGATTTTATTAATTCACCAAACTTAGGTACTTCTCTATAAGCACGACTCTTTTATTAAATGACATTTCATAAGACATATGCATTTTGTTATTTTCTAAAGTGTTTAAATGGATGCTTTGAGTTTTAAAACATAATTGGGGAGTTTGTAAAATGCCAAATTTTATTTGATATGTAATTATTCTTTATTGTATTTTTAAAAAATTTTCAACTTACCACTACAGAAACATGAAAATTAGTGGTCAGCTATTAAAATAATAGAGAAAAGGGTCTCTGCTCCTTTGTTCAGTTTTAATTTTCTCAGTTTTATATAATATGATGAAATGAAGCTTTTCTTACACTATACCTGTTGTCTTGTTTTGCCAAAAAAACCTTTAATGCTATATATTGCCCCATAGAGAGTCTTATGTTCTCCCCCTCCTCATTTCATTCTCAGAATCTTTGTTATAGAAAAGAATTATTCTTCATACTTGGAGTTCTAGTAGTTGTTATGTTTTGATGGCTGCTAGCACATTTTTGATTGGGCTACCAGAATTTAACAGTTGGTAACCCCACTTATTTCTAACCAGAGGGAGCCATTAGTTTTAATGAGGCAGCCATCCTCACATACTTGAGTCAGATTGGCAATCAGCTTCCTGATAATTGGATTAGTAGAATACTGTTTCAAGTTTGTATGTAATTTGCATATTCATACAAGTCCTGCTTCACCCTGATTTATAACTCTTTTATATATATTTACATGACAGTCTTCCAATTTATAAGTGAATAGCCGTTTAAAAAAGAATTTGATTGATTTGAACTAGCTCATGTTTACATGGATGTTTAAAATTTGTAATGTCTAGAGAGATTGATAAATGTGATTTCTTATTTTTATATATTTATGAAAATAAGGTATATTTTGTATGCAAACACTATTCTTATATATACCTTTAATTCCATAGTAAATCATATTGTTCTACTGCAATCTCATTTTTTAAGTATATATATTCCATAAAATTATGTTTCTGTGTATTGCTCTGGAATTTTAAAAGCAGCTTCTGGGATTTTCTGTAGTAAGTTATCAATTTGTAAGATTGTAATCCATTACTTTAAAAGTGTGGTAATCTCCCGTATTCTGTGACATGCCTCCACACTTTCCCCTCCTTTAATTCACTGAGGTATTCTAAAGTAATAATTTATTTTAACAGCTAGTAAGAGAGGCAACTATAATAAAGTGAAAACATCTTAGAATGGGCGTCACTTAAGCTCTACTATAAGATTCATATTCTTCCTCAAAAAAAAATAGACATGATAATTTTCCACAGGTTATTGAAAGTATTAAATGAGTTAATATATTGGGAATGGGTTATGCTTTATATGAGAAATGTATTTGCTATCTATTTCTATATAATAAATTATCCCCAAACTTAGCTGTATAAAACAAACAAAAAGTCATTTTTTAAAAGATTGTATTCATTTATTTATTTGAGAGAGAGAAAGAGAGAGCAAGAGGGAGCATGAGCAGGGGGGAGGGAGAGGGGGAGAGGGAAAAACAGATTCCCTGCTGAACAGGGAGCCAGATACCAGGACCCTGAGATGGTGACCTGAGCCAAAGGCAGGTGCTTAATTGACTGAGCCACCCAGGCACCCACCAAAAGTCACTTACTATATCACACAGTTTCTTAGGGTCAGAAATCTGGGAGTATCCTAACTGGGTAGCCTCATTCCTGAGGTTGTAATCAAGATTTCAGGTAGGGCTGTTGTCATTTGAAAACTTTACTGGGCTGGAGAATCCACATCCAAGCTTCAGTTCACCACATGGGTTTCTCCACAGAGTTGCTCATAATATGAGCTAGCTTATACCAGAGAAAATGATCTGAGAGAGAGTGCATTACCACTGCTCCTTGTGACTTAGTCTCCAAGTCACACATTATCACTTCTGCTTCATTCATTCTATTCTTTAGAAACTGGCCACTAACTCCAGCCTAAATTTAATGGGAATTAGATAAGTAAGTGAATAGTGGGAAGAAAATTAGAAGCCATCTTGGAGGCTAGCTACACAAGTAAGGTGCCATTATCTACTCTATTTAAAACACTATCATAATGTGTCATAAATATAAAACTATTTCTGCCTTCTACTTAAAGAATGCACTAAAAGAGAGGAAAAAAATTTAAAAATTGTGTATTATAAAATTAATGTATAGTTATATAATATTAGATGAAATATAAAATACATAGTTTCATATTAAAATTTATATAAAATAACTTAATAGTGTTAAACATAAAGCTATATATATTAAAATTAGCATTTGAAATATCTAGTGTAAACCTAATTGGTTATTAATAGGGCACAAATGATGAAAAGGTTGTCAATGATGGGCATATATATCAAAAGTGAAAGGTTGAGTTTAGAAAATTAATAAATTTAGGATGGTAAAGTTAAATAATAAAGGATGGAAGGCAAAGGAATTCCTAGACCAGTGTGGCAGCATGAACAAAATTAGTGAAAAATAAAAGATAGTGGCTTCTTTATGAAACTGAAAATTGTTCAGTTTTGTTGTAACACAGGATAGAAAGATGCTCTGAATGGAGTAAGTAGAGTTAAAGACAAGGAATCAAAAATGGAATATATTTAACAATGCTATCTTAGTTGAAGGAAAAAGTTTGAAATATTTAAAGCTGAGGAGTATCAATAATAAGAGAAAAAATATGAAACTAGAGACAAAGAGATGAGTCATCAGATTGTGTCAGTTGTTCACATGATTGATGATAAAGACTTGGCCAAAAGTATAGCATTGAGTTTTAAAATCAGAAGACAAAAGTAATACATGTTAAGAAAGAGACTTATACTTCTGGTTGTGATAGAATATCTTATGTCAGACAGATCTTCCCTCTGAGAGCAGTTTTGAAATCTTGATAAAATTAGTAATTAAAAAGAACCAAGCAACAAGAACTAGAAGGGCCAAGATCATAAAAAGAAGGGAAAGGCATGGATATGAGATCCATATTCTCCATGCCTTTTCTCTTTCAGGTATTAGAAAATTCTTATACTGCAGGAACTAAATGCCAAGAAGAGAAGAAAAAAGGGGCAACAAACAAATCAAATTAAGCTGAACTTTGAGCATGCCCACAGGATCAGAGTGACGAAAATTGGAGATTTGTGACTTGTGAAAAAGGAGAGCCCTGGTAAACATTCATCAATTTCGGTTAAAAATTATGACAGGTTGTTATCTAGGAGTAAGATCTAATAAAAAGACTGGAAAGGTCTAACTTTGAAATTACTCATTTTTTTATTTAATCAACTTGAACTTCCTCTATGCGAAGTACCTTCCAAAAGAAAAGTATTGACTCTCTTCACGAACAGTTAAAGCCATTATCCTGAGATGCTACAATTTTTATACACAATTTCAGATAGTTAATCAATAATCACTAGGTATACCTCTTAATCTAGCCAAGATGGAGAACAGAGACTAGATCTAACCTCTTACCTAAAAGATGTGAGACAAAATAAGAAATGGTTTTCAAGATATTGGAATCAGACAGTGAAAAGTAGTGATTACTGAGAGATGGAAAACCAGTGAGGCAAGCCCTAAGATGGCACCAGTTTATTACTCTGAGAAAGTGTTCAGGTCACGGCAAAGAGAGAAGAGAGTTCAGGTGGAGCCTGGTTTACATCTTAAGTAGAGACAAAGATGAGATGAGAGACCAGTAAAACAGAATCAGCTAGAGTTCACAGTACAAAATGATGGAGACAAGAAACCTATACATAGACAGAATCCAGGAGACCTGCTGGAGTTCTCCTTGAGTAGTCATAAGAGAACTGATTAATGTATACATGACAGGAAACTCCCTGAAGCCAAGGAAATGACATATAGGAAGATTAGAGGGAACAGGAACTAGTACTCACACAGGGCTAGGAATAGTGCATGTTATACCACCCGGATTGGAAAATCAGATAATTCATGGGGCATTGAATAAAGTACTCAGTAAGGTATTGCCTCAGCAGTATGAGATATTTATCCCTAGTCTCAGTGCTGTTCAGTGACACCTAACAAATCCTAAGACTCAAAAGGATCAAATAGATCTCATTTGGCTTAATTGATTCATAGAACAAATCTCAAGAATATTTGTAGAAAAACAAAAGTATATGCCATCAAAACATCAAAATTCACAATGGCTGGCATCCAATAAAAGATTACTAAGCATGTAAAAGAAGCAAGAATGTGAGGCCATAATGAGGAGAAACATTAATAAATAAAAACCATCACAGAACAAACACAAATGTTGGAATTAGCAGATGATATTAAAATAACTATCATAACAATACTTTTCAAAATGTTCGAGACAAGGAGGCTATACAAAAGACTTAAATTGAACCAATAGAGAAGAAAACAATAATATCTGAAATGAAAAATACAACGGAACCGATTAAAGACTGATACACAAAAGAAAATGTTAGTAAACTTGAAAATATAACAGTAGAAACTTCTAAAATTAAATACCAGGAAAGAAATTAATCTAAAAAAAAAAAAAAAGGAAATGGGCATCTCTTAACATTGGGATAACTTCATGTGGCCCAATACATATGTATTTGTAGTCCCCAGAAGCACATAGAGAAAGGAGAGAGAGAGAGAAAAAAAAAAAATTAAGGAAGTAATCATAAAAGTATCACTCATTAGAAAAATACAACAATTCTAAATTTTTATTTGCCAAATGACACAATCTCATAATATACCAGAAATTTCCATTAACCTAAAGGAGGACTACATAAGTCCAAAATAATAGGGTGGTATTTTTAATCCATGTTCCCTATTACTGATAGAACAAATCATTAGATATTTTTAACATGATTAACAAATAATTAGTAAATGTATATATGGGGATGCCTGGGTGGCTCAGTTGGTTAAGCATCTGCCTTTGGCTCAGGTCATGATCTCAGAGTTCTGGGATCAGGTCCTGCATCCGGCTCCTTGCTCAGTGGGGAGCCTACTTTTCCCTTTGCCTGCTGCTACCCCTGCTTGTGCGCTCTCTGACAAATAAATAAATTCTTTTAAAAAAATGTATATTGATTATTTTAAATTAAGATAATCTATTTTGGAAAAATTTTAGAATTATAAAAAATTGAGCACATATTACAGAAAATTCCCATAACCTCCCAATCTTTCTTCACATCCCCATAGTTTCCTCTATTATTAACATATTTCCTTTGGTGTGCCACATTTATTATAATTAATAAAATAATATTGATACATTATTGTTAACTGAAGTTCACCATTTACATTAAGGTTCATGCTTTGTTTTATACAGCTTTATGGGTTTTGAAACAAGATGACAGAAAATTCTAATGCTAAAATTATGCCTATAAAATAAATTGATCTGTAACTAAAAACCTTTCTACAAATAAAACATCCATCTAGACTTATAAAACATTCCAAAAATTGTAATGACTTTATTGAGATATAATTTACATACAATAAATTCATAAATTTCATGTGTAAAAATTAGTAAGTTTGAAAAATAGTTATATAACCATCATCAGAAGTATGATACAGAAAAGGAGTTGAAAAACTGTTTTATAAAGGGCAAGATAGTATATATACTATAAGCTCAGGAGGCCATTAGTCAAAAATAGGGAAATTCTGTAAGTATTTATATAAGTGAGATAGAAAACAATTTTCCAAAAAGAACTTTGAATAAAATTCAAATTATGATTATGATTCAAATTAAACTATGAGTAAAATTCAAACTAAGATTATAGTTTTATACTGTGGGTCTTTTAATAATAAGAATGGAAATCATTCTGAGGAGAAGCTTTTCACTTAAGTGGCTTTTAAAATTATTGTTCTCACTTATCAAAAATCATTGTAAATATTTATGCATCAATACCAGATTCTAATGGAATTTTACGTATTTCACCTCTGACAGTGTCTTCACAAGATTAGCACTGCCATATACTGTTATCATTCCCTTAGCATATATTTTAATTGAGAAGATTCATCACTCCTAAAGCACCTATAAAATTACATTAGATACTTCTCTTATATTTTCCTTTTATAATGTCATACATTGCAATTGAATCACAGATTGAAGCTCTTCAACTACATTGTTAAATAGATTTTATTTTTTTTATTTTTATTTTTTTGTAGTTTTTAATTTTATTATGTTATGTTAGTCACCATACAATACATCATTAGTTTTTGATGTAGTGATCCACGATCCATTGTTTTCGTATAACACCCAGTGCTCCATGCAGTACGTGCCCTCCT
>NC_138373.1:120332430-120352843 GCF_054177405.1 Leptonychotes weddellii | reverse complement strand
GGGAATGTATAGAGTCCAAATTATTGACCAGAACCCAATCAAGATGCACCTGTTTTCTTGGGACCTTAGGGTTGCTGGCCTCTTGTTTTCCCAGCCTGTCTTCTGCGGGAGGGGCCTGCCGTGCTGTTACTCAGGCAACCCTGTTTGGGCGGAGTTGCCCTGCACCCCTGTGGTGGGGGATGGGCTCAGTGGGAATCAGTCTTTGGGGCTTTTGTTCTCTGGCGGCTTTCTCTGGCGGCTTTCTGCGTCTCTTCTGCGAGTCAGAGCAGAAGAGACCGTTTCCAACCCTCTGCCTCAGAGCAGAGAGACCTCAGTCTGTTCTTCAGTGAGCTCTCCAGGCCACACCGTCTCCGTTTCTGTCCGTGCTGCTATAAACTACAGAGTCCTGGGTTGTGCGTCCCTCCGCAGCGCTCCCAGTCCTGCCTCCAGGTCGGGGCACATCTCTGCCCTTTGTGCTTCTAAAACCACCAGCTGCTCACAATTCGCTTGCGCGCTACTCCGCCGCTTGGGGTTTCCACTCCCGGGGGTTGCAGTTCACTGGTGCGACCCCGGCGCACTGGGTTTCCATCTTGGAGGCTGCAGTTCGCGTGTGCGCGACCATCGCTTAGTTTGGTTTCTGTCCCGGGGCCTGCGGTTCGTGTGCGCGCGACCCCACTGGTCTGGTTTTCCACCCTGGGGGCTGCCCTAAAGTTCTTTCCCGATGCTACTGGTCTGCGAGTCTGTGCCCCGTCCGCAGTGTGCAAGGCTGTCACTCACCAGTGGTGTAGGATTCCCACGTCCAGGTACCCTCCCGCCTCCGTTTATCCTCCGATATGTGCCTGCAGAATCACGGCTCTCCGCTTCGTACCTCAAAACCAACTGCCTGCGATATTCTGTTTGTACAGATCCAGATCTTCTTACATCTCAGGCTGGTTTCGTGTGTGCTCAGAGTGGTCTGGTAGATATCCAGCTCAATTCCGGGGACCAGTTGAAATAGGGTCCCCTACTCCTCCGCCATCTTTCCCCACCATTAAGTGGATTTTAAATACGAAAATTTCCTTTGTACTTGTATCAAGATTAAAAAAAAACAAAACTATATTGTGGTTTGAATTCAGAAAATAGGTCTCCTCCAAATCAATGTGCCAATGGAGACCTTGTTTCTTATTTTAATATATTTTTTTTTTATTTGAGAGAGAGAGAATGAGAGAGCACATGAGAGGGGGGAGGGTCAGAGGGAGAAGCAGGCTCCCCGCTGAGCAGGGAGCCTGATGCGGGACTCGATCCCGGGACTCCAGGATCATGACCTTAGCCGAAGGCAGTCGCTTAACCAACTGAGCCACCCAGGCGCCCTCTTATTTTAATATTTGACACCATGGGCATATATAAAATGATTTCACATTACTTGGCGTACAAATGAAATCAGTTGTCATAGAAATGACTTTTCCCCCAGTATAAGTTTTGCATATAGGCATTGTTTTGCCTTGTAATTTTAGGCTGACTAATTAAGAGATATTATGAAGTATGCAATGAAATCTATTTTGCAAAGCCATTTTTTCCCCAAATTTTTTCTAAAATTTGTGAATTTTTTTAGTTTAGGGACTTTTTGTAGTCCATAGAATTTCTGTATTTTAAGGCATGTTAGCATGCCACAAAACTGATAATGCTTAATTCTAAGAGCAAATGAAATTTACTTTTTATAGTAGTGCTTCAATAACACATAATAGATTTAAATATTATCATTAAAGTTCCTTCTGGTCAATAATATAATGAATAACCATATATTTTCAAAAACTTTGTAATTTTGTTGAAATAATTCTTTTTCTACTTCACATATATTTTTATTTTCATCCATTGTAACACATCTTAGCAGATTCCACCTCAGGTTGTACTGAACTGTTCTAACTTCTTTGAAACTAATCTTTCCTGTGATTGTTCAAGACATACCATTGATAGAGGGTAATTTTTCAGTCACTTCAAATTCAGCATCAATTCCTTGAATAAACAAGAACCAGAAAGGATCTATAACAATTATTGACTCATCAAGAGCTAAGAAAAACCATTCTAAATCATTTGCCTTGATTTTTGATGATATATATTCATTAGAAAAATCAGTCATCAAATGTTCTTAAAAATTTACATAGCACCAAATTACTCACTAAATAACAGTGTCCTTTTGAAGTGTTACTTTGGGTCAACTAGTTGTTTTCCAGAAATAGTATAAATTATCATGTTCCAATGAATTAATTGACTATAAGTAAACTCTATAAAAATTTACAGTAAAGTCCCACATGTTAGGGCAAAACAAGATATTCAAAGTAGGCAAAGGCAATTCTTTCTACGTCTCTAGAAATCCTTTTACTTCCAGCCCACAGAAAATCTATTTCTCAGCCTGCAGGAATTTTTTTCTTTTAAAAAGTGTTACCTACAGCCATTTTCTCTAATGTAATGTAAAAAGTGGTGATTAATCTTTTTTTTTTTAAGATTTTATTTATTTATTTGACAGTGAGAAAGGGAACACAAGCAGGGGCAGAGGGAGAGGGAGAAGCAGGCTCCCCACCGAGCAGGGAGCCCGATGCAGGGCTTGATCCCAGGACCCTGAGATCATGACCTGAGCCAAAGGCAGACGCTTAACCGACTGAGCCACCCAGGCGCCCCTAATGTGATGTTGATTAATCTTAATATTCACCAAAAGACTTAAGCCTGTAAACTCTGGGATTGAGCCAATATTAAGAATGTTCCTAGATAGTTTATAGCATAGTACACATTTATTTTAAATATCAAGATGTAAAAGTACCTTCATTGCCTTTGTTAATGTAATGTCAGTAAGGAGGGGAGAACAGACAAACATTTGTATTTTGGTTGTGTTTGTTAGAAATATATGATTAACAATTCACACAAACAGATCTTACAAGATTTAGCAATATTTTAAAAATAAATTTCGTATTTCATTCAACTAGAAGTGCATATTTATCAATACCAAACTTTTACATCAACACGGATGGGACTGGAGGAGATTATGCTAAGTGAAATAAGTCAAACAGAGAAAGTCAATTATCATATGGTTTCACTTATTTGTGGAACATAAGGAATAGCATGGAGGACATCAGAAGGAAGGGAAAAATGAAGGGGGGAAAATCGGAGTGGGAGAGGAATCATGAGAGACTATGGACTCTGAGAAACAAACTGAGGGTTTTAGAGCGGAGGGGGGTGGGAGGATGGGTTAGCCTGGTGATAGGTATTAAGGAGGACACGTACTGCATGGAGCATTGGGTGTTATACAAAAACAATGAATCGTGGACTACTACATCAAAAACTAATGATGTATGGTGACTAACATAAAATTAAAATAAATTTTAAAAAGTGCATATTTAAAATGAGCATGTTTTTGGTAACTGCGTGAGTATACATTTATATAGCCAGTTATTGCTTTCCATACAAGGGCATTTAATGCCTTAAGGATTTAATCATATCAGGAACACTGTGTAATCCTTTAAGAAAAAAACATGCATTGTGCACATGCACACACTTACAAACACACACACTTTTTCAGTTTCTTCTTATTGTTGTTTGTTTGTTTCATTTTTTTTTTACACTAGAGAGAGAAGAAGCCAGGAGAGGGAAATTGACAAACAAATGAACAAAATATAAGTATTTGAGAATTTGAAGTTTCCCTTATTGTCTATATATTTATATCAATATTCTGAGCCTGAATTTTTTTCTAATATTGAAAATCATTGTTATTTTCTAAATCTTTAATCTTCTTACCAGTTTTTAACTGTTTCTTCTCAGTAAGAAGCCCAGGTATCTGAGAGCTTAAATAATAAGCGAAAGAGAAGAAATGTGACTTGAAACAATATCAGGTTGACACAAAGGTAGCAGTTGACATTAAGCATAAAATGAAAGGCCCATTTCCTGATTTTCATCACCACCAGGGTTTTCCCTTTTTCTTTCCACTTACAGATATCCTCAGTTTTGTGGGGTTTTTTTTAATCTATAACACTTTCAGAGTAAATTTAAAAGTGCTTTACTGGCATTATTGAAATATAACAACATCCATGAGGATTAAATCATTTTTCATTTTGCAGATGAGTAAAGTGATCTGACAAATTAATTTACATCTTCAAATAAACTGCATGACTATTGGTATTCACAGCTATAACATTCGTACACTTTATTAAAAGTATGCATTTTTGAAAAGTAATTTTGAATTTGTCATTTATTTACCTTCTGAATATACTCTAACATGTAAGTTTGTTATACACACATTTATAGGGCAAGTATATGAAAGAGATCTTCATAGATCTTTAAAATTTAATTTATATGCATATGGTTATATCTAGAAGTTTTATTTTTCTGTATAATTCGTGGATGATGAAAAACAACTCATAATTTATGTGGAGATTGGAAAAGAGACAAGTATAATATGCCACATTATTAAAATATATTAAAACCAAAACAAATGAAAAGGTGCTGCACAAATTGAGCTTTTGCTAGGATTATATGCTTTTGAGTAAAGGAAGATATACATAGATGTTTGAGAGTGGCAAGTTTTGAACCATAATACAAAGAAGAAATAAATGAAAGTGGTTTTCAAAGAATGTGGTTTGTTGGCAAGTAGATGAAAGAAGGCATATTGGTTGAATGACATGGCATGAGCAAAACCTTTGACTGAAGTAATTGATAGAAGTTTGAGAACACCAGAATCTCAGCATTGGAAGTAAATGAGTGATGGTCTGATCACAATTTCTAGGCAAGGTGATTCTAACACTGAGTATGGTATTAAGTGACATTTCATATCTAAAAGATTTACTTTTCTTCTGCCTGCCTTGACATTGTAATTCTTTGTGGCTAAATTTACCTAAAATTCCTTTGACATGCTATAAAACATAAGGCTATATTCTCAAATCTCTAGCCTCTGCCTGGAATTGAGGATGCCGTCATCATCTTGACAAACAGGAAGCACTCTTTAACTTGTTTTTAATTCTCTAACTTGTTTCTGCTAAGAATTTAAATAATTTATTTTTCTTTTACTCAGATACTTTTTTATCACAGTTTTTAAATGGTCTGTTAGGATTGATCATTTCCGAAGAGCAATCCTGAAATGGCTTACTAGTTTATAAATCTAAAATGACCTTTAAGAAGTGGACAAACTTTTGTTATCAATGCTGTAAGGCTTTATAGCATCTCTACAGACAGTTTTAGAAAGTATGTTTGTGGGGGCGCCTGGGTGGCTCAGACGGTTAAGCGTCTGCCTTCGGCTCGGGTTGTGATCCCAGAGTCCTGGGATCGAGTCCCGCATCGGGCTCCCTGCTAGGCGGGGAGCCTGCTTCTCTCCCTCTGCCTCTGCCTCTCTCTCTGACTTTCATGAATAAATAAATAAATAAAATTAAAAAAAAAAAAGAAAGTACGTTTGTGCTAGCAAGTTATTTTATTGAAAATGAAAATTTCAAATGCAAATAATGCCTCAACAAACTTGACATTCTACAACTAAAATTGTTGGCAATGAAACAAAGTGGTTAAGAACTTTGCTTAATTTAAATCAAACCCACCAGTAATGGATTCTGGTTCTGTCAATCATAACCCTGATTTTGAGCCTTAACTTCTCTGGGCCTTTTCCTGGGCCTAAATGAGGTGACTAATACTCTTTCTCTGGGCTGTGGACAAATCTAAGAATTTCCTAGAGGGCTCCTAAGTTATACGCAAAATATCACCGTAGCTACACTTTAGTATTCTAGAACATTCCATAGCATGCAAGATTTTCCATAAATATTCTAGAAGACTTAAAGAAATGTATTGATAATGCAGAATTTCCCTGGGATAAAGACTTGTAGTTGGGGGCAGAGGGTAGAATTGTTGCTTAAATCTCCATATTAATGTCTCATAATTTCAGCTTTGCACTTGCAAAGCATCTTATAATTAATCTTCCCTTTATTTTATTTTATTTTTTTTTAAAGATTTTATTTATTTATTTGAGACAGAGAGAATGAGAGAGAGAGAGCACATGAGAGGGGGGAGGGTCAGAGGGAGAAGCAGGCACCCTGCCAAGCAGGGAGCCCGATGCGGGACTCGATCCCGGGACTCCAGGATCATGACCTGAGCCGAAGGCAGTCGCTTAACCACCTGAGCCACCCAGGCGCCCTAATCTTCCCTTTAAAGTGTAACCTTTTTAGGGATCAGAATGGAATAAGAATGCAAAGAAAAAAAAATCAGAAAAGAGAGACTTCTGTACCATTTTTACTTTTCCAACTGTAGAAATTTGCCCAGGGCCATTCAGACAGTAAGGACCTGGGAGTAAGTAAATAACTTTAGATATGGCACTGTAAGACCTCCTGCAAGTCTGAGTTTTACACTCAGAGAAATCTGTGTTCTTTTACTTCCTAGTTATATAACCTTTGGTAAGTTGGTTTGTTTTTGTAAGCCTCAATTTCTACATAGGAAAAACAGGAAGTGTCTTTGTGATGTATGCAGTGTTCTTAACACCTAAAAGGCACTCAGCTCTTGAAAATCTAGTATTACCGAGAAATGAAGGATCTATCAAAACCAAAGTTAATGGAAAGAATTATGAAAAGTATGGATATTGAGATTTCCTGTAAACCATAGGTTTAGAAGCCAATATGGGTGAGATATTAATTTAGATAATAATATCCATTTATTAGACAAATCCTAAAATAACCTCAGTTATACACACTAGTGTATCTAGTCACAACTCTCATTTTACTAAATGACTTTTAAGAAAATATAAAGTAACAAAGTGTATTTATATGAATTATTTTTAAAAAGTTTTATTTTAGTTATGTAAGATTATATTATTTAATGAAATTTACATAAAAGTTATATAGTCATGTAGTTATAAGGAATATACGTATATATGCATGTATGTATTTTTACCTTTGTTTTCTTAGATACCCCTCTAGTCAGGAATTTGAATATAACAAGGACTGACATTTGCTCATTTGTTTTTGTTTTGTTTTGGTAAATATTCAGGACACCCAGCAGCAGTAGGCTCTCTGTATATGCTTAACTGGGTAAGCATACATATGTTCTATGAGCATATGCATAAAAAGCTTTTACTCAATTTAGTAACATACGAATTGACTACTGAGCCAAATTTTAAACATTGCTTAATTTCAAATGGTGAAACAATTGAGTGCTACCTTGAAACCTGTGATGATTTGAGAAAATTATTTCGTGACTACCACCTAAAACAAATACAAAAAATAAAAGTTGACAAAAAGCAGGTAAAATAGAAGTCTGTATTTTACAAAAGGAAGAGAGCTAGATTGAAAACTTGGAGAACTGGGTTGAAATTTTGACTCATAAGCGAATCAACATAGGACAAATTCATTAGTTTTACCCTGTGAGCCTCATGTTCTATTAAAATTGAATTAGAAATACCTGTTGTCATTTAATGAGAGTTGTGAGAACAAATTAAGTAATGTCTGTAAAACTATATTTTATAATAGAGAATGCATTACAAACATGGATATTAAAGTGATCATAAATTTAAAACAAGATATAATTATTTCATGATATTCTTTTTTTCCTGAGTTTTTCATGCATATAAAGGAGAGAAGAGATCAACTGTAGTGCTGGTATTTTTACTCAGAAAGTGCAAAAATAGGAAGAACAAGACTTGGTGTCTTAGGGAATAAGAAACAGTAGATTTCATGACTCTCCAGAATTATAGGTAATGCTACTCTGAAGCCTGATGATGGATCTATGAGTTTTGAAATGTAGTGCCCTGTCAGTCTCAAAGTAGAATGAAAGGCTATAAAATGGAACTTTTACCTTCTGCTGTTTTTTTACTAGTTAAGTTTGTAATAAATATAACTCATCTCAGGTTGAGGAAGCAACTAATACTCCTAAATTATGGTGATTATCATGTTTCAGTCCCCTGAAGAAGTCATGGCGTGCATGGTTTGCACTTGTTACTTTTTTTTTTTTTGATCTAAGCTAGGTGCAAAATAATGCAGAAATAAGTATGGATCCTGCTCACAAAACATATAACTAACACAAAAGAAAATTGGTTCATGAAAATGATCAATGCATAAGAAATTCTATGGTGAAAATAGTGCAGAATTTATTCTTAACCAGTCTAAAACGTTGAGTTCCTAAGAGATTCATATTAACTGGCACAGGTAGCAGTGTCTTTACATCTGCAATCAATGGATTGGAATTGCACTACTAAAAAGGTTCCTTATAGAATTCAAAGTATTAGCCTTAACCCTCTTTCTGTTGAAAAGTTGAATTATTTCCATTTAGTGTGGCAGACTTATATGATACACATAAAAAGTATAGGTTCGTGGTATTTTATTAGCTGAATATTGATATTAATAGCTAACTGTTGCTGCCAGCTTATTTTTAACCTAATTTGCCTTGTTTACTTTTTTACAATGAGATACACACATGGTAGGATCAAGGTAGAAAATTAAGCAGTATGACTCTGAAGAAAACACATTATAAGCATTAACTAGTTACTAATTAGACTCTAGCACAAGCCTTATCTGCAATGATTAATGCACTCTTAACAAAAGAAAAAATGAGTCATCCTATATATGAAAGAGATTTGGTTAACACTGCAATTAATCTTTCCACTTATGGGAGAAAATTGTTTACTCCGAATTTTACTTACTTAACTAATGTAGATGAATTATCCTAGATGACAGTCAAATTCATATCAAACCATGGTCTGTGTTTCCGTATTGATGAATTTGATATATTATTTTCTTGATATGTTGGCTTTTTATGTTCACTCACCAATGTATCAGTTACATTAGCAGAAAATTCACATAAATATTGCTTCTTCTAATTGGTTATATAAGCTTTTAATGACACAGGTATTCATTCTTACAACAAAAAACAACAAAACAAAAAGCAGTATCAAAAATGACATAACTGTGAACCTTGAACCTATGAAAAAGGAAGTGAACAATTGTGGTATTGAATATGAAGACAATGATGTTCAATAAAGTTAGAGCGAAGCAGTCATTTTTTATAATATCAGTTCATTTAATTAGTTTTCAATTCAGTGTATTTTATATATTGCAACATAAATAATATTCTAGAGATATAAAGATCTGAAACTATTTATGAAAAGGAAACTCTGAGTCATAATTAATGAATGGTTTATAAGGGATTCTTTTAATTGGGTAATATTATGTAAGATTATTAATTGTAAGTATTTCCTCAGATTATTTTTGTCCTTTACACTATCGTTTTCTGAATCACTGTCTTCAGGTAGAAAGTTGTTTTTACCAGAGAAGGTACATTGCATTGAATCAGGAGTATTTTCAAGATGTGTTTAAAATAGATTACTTCAGTAGACACCAATAATATAAATTAACAATATCAAGAATGGTGTCATATGAAGAGATAGTCTGATAATACTATGGTCTTAGGGCTATTGGTAAAACTTAAGAGCAGTTATTTTTCCTTTATAACATAGCAGAAATCTTTGTCCCTAAAACTATAAATCCTAATACTGGTGAATCCACTTTCTGTTAGTAATAAAATATTAGAAAGATGTAAACTTAGTTTATATCCTCTATTCTTCTCAAATTATTCTATCTATATACATTAGATTCCCTTAGATAATTTTATCTAATATGAAAAGTCTGAGTTACTATGAAGGGACATGTTAAGTTAAATAGTAAGTTGTGATAGATCCAGCAATTGAATTTAGAATTGTATGCTTCCGGGGTGCCTGGGTGGCTCAGTTGGTTAAGTGTCTGATTCTCGATTTCAGTTCAGGTCATGATCTCAGGGTTGTGAGATCAAGCCTCATGTTGGGCTTTGCGCTGGGCGTAGAGTCTGCTTAAGATTTTCTCTCTGCCTTCCCCTTTGCCCTCCCACCACTCTCTCTCTCATTCTCTAAATAAATAAGTAAATAAAATAGATTGCCTGATTCCTATTTGGTATATAATTTGAGTTAATTTGTTGCTCCATTCATTTGTTCATTCATTCATTCAGTCCTTCTATTGAGTAATTACTTTATCCCATGTGCAGTTAATCACAGTGTTCATAAAAGACATCAAAGAACTTCACACAGATTCACTTGCTAGCTAAGCATACAGTAATGGTTAATTTTATATGTCAACCTTACTGGGCAATAGGGTGCTCAGGTATTTGGTCCAACATTATTCTAGGTATTTCTGTGAGGGTGTTTTTGGAAGAGTTTAACATGTAAATTGGCAAGGCTGGGTAAAGTAGATTGCCATCTTAAATGTGCTGGGCTTCATCTAATTAGTAGAAGGCCTGACTGGAACAAAAAGACTAATCCTCCCCCAAGTAAGAGAGAATTCTTCCTGCCTGATGGCCTGAGTAAGATATCAACTTCTTTCCAGCCTTTAGACTTAAACTGAAATATCAGCTCTTCTGGGGGATGCCAGCCTTTAGAATAGAGCTACATCATTGGCTCCCCTGGGTCTCCAGCTTGCCAACTCACCTTGCAGATCTTGGGATTTGCTAGTCGCCATAATTGTGTAATCTCATTCCTCATAATCAATCTCTCTCTCTCTGTCTCTCTTCATACATGTATATACACACATACACATATACACATGTATGTATGAACACACACACACACACACACATCATATTGGTTCTGTTTCTCTGAAGAATCCTGACTCGTACACATACGCTGTTTAGCATTTGGTTAAACAGATACTAATAGTTTAATAGTTAAACATATCATGATGAAATGGGTGTCCAGTCCCATGTCTTCTGTTTGTGGTATATAGAGTTCAGTATTTAGTTTCAAATAGAACAACATATTCAAAGTGTTGAAAGTTGGAGAGAGTGTGACTTTGGTAAACTGCAAGAAACTCTAATTAGAGCATAGAAGACATATACGGAAGTGGATAAGGATGAAGATCAAATGCCCCATGCTGATAGTAGTCAACCACTCAATCCATAAAACTCAATGACTACTCTTCTTTAAGAAATTGGCAGTAGTTAATCCACATATTCATCCCTATATTCGGTGTTTGATACCCAGAGAAAAAGCTCAAAGAACCATGTAGCCACTCCCATCTACATAGTGTTTGGAAATTAGTAGTTCATTTTTTTTTTCTAAATTGTAAGTTCCATTTTATTCAAACATGTATTTTCTGACAATACTACAGTGTGAACCCTTTCGTGGTAACACTACCAAAAGTAATGTCTTTGTAAACTAAAATAAATTATTAGATAATCTATTCAAGCTACATTTCAGGAAAGACAATTCTAAAAACAACTTAATAAAAAACAAATAAACAGCAATACCTCTGACCTGTCATTAGAATTAATTGTATTGCAAATTTTCTTTATTCCTGCCTGCCTTTTTTCCTTCCTTCTTTTCTTCTTTAATTTTTATTTCAGTTTTCCTCATTTTTTATTTTATATTTTAATAGATAATACATTCATATTAAAATCAGAAATTATACAAACCTTTATATTGAGAAATATTCTCCTATCTTGGTATTGATTTGCTTGTTTTTGATTATCAATTTGTCCTATATCTGAAACTTCTAAAATATTCCTTACCCTCACTTTCACCAACTTTTCTGTAATTTGGCTGTTCCTAAAGATACAGTACTTCTACATCTCCTTCAAATGATGACTATTTTTTTTAAAATTTGATTTATACCTTTTAAAATTTACTTCAACGTGAATTTCTATTTTTACTTTTATGTGGACCTCAAAAATGTTAGGGTTGTGATTCATAGAGAAAAAAGGTAATTGTGTCATCTAAGCTACCCAGTATTAACTGGTTCATGTCTGATTTATTATTAAATCATTGAATGGGTGTGCCCAGAAGTTCTACATACAGAATTAGGCTCAGACAGCCACTGAAACCTCAAGTGAGTAATTTATGACTCATATCTCAGTGGGTCTGTTCTTGTCATATTCCATTTCTTTTTCACCCTATTTCATAGGAAGTTCTCCATGATCCACTAATTTATAAATAGCTTTTCTTTTTATATGGTCTCTCTCTCTCTCTCTCTGTATCTATGTGAATTGGACTCATAGAGCATTACAGCCCCACTCTGAAAGATACTGGGGAAGAAAAATCCTCCTATCATTGGTACAGATTAGGAGGGATATCTCATAATCTACTTTGCCTGGTTGGAGATATCTGCCAGAGTTAAAGGTCTACACTAATGGATAGTGGCTAATAAATTGGCCAGATATCTGAGAACTTGGAATAATTGAGGCTGCAGTATTGAAGACAAGGAGGTTTGGGAAAAAGGTATATGGCTAAAGAACTTTTCATTATAGACTCATAAAGAGAATATACATTTTTCCAAGTGAATGCTTTTCAAATGATAACCACTGGGGGGGGGGCAGAAAAAAGCCTCTCAATAATCATTTGACAAATGACAAAAGATATTAATGAGACTTTCTCTAGCTACTGCACTGCTTGCTAAATGGGCTAATGAACAAATCAGACATGGCAAGAATGGAAGCAATACATGGGCGCATTAATATTTTTTTCCTTCATCAAGGCTGAATTAGCTATCATTACAACTTGATGTTCACAAGGAGCTAGCTATCAGTAATCCAAGCTTTTCACATGGTGTACCATACCTTGGAGGGATCAGCCTGCCTACCAATGGCAGATTGGTTACATTAAGTATCTTCCACCATGAAAGGAGCCCGATTTGCCTGTATTGGAATATGGATTTGTTATAGAGGTAGATTTTCCTTTTTTGTCTACCATTCTGTAACCATTTGCATCTTTACTGAATCCTTATTCATTTATATATTTCACTGAATATGTCTTTGATCAATAAACTATTCTTAAAGCAAGAAGAGAAAGAAAATGAGCTTATGCTTCTAAGAATATCAGTTTGCCATATTTCTCATCACTCAAAAACAGCTGGCCTTAAAGAATGGTGGCATATTCTTTTTTTTTTTTTTAAAGATTTTATTTATTTATTTGACAGAGAGAGACACAACGAGAGAGGGAACACAAGCAGAAGGAGGGGCAGAGGGAGAAGCAGGCTTCCTGCTGAGCAGGGAGCCCGATGTGAGGCTCGATCCCAGGACCCTGGGATCATGACCTGAGCCAAAGGAGACGCTTAAGGACTGAGCCACCCAGGCGCCCCTGGAATATTCTATAGAATATAGAATATTAGTTAAGATGCTATAAGAGGGACAGTACCTTTAAAGGGTTTGGGATATGGTACAGGCTATGAATGAAAGTTCAATATGTACTGCTATCTCTCCCAGAGTTAAAAATAGGGACCCACCAAGAGACCAAGGATTAGAAGCTAGTGTGGCAGTTTCCAATCAGAATTCCTGACCAACTTTCAAAAATACCGATTTCCTTACACATAACATTCAGAGTTCCACTATTTTAGAGGTCTTAAAATGGAGAAAAAAAATCCTCCATCAGGGGATTCCAAACATGTTTCCATTGAATTTATAACTGTGACTTGACTGCTAAATGGCTATATTAATAAGAGTTTTATAAATAAACGTAATAGGATAGACAGAAAAATTTATTTATTTTTAAAAATTTTTTAAATTATTTATTTATTTTTGATGTAGTGTTACATGATTCATTGCGTATAACACCCAGTGCTCCATTCAGTACGTGCCCTCTTTAATACCCATCCCCAGGCTGACCTATCCCCCCCACCTCCTCCCCTCTAGAACCTTCAGTTTGTTTCTCAGAGTCCATAGTCTCTCATGGTTCATCTCCCCCTCCGATTTCCCCCCCTTCATTTCTCCCTTCCTGCTATCTTCTTCTTCTTCTTCTTCTTTTTTTTTTTTTTATAATTGGCTCATGCAATTAAGGAGGTCAAGAAACCCTACGGTCTGCCTGCTGCCAGCTGGAGAATCAGGAAAGACAGTATTACAATTCAGTTCAAATGCAAAGGCTTGAGAACCAGGGGAGCTGATGGTATAAATCCCAGTCTGAGGCCAAAGTTCTGAGAATCAGGAGCTTTGATGTCCAAGACCAAGAAAAAATAGAAGTCAAGAAAAGAGAATTTACCCTTCCTTCACCTTTTTGGTCTATCCAGGCCCTTAATGGATTGGATGGTGCCCATACACTTTGGTGATGGTGGATCTTCTTTTCTTTAGTCTTCTGAATCAAATGCCAATCTCTTCCAGAAAAACTCTTTACAGGCACACCCAGAAACAATGCTTTACCAGGTATCTGGGAATCCTGTAGCCCAGTCAAACTGATACATAAAATTAACCATTAAAATGGCTATTTTGGGCTCCCCATGTCATTGAGAAAAACAGGAAAAGAGAGGTTTATCATGTTGTCTAGACTGATTGCTCCTAATTAGCAAACAGCAATACTATTACAAGATGTAAATATGAAAGATATAGGGCACCTCCAGGAAATGCCATGTCCAGTGGCTAAAGTTAATGCATGGTAACAGCTTCACAACATAGTAATATTAACAGAGGTTTCTAATCTTCAGGAAAGTTTAGATATCAAACCAATTAAATACCTACCATTTGTATCAACATGGATGGAACTGGAGGGGATTATGCTAAGTGAAATAAGTCAAGCAGAGAAAGACAATTATCATATGGTTTCACTCATAAGTGGAACATAAGGAATAGTGTGAAGGACCACAGGGGAAGGGAGGGAAAGCTGAATGGAAGAAATCAGAGAGAAACAAACCATGAGAGACTCTGGACTCCAGGAAACAAACAGGATTATGGAAGGGAGAGTGGTGGGAGGATGGGGTAACCAGGTGATGGGTATTGATGAGGGCACATGTTGTGATGAGCACTGGGTGTTAATTGCAACTAATGAATCATTGAACCCTACATCAAAAACTAATGATGTACTATATGTTGGCTAACTGAACATAATAATAAAAAAATGCAAAAAACCAAAACCAATTAAATAGCCCTGTCAATTGAGAAGCTAACTGAAAGCAGAGCATATAAAACCAGAAATCAAGAAAAGTTAGTATAAATAGTAATTTTGGCCTTGTGAACACCTGAAGAAATGAGAGCCATAGAAATAACTCATGGGTTACTTATGTTAACGTATTTTCCCCAACATGTTCTTCTATTTTTATTTATACAGGATATTCTGGTTGGAATTAATTTTATTAGTAAATATATTTTAAGATTATTGAAATAGATCTGTGAATAAATTAGAGAGGAAAGGCCATTAATTAGAAATTTTAAAGTTGGAGCTATATTCAATAATTGATTGAACTGGGAATCTTGCCTTTTTGGGATGGATGAACATATTTTTACTTCTATATAGGCAGTTGTATTATGGTTAAGGGTATTGTTATTATTGTTTTGATATTATTAGTCAAGGATGGGGATTGTGGTGGACATCTATTTTGATGACTATCTAATCTGGGACGACTGTAATTACCTACATCTCTTGGTCAGTCTACGTTTTACTTGTTCACATTTTACTTGCCTTTCCAATATAGAATCTCACCCAAATCAGTTCTTTACACTCAAAAAAAAAAAAAAAAAAAAACAAAAAAAAACTATTTTCCCATACTAAGGCTCATGTATGAAATTTAGATTCCACCATTTATATGCATCCCCAGGAAATGTTGATTAGTTTCATGGCAAAAGAGGTAGGGAACAGTGTAGATATTGTGCTGATGCTAATATTTACAAAGATCTGAAATTGTAGGAGTGGAATGGCTTCCTGATTTGTAGTTTTCTGTTCATGGCAAAGGTAATAACTCTTTTAATTAGCCAGTCCTATTATGGAGGAAAAAGTCATTTCTAGTCAATCTAGAATTTGTTTTCTCAGAATGAAAAGTTCTGTGGAATAGCTCTAATTTTAACAACTCCTTTCTGGTAGAGAGTTTTTTTGTTTTGTTTTGTTTTGGTTTGGTTTTTTTTGGTAACAAGAATTCTAACCAATAGTGTCCATATGTCAATTTGTTTTGTTTGTTTATTCATTTATTTATTTGAGAAAGAGAGTGAGAGCAAGCAGAGTAAGGAGGGGAAGAGGGAGAAAGAGAGAATCTTAAGCAGGCTCCATGCCCATTGCGGAGCCCAGTGTAGGGCTTGCTCTCACAATTCTGAGACCATGACCTGAGCTGAAATCAAGAGTCATATGCTTAAAAGACTGAGCCACCCAGGTGCCCCAAGTTTTGTTTTATTTTTGAAAAATCCCAGAAAATAATTTTATGTAAAATTAGTATTTTGAAAATTATGGTAATTAAAGTAAGCGTAAGGTATGGTTCCTCTAGGTAAGTAACTCAGCTAGGAAATTTAACCTGCAAAATTAAAATGTGTTTTGCCATTTTGTTAGTAAGGATTAATGAATATGCTGGAATTCTCACCTTCACTTGGTCATCAAGTAGTTATATTAGAAGACTTTATGGAGCAATTTGGACTGAATAGGTTAGAAACTTTACGTGGTTTCTATAAAGATCAGATGAAATCTTTACTCAGTAACATAGTATCATTATTAGTAGCAGGTTGCAAGTGTCTGAATGATGGGAAAATATGAGTACTCAATTAGGCTTGCTTTTATGTCTCTTGCTCTTTGTGGCCTTTTCTATGTAGCAATATTAAAGGGCACTGAATGCTTTTTGCTGTGACACTTAGGATTATTTCTCAAACACCATTATCATTGGAACTGCCCATTTAATGGCAGATATGACACTGGCCTACCTAACAGCATAGATGATTTTTATGGTGACATTAGAATGTCAAAGAGAAGCAAGATTATATTAGATTACCAGAGTTTTTTTGGTTTTTTTTCCCCCCAGATGATCCCTGGTACACTACTCTAAATGTATTGGGAGTTGGAAAATGGAGGAGGATTTTCTTTTCCCCAGTGGAATATGCCAGGTGGTGCCTATACTGCAAAGGGATTAGTGTATAAAGAGGGCCCATATATAGTCCTATGGTTAATTTTATCAACTTTTGCTAAAACTACAGGGATGAATAAATCAACAGAAATATAACAGAGAACAATTAGAAGGGATGTCCAACTGATAAGGTAAACTGGAATTGAAACCCAGGATTACAGCATTGAAGGGGGAATTGTCTGGGGTGATAATTGAGAATGCAGAGATCCTTAGGATCCCTGTGGCCTGGAGTATCAGTCAGCAACTTTCCAGGAAGAAACTGTATAAAAGAAACTGTATGACTACTGTATGAGTGAGTAGAACTGAGAAATTCTTTAATTCTCAGGCAGGTATCTCTTGCTTGAGAGTGGTAAGTGGTAAGAGAAACAGTATCTGCACACTTTTAGATGCAGTATAGAGCAATGCAAATAGCAACAGTCTAAAAAAAATAATCTTGGGCGCCTGGGTGGCTCAGTTGGTTAAGCGACTGCCTTCGGCTCAGGTCATGATCCTGGAGTCCCGGGATCGAGTCCCGCATCGGACTCCCTGCTCGGCAGGGAGCCTGCTTCTCCCTCTGACCCTCCCCCTTCTCATGTGCTTGCTCTCTCTCATTCTCTCTCTCTCAAATAAATAAATAAAATCTTTAAAAAAAATAAATAAATAAATAAAATAATCTTTACTTACTCATTTTGAAAAATAACTATAGGTTAAAGGATTTAGCTTTCAGCAATCCTGGTCCAAAATGTGTACATTTAACTTTCTTTTAGGCAGTTATAACTACAGGATGAAAATAATGTTAAAAAAGGTTCAGAAATTACTGTCTTAGGCTATTGACTTAGGCTGGGAGATTCCAAGTTGAAAAATAAAAGTACAGAATTGAAGCATGAAACTTTCAGTAGTTAGAATGTACAATAAGCAATTTTATTGCTTTGTAAATTATTTCTGGCATGAGAAAATACAGTAGTGCTCCCTCATCTGCAGGAGATACATTCCAGGATCTCCAGTGGATATCTGACCGTGGATAGTATTGAACCCTGTATATATATATATATTTTTTCCTTTACATACATACATATGAAAAAAGTTTAATTTATAAATTAGGCACTAATAATAGAACAATTATAACAATATACTATAATAAAAGTTATTTGCGGTCCTCTTTCTATAAAAATAATTTTATTGTACCATATTCACCTTTCTTGTGATGATATGAGAGGATAAAAGGCCTTCATGATGAGATGAAGTGAGGTGAATGACATGGGCATTGTGACATAGCATTAGGCTATCATTTACCTGGTCATAAGTCAGAGGACCATCTGCTTATGTAGGTGGTTGACTTTGGGTAACTGAAACCATAGAAAGTGCAATTGGGTGGCGCTACTGTGTATCTGATAATATAATGTGCAGGTGTGCTTTCTAAGAAGTAAAGTAGAATTGAAGCCTCCAGTTTATTCCTTCCAGATCATCTTCAGTGTCCCTACTTATAGGTAACTTTTACTCTGCATTTGGCATTTAAATTCTCATGCAAAGTGTTATATTTTATCTTATATAGAGTTATTTCCAAAGATCATATAATTTATTTTGCATGAATTTAAATTGTATTAAAGATATTATACTTGATCATCTGGAACTTTTTAAATATTTTAAAAATAATTATCCATATTTACAATTACAAGAGGCTCTTGTTCCTTCATTTTAATGACTATATATCTATTCGCTGTGTAATAATACAACTTCTTGATTTATTCTCCTGACTGGAAATTCAGATTGTTTTCAGTTTGTCAGTATTACAAACAATGCTATAATGAGTATTCTTGTACACATCTCTCTGGGCACATGTGGCCATTTTTTGGTGAAATGTAATTGCTGAGTTATATTATATGTGCATCTTCCACTTCACTAGAGAGTGTGAAATTGCTCTCCAGAGGGACTGGGCCAATTTACAAACTTGCTAGGAGTGAATGGGAGTTCCCTTTGCCCCACACCTTACCATCAGTTATTGCTTTTTTTCCCTCATTTTTGCCAATTTAATGAGTGAAATTGTAGGTAATTATTGTTTTAATTTGCATTTTCCCAATTACTAATGAGTTTGAGCATTTTTATGTGATTATTGGCTTTGTGAGTCTCCTTTTAGGTGATTTGCCTTAATTTATTGTGAGCTCAGCCAGATATTTTAATGAATATTTGTTTTATTTTATTCAGAATTTTTCAATGTTTTGCAACAGAAAATTTTTCAGTATTTTGTTTGAAACACTGCTTTGAAATACTAATGCCTGGTTCTCCCCCTCAGACATTCTAATTTAGTTGTTACGTAACCTGCCCATTAGGGTTTTTATAAACTCCTCAGGTCTTTATAAGTACAGCAGCATTTGGGACTCTTTGGATTAAGTTGATCCTAGATTGCTAATGTTCTAGAAAAACAAATCCGTTGGTGTCATATTTCTCACCTTAACTGGTAGGGATTAGGTAGAAGGCGAAGAAGCAGAAATCATTCAATTGGCAAATGAAGTTGAAATATTTGGATTTACTTTATTTGATAAAATATCCTGTCACCTCGGATAGTAAAGGATTTACCACAATAATACCAAGGGACATTTGTTTTCTGCCTATTATAGAAGAAATATTTAGGGAAGGAAAGAGGGATAAGCTGGTCAAGCTGTTATTGTAAGAATATTGAATATTGGGGTTGTATAACTACATGAATAGACTTTAGTCTAAAATTTGGACTTTCTGTGGGGAAACTAGTTTTGAGAAATGGGATGTCTGGCAGAGTAAACGTAAACTGGAACGGATGCTGCTGACTGGCACTACTGGGCAGACATGCCCAAAGCCCAAGTCTCCAGAAAAGTTCTGGAGAGGAATAAAAATCCACATGAGACTGACAAAGGTTCCTCTCAAAGGACCTGTGGGATCCTCATCACTGTGCACCCCTATTCCCACCCTCCCAGTTAGTGGCAGTGGCAGTGGGCCACTTCCTTGGGTTGGGGGAGGTCATGGAAACTCCATTCATACTGAGATTGTTGCTATATAACTTCCTCAGTGTAGAAATGATGTTTAATAAATTGTATCCATTGTCAGTTTTAAAAGAATTCATATCCTTTGCCTTTGTCAAGTTGAGATACCACACACTGGGTGTAGAGTGAACAGGACTGGCTGTTAGAACAAAATAAAATAAATAGCTGTCATAAGGCTGCATAAGTAACACTAGTCCAGTAGAGCAAAAGAAGCTGGCATGTGGATACACACCCACTGAAACCCAGGGAGGAGTTAAGCTTCTTGCTGTAATTTGTTTCTTTTCTCTTTGTCATTTTATAAATTGTAGATGTGCTTTACTTTCTTGTCTCTCGATATTAAGTGCCCCATAAGAATTTTTTAAAAAAATGAAAATTCTGCTTTGTGTGGTTTTATATCATTCATTGGTAATACTTTAAAATATATTACACTAGTACATTATATACAGTATTACATTAAAATATAATACATCGTATCATTTTTAATTTAAAAAAAAATTGGGCTAATTATAAACTTACAGAAAAATTGCAGCAATAATATGAAGAGTTTTGTTATATTTCTTTTTTTTTTTTTTAAGATTTTTTATTTATTTATTTGAGAGAGAGAGAATGAGAGACAGAGAACACATGAGA
>NC_138373.1:120307973-120331930 GCF_054177405.1 Leptonychotes weddellii | reverse complement strand
GGGATAGGGTCAGAGGACGAAGCAGACTCCCTGCCAAGCAGGGAGCCCGATGCGGGACTCGATCCAGGGACTCCAGGATCATGACCTGAGCCGAAGGCAGTCGCTTAACCAACTGAGCCACCCAGGCGCCCAAGTTTTGTTATATTTCTCATCACGTTTCCCTTACTATTAACAACTTACAAGACCATAGTACAATTATCAAGAAAAGAAAATTAACATTGCTACAATATTATGAACTAAACTGTAGACCTTTTCAAATTTCACAAGTTTTCCATTAATGTCCTTTTTCTCTCCTAGGATTCTATCCAGAATCTCACATTTCATTTAATTAATTATCCTTAGTCTCCGCCAGTATGTAACAGTTCCTTAGTCTTTCCTTGTCTTTACTTACCTTGACTGATGCTTTTGAAGAGTACTGATCAGTTATTTTGTAAAATACCTCTCAACTAGGAGTTGTCCAATATTTTCTGCTAATCGGAATGAAGTTATGCATTTTGGGCAAGAATACTACAAAAATAATTTTATGTCCTCAGTGCATAGCAAGTTTTTGTGATGTCAGTATGCTTATTAATGAGGAACATAGCTTGTTGAAAAATATGAAGTTTGAGGTCATAGATGGAAATTAATGAAGGGTGCAGGAGAGTTTGATTCAGTACCATATGAAAGCACGAAGACTATGACTGATGTAATGTTGATATCCCCACTATGAACCTGATAGTGAACATATATAACGACACCCCAGCTATAACCCCTGCACTAGTCAGAAGCAGTGTCACTCAACATAAAACAAAGGGTGTAAAGAAAGGCTTCAGATATGTTTTTTAATTGTTATTGTGGAAATGCAAATCAGGCAAAAAATTGACATCTCTTGTGCAAGAAAATTCCTAGCAACAACTACATGAAACTATCATTCTTGAAGTAATACTTCAAAACCAATCATGTAAATTGTGAAGGAAGACCACCAGAATGTTTTGCACCTTAAAAGTCTTGGCTGGGAACAGTATAATGAAAAGTACAATCAAACAAGCGGGCAGATTGCTTAAAGCTAAAATTCAGATCTGTTTCAGAATTGCACTGGGAGGTGAAACTCATATAATTGGAGAAGTTTAGTGATATTCTGAATTGCAGTTAAAGTGAACAGGTTTTAGTTCAAAACCCAGTAGACAAACTGACAAATAACATTTTCAGAGGACATATTTTACTATACTTAAATGCATACTTCATTAGTTTAGAGACTGAAATTAATTTTTCTTCTACTTTTTCATTTTATTCTTCTTACTTGCCTACTTATTTTTCTTCTTAACCATGAAGTTACATAAGTAAATAATTTTATGATTTTATTGCCTTTGTAAAACTATGTCATAACTCTCATTCTGTTTAATCAGTTCCAAATTTTTCCTAGCAGGTAAAAATTTTTATGAGTCCATTACTTCTCAATATAATTAACATAAGATGATAGTGTTTCTTTTAATGGAATAAAACTTCAAACATTAGCTTAAAATATAAATAGTATGTATTTTTAATTTTACTGAGGATAATTATAAGTTGTAAAAATTTCTTTTTGCTACAAGTATCCTTTTAGTAGCTGCAAAATTATCATTTATCATTTTTCTTTTCCTTCATAGGCTGTATATATTAGCATGAACTGATAGTAACACAAAACAATTTAAGAAGCATTTTTTTAAAAAAAACAAGAAGTGTAAAAGTATTTTAGTGATGAAAAACAATGCATGAAAGTACACTAGAAATGCTTGACACACGGGCGCCTGGGTGGCTCAGTTGGTTAAGCAACTGCCTTCGGCTCAGGTCATGATCCTGGAGTCCCGGGATCGAGTCCCACATCGGGCTCCCTGCTCAGCGGGGGTCTGCTTCTCCCTCTGTCCCTCTTCCCTCTCGTGCTCTCTGTCTCTCATTCTCTCTCTCTGAAATAAATAAATAAAATCTTTAAAAAAAAAAAAAAGAAATGCTTGATACAAAAATAAAAAGCAGTCAAAGAAATAACTTTGATTCCAAGCTGACTGTGGTTATTTTGATCTTATAAATGAATAAATAAATTGCATAGCAACATTAGATATAGAAGTAATTTGTAATAAGAGGATAAAAGTATTGTTTCAGCTTTATTGAGGTATAACTGACAAATAAATTTATAAGATATTTAAAGTATACAATGTAATGATTTGATGTATGTGTATATTATGAAAGTATTCCTCCCATTGAAGAATTAATTAACACATTCATCACCTCATATATTTTCCTTTTATTTTGTTTTATTTTTTTGTGAGAATATTTAAGTTCTACTTTCTTATCAAATTTTAGTTATACAACATAGTGTTATTAACTATACTTAACCATGTAATGCATTATCCTCAGTATGCATTATCATCTTATAACTGGAAGTCTGTACTCTATTACCAAACTCCTATTTCCCCCATTCTTCATTCCCTGACAACCACTTTTCTATTCTCCATTTCTATGAGTTCAAAATTTTTTTTTTTTTTTTTTTTTTTTTTAGTTTTCACATGTAAGTTATACCATGCAGTATTTGTCTTTGTCTGGCTTATTTCATTTAGCCAATGCCCTCCAGTTTCACCCATGGTGTCATAAATGACAGGATTTCCTTCCTTTTTAAGGTAGAATAGTATTCCATTATGTATATACATATAAGGAATAGGAATATATATATGTAAGTATATATACATATATATATATCACATTTTCTTTATCTACTTTTCCTTTATAGATATGTAGGTTGTTTCTATACCTTGATTATTGTGAATATTGCTACAATAAACATGAGAGAACAAATTTCTCTTTGAGATCATATGGAAGTTCTATTTTTAATTTCTTGAGAAAACTCCAAATTGTTTTCCATTGTAGCTATACCAGTTTACATTCCCAGCAACAATGTGCAAGGGTTTTCTTTTCATCATCCTCCCCAGCATTTGTTTTATGTTCTTTTTTTAAAGATTTATTTATTTATTTGAGAGAGAGAGAGAGCACGCACAAGCGAGCGGGAGGAGTAGAGGGAAAGAGAGAATCTCATGTAGACTCCACGCTTAGCATGAAGCCTGACACAGGCTCGGTCTAAGACCCTGAGATCACGACCTGAACTGATACCAAGAGTCAGTCGTTTAACTGACTGCACCACACAGGCGCCCCTGTTTTATCTTCTTGATAATAGAAATTCTAACAGAGCACCTTTTCATATATCTGTGGGCCATTTAACTATCTTCTTTAGAAAAATTCAAGTCTTTACCCACTTTTTAAAAAAATATAATTAAAATTTATTATAATATTTTTGATAATGTCGTTAAAATAGAAAAGGATCAGAGGTCAGCTCCTTCAGCCATGAATTAGTAAATCATGAGGAAATTAAATTTAGCCATATCAAAAAAAAAAGAAAAAAGAAGGAATTATACTCATGAGCAAATATGTAGAAAGGTAGAAAGAAAATTAGGAAATAATTACTTTCCTACATTGGGTAACAGGCTGCACAAGATTGTTCACCTTTAGAAAAGGAAACCAATTGAAGTAAACCCCAGTATCATAACGCTTTCTGCATGGAGCAATTCTAGAACTGCAGTGCAAGGAAGACCAAGAGCCTAAAAGCTTTGCTTAGCTGGAGAGAAAAAGATCAGATGTCAGGGATACTGAAGGAACTAGAATGAACTGAGCAGAATAATCAAAAGGCTCTTTGCCCATTTTTCTACGTGGGTTATTTGTTTTTTGAAGATTTTCTTGTTTTGTTTTTGTTCGCTTGTTTTGCTATTGAGTTGTGAGAGCTCCTTGTATATTTTGGATAATAATGCCTTATCAAATACGTGCTTTGCAAATATTTTCTCATTCTGTAGTTTGCGTTTTCATTTTGTTGATGGTTTCCTTTGGTGTGCAGAGTATCTTTTGTTTGTTGTGGTCCCATTGGTTTATTTTTGCTTTTGTTGCCTTCACTTTTGGTGTCATATCCAAAAAAATCATTTCCAGACCAATGTCTAAGAGCTTAACCAATGTGTTTTCTTCTAGGAGTTTTATAGTTTCAGGTCTTATGTTCAGTCTTTCATCCATTCGATTGATTTTTCTATAATGGTGTAAGAAAGAGATCCAGTTCCATTCTTTTGCATGTGGCTAATCAGTGCTCCCATTTTCCATTTATTGAAGAGACTATCCTTTTCCCATTGTATATTCTTGGTTTCTTTGCTGAAAAACAGTTGCCCACTTATGCCTGGGTTTATTTATAGTTTATTTATGGGCTCTCAATTCTGTTCCATTAATATATGTATCTGTTTTATGTCCATGCCATACTGTTTTGATTGCTATAGCTTTCTAATATAAGATCAGGATACGTGATACCTCCAGTTTTGTTCTCCTTTCCCAAGATTGTATTAGTTACTTGGGGATCTTTTCTGGCTCCATTCAAATTTTTGGATATTTTTTTCCTGTGAAAAATGCCATTGGTATTTTGATAGTTATTGCATTGAATCTATAGATCACTTTGAGTATTGTGGTCATTTTAACAATATTAATTCTTCCAGTGCAAGAGCATGGAATGATTTTTCCATATATTTGTGTCTTCTTCCATTTATTTCATCTATCTTAGAATTTTCAGTTTCCAGACCTTTCACTTCCTTTGTTTAGTTTATTCCTAAGTATTATTCATTTTGATGGCATTATAATGGTGTAAATTTCTTTCTGACAGTTTGTTCTTAGTGTATAAAATAGCATGCACATTGATTTTGTATCCTTCAAATTTATTTAATTTGTTTATTATTATTATTATTTTTTAAAGATTTTATTTATTTATTTGAGAGAGAGAGAATGAGAGAGAGCACATGAGAAGGGGGAGGGCCAGAGGGAGAAGCAGACTCCCTGCCGAGCAGGGAGCCTGATGCGGGACTTGATCCCGGGACTCCAGGATCATGACCTGAGCCGAAGGCAGTCGCTTAACCAACTGAGCCACCCAGGCGCCCTTGTTTATTATTTCTAAGGTTCTTTTTGTAGGGCTTACATATATGAGATCATGCCATCTGCAAATAGAGACATTTTTACAACCACTCTTTTGAGTTGGATACCTTTTATTTAATTTATTATTATTATTATTATTATTATTTATATTTTTTTTTGCCAAAGTGCTCTGTTTAGGACTTCCAGTACTGTGTTAGATAAAAGTGACAAGATTAGGCATCCTTGTCTTGTTGTAGAGTCAATAGCATATTTGGTATAGTTCTATACTTATCATTTCTCTGTATGTCTGTTTATCTCTCTACCCTCTCTCTTTCTCTTTCTGTTGGAGTCCTGTGGCTGTCTTTTTTTTTTTTTTCATTCAAATTGTGGTTTTCCTGGTTCTTGATATGATGAGTGGCTTTTGTTTGAAACCTAGACATTTTAGGTATTATATGATATGAGTCTAGGTCTTATTTAAACTTTTATTTGCTTTTAAATCACTTTCTCTGACATCGCTCCTGCAAGGAGGAGGGGGAGATGACACATGAATACTAGGCATGGGTAGAAGTGTAGATTTCCCACTTTATCTCCATTGAAACTAGGTGGGGAAGGGGCTCCTTGCTGCTTGGCAGGGGTGAGAGTTTCAATTCTTCTGTAGGCCTCTTTTTCTTTTAAAGATATTTATTTATTCATTTAAGAGAGAGACCATGAGCAGGGAAGGGGTGGGGCAGAAGGAGAGGGAGAAACAGACTCCCCACTGAGCAAGGAGCCTGATGCAACTCCATCCCAGGACCCTGAGATCATGACCTGAGCCAAAGGCAGATGCTTAACTGACTGAGTCACCCAGGGGGCCCTCTGTAGGCCTCTTAGGATACCGATCTGTTTGGGAGCAGTGGGAGTACCTCCTTACTGTTCCTTCTTTGACCTCCACTGACACCAACTTCAGAGTGGCCTCATTACTGCTGAGTAGTGGTGAAGGTCCTTACTCTCCATTTGGCCTCCTCTGACACCATCCCAATGGGCAGGTTGAGTTGCCATATCACAGTCTAACAAATGTGAATGTCCAGGCTCACTACTTGGCTTTTGCTGGCATGAGTGGGAGTAGGACCACAATTTTTTTCTGTGGTATTTGCCTGGAGTGAAATAGTCACTGTCTAAAAAGCTTCTGTCTTATTAGTCTGCTCTTTTCTTTGTCTTCGGACTTTTTCCCCCCACCTGCTGGTGTTTCTGGTTTGCTGGCTTCCTTAGTTTTAAATTTGGCATATATTAGGCAGAAAGAAAACCCATACAGCTCACCACTATGTTGTTCCTTGGGCCCTGAGATCCCTAGCTCCTCTGCCCTCTCTAAACCTTTCAGTCTATGTTTGTTTTATATATAACGTCCCAGGTTTTTAGTTGTATTTAGTGGGAAGAATAGAAAAATTTGTGTGTATTCCATCTCCTTGCAAAGAGAAGTTGAATAAAATTTATATTTAACTTAGACTGTATCTTTCAAGGTCAGCAACTGTTACAAGTATTTTCATATGAGATAAACAAATCTCTGAATGGCAAAAGATCAAACAAGCAAAAAAGTTCCAGTAGTTTTCTTGGTCACTCTCTATTTTGATACTAAATATTTTAAAGATTCCAGTAAGATCATTTATATATTCATCCAAATGGTTAACTGTAAAATGTAGTAGCTCACAATATGCTGAAAGCAACACATGAATAAGAGTGTCATTTTCTATCTCTTCTCCTTACACAAATCCTTTTTCTACCTGTGTATATTTTCCAAATTGTAAATAAAATCTGACAATTTCATACATGGGCAAAGTGCAGATGTTGGGTCCAATCCATTTATAAAATATAAGTTTTGTTTTGTAAATTTTAACAAATATTAATGTAAGTTTTAACATTTTCTTTGACAATCAAGTGAATCTGACATTCTCCATGGGGTGCAAACTCCTTTAAAAACTACTGTTTAATTTGAAGGAAGAACAGGTAAAAACCAAGCAACATTAGAGTTATATTGAAAAAAAAATAGGAGATCTCATAAAGGGGAAATGTTGTCAACTATTTAGGGTGTTTAGTCAGAAAGTGAGAGAAGTTTTGGTGATAGGCATTGCTACGCAGAAGAAACAGAACAAAGCTCAATAACCTGCCAGAAGCTGAGAAGAGCAAAGAACAATTTTCACACCTTTCTGATAAGACAGTGGGTTAATTAAAGGCAGTCAATCTAGTGCAAATAAAAAAGAATTGCAAAGATTGTATAAACGCAAGAAATTTTCAGTGGTGAATAGACCTTTCCAATTGAAGAAAATGTAGAAAGCAAAGGAGTCTGTCTGCTTGATCTTAGGGAGTAGAAGGGATAACTGATCAATTTGGTGTTACCTTGAGTATTACATTTCAATTTCATGTTGTTGTTTTTTTTTGTATGGTTTTGACCATAGTTTATTTCTAAAATGAAGGTGTCCTGAAATATCATCATCTTCTAGTGTCTATTTCTTTTGTACACATAGATTCAAAGAAAGTTTTTCAGTAAACTCAATATTGAAAATATTGAAATGAGCTTTATATTTTACCCAGGTAATTTTCTTGGCCAATAAATTCTGTGAAATGGTTATGAGATTGTATCAGAAACGACTGGATTTTAATAATAATAGCATAAAGCATTGTGTTTATATAGTATCTTTCATTTCAGAATCTCAAATGATTTAAATATACCTCATTAATCACAAAGGCATTCTTGGAGGTAGGTAGGTGGGTGTTTTAAGCATTATTATCAACAATTAAATAATACCATAGAGATCAGTCTTATCTTTTACAACAAAAAGGAAGCATATTTTTTTTTTACCTTCAAAAGGCTCATAATGAACAAAAGAAAAAGACATTTAAATATAAATATGCCCCTAAATACTATCAAATATCAGGGGGATAATTAAAATGATTTTGAGATTCATAGTAAAGAAACTACTCTCTTTAGAATATATTAGATTTTTGTGAAAACAGAGTCAGTAGTTTTAGGCCTCTAGGATATGATTAAGTGCATTAGAACAGTAATTTAATTTATTATTGATTCAGATGTATTTCCTGTTTCCCAGTGGTTCTCTTTCTGAAAAGTTCATATGAATTAAGTTTTTATTAAAAAAAAAAAAGAATGGAAGGATGTTATTAGCTGAATAATTCTTTGAAAGATAAGTATAATTGTCACTCAACTGTCGTATCTAATTGTATTAAATATTCTGAATTTATTCAGAAGATTTTTATGTATTTGGAATTCTTAAAAGTGAAATTTTATGTTCATACAATTGTACTAATACATTATAAACAAAAGTAGACATCTAAATTGATAAAATAAGGAAAAAATGTGATGTTATTACAGGTATATATTCTATTGAACTGATTACTATGTTTAATATTCTATTTTGGAGGTAGGAGCTGAGCAAGATCTGTCTTTTTCCATTGAATAGAGGAAAAAGGATCTGGAGCTACACAGGGCAATCTGGAGAATAAGGAAGGAACAAAGAAGGATTAGGAAGGCAAGTATAACTAGAGATGGCTCAGGTCTTAGAATAGGAAGCTTTTGTTCAATTTAACTAAATTTTCAAGAGTCAGGGGCCGCCAGCTGACATATAGATTGCATTATTACTATTCATACATACAGATGAGGATTTCAAATAAGCAAAAATGATTGAGGCAAAATATAAAGTGTAGAAGTGCTGACATTTTTTGCATCTAGTGAACTCGAATAGTCACAAGGGTGAACATCAAAGCTGGATGGGCATTTAATTTAACTTTGTTCTGATCTAAGGTAGGTACAGATGGGAGAGAGCATAAGTAACTGACTCAGAGGATTTGATACCTGGCAGTGACTTTTGTCATTCACGTGCTCTCCCCATATATTGTAACTGTTAAAATTCTACATAATTTAAGAGACTAGTCATCATTTGTCTGATTGCGTTTTGATTTATTCTAGAGTCTCATCAGCCATTTGTAAAATGGCTATACTATCTCAAAGAAAAAGAGTTATGAGAGCCTATAGGCATACCTCCCAGATTATATCCTCTTTTATTACACAATAGAATATAAAAGTTGCCAATCAATTTCAGGTCCTGAGTTGGAAATTTTTGTGAACATTCCAGTGATTTCAGGAGTTCATACCCAATTTTTCTATTCACTTAAATAGTTGATTTTTCTTTGCTGATAATCTATCAGTTATATTCCTGAAAAAGATCACAACTGAAACCTTAATGGAAGCTAACCCTAGCCCTGCTCTTATATTGTAGAATAACACCTAAAATGCCTTAGAGGAGATTATCCAGCCAAAATGAATTAGAAAGCTTAAATGACTTACAGTCACACATCATTTTGGAATAAGTTGTTAGCAGTGGAAAGCAGGTACCTTACATAGAGCAGAAATTTTTCAAAATAAAGATAGTGTTCAAGTATTATGGATACAAGTCTGAGATGGCCCAGCACCTTGGGACTATTGCAAAAAAAAAAAAAAAGCAACACATCGTTGTGGGAAGGAAAAGGACCTTGAGCCATACTTAGCCGGATAGTAACTTGGTTTCTTCTTTTGTTAATTATGTGAGTTTAAGACAAGTTTAGGAAAACTTTTAAGATAACAATTGCTAAGGGGCTCCTGGGTGGCTCGTCTGTTAAGCATCTGACTCTTAGTTTTGGCTCAGGTCATGATCTCATGGGTCATGAATTCAAGTCCTGTGTCAGGCTCCACACTCAGCAGGGAATCTGCTTGAAGTTTCTCTCCCTTGGCCCCTTCCCCACTCACTCTCTCTCTGTCAAATAAAGAAATCTTTAAAAAAAGATAACAATTGCTAAGATAAAAAGGACAAATAATCAGAGAAGTCAGCAGTGCCAAATTGAGCAGATGCTTTGTAAATTATATCAAGTTCAACTATGACCTAAAGAAGTAGGTAACACATAGTAGAAGAGAACAACAGATCAGATAGTCAGTAAACTCTATTAAACAAAGTTAAATACTTAAATCTAGAACTTTAACTTTTGCTGATTCATAGGTTTGGGTAGTCGTGGGGTAGTTGTGGATAAAGAATTTGGTGGCTTAGTGGCTGCTTCACAAGAGCTTTCCATTTGTAACTCAGAGACAAAGGTGGTTACTTCACATAGCAGGTAAAACGCCAGCTCCTTGCAGAAACCCTGCCTGACCAATCTAGTTCAATGATTGTCTCTCACATCTGTGTGGGTCTAGCAACCATTGTTCCTGCTTTTCATGGATGTCTGATTTACCACTCACTATTTACTGTCTCACCCTACTTTCATTAGAAGCTTCAGGAATACAGTCCGTGTTATATGGTGTTGTGCCCTGCATAGTGATTAACTTTTGATGAGGTGCTCAACAAATATTTATGAAAGGAATATATCAAATTATAGTGCATTTGTAACTGCAGGTTTGAATGACTTATCTGTCGTTGCAACATATCTCATAAAGGTAAGGGACAAAATTGCATGAGTACAAGCCAGCATCTACATCCCTTGGAGATTGTTTTTAATGCATATTTGTGTTATTCACCTGTCTATTCTTGGCACAGCAGTCAGAGAGCAGACTCACATCTGGTGACCACCCTATGGAACCAGACCTCCTAGATTCAAGTCCTGGTTCTTCCACTGTCAGATTAGGGATCTGGGGTCTGTCACTTATTACAACTTGTTTTTCAGAGGAGATAACAATTCTAAGTGTCATATAGTTGCTACGTGATTGAAAAATGATTATATGTAAATAATCTTACAATTGTAAGTACAAAGCAAGCATTCAATAAATATTAGCTATTATTATCTGTACCACTATCAGTCAAAAATTTCTTTGTCCTTTGATGTTCAGAGTTTTAGCCGCTCAGATGTTTCATCATTCTGAGCTCTGTTGTATCATCCCCCCCTCCCCCGTGCTGCGGGGGAAGCTATAGATTCCTGAGGAGAGCATTTTTTTATGGGGGTGAGTCTGCAGTGAAAGTGTTTTGTGGGTCCCCAGTGTTGAAATATGTGTATTTCTAATTCTTCAAAGGCCTTTTGCTGAGAAACCACAAAACCTTATTCAGGGACATGGCATTTTCTGTGGCTAGATCTTATTCAGTGTGAATCATGAGAAACTACTTTCTGGAAATTCCTATCCTGCCTCAAATTCATAAGAAAAAGAGCCCCATTTGTGTAATAGTGCTTGTGTAATAGTGCCTTTTAGATGTATGTTTCATACTGTCCTCCCACATGTATTACTTAAATGCTGCCACAATTACTTTAAATAGATAATATATCAGTGATAGTATATGTTTCATAGTTTAGAATCTTGCCTCATTAGCTACCCTCTCATATATCTTCTTACAGAGGTGGGAAATTAGAAATGGAGTAGCACTGTCATTTAATTTCTATAACCAATATTTTAAACTAGTGGAATTATTCACCTTGATTCTACTTTTAGCTTAGTGGTGATTTATTTTAGTTGGGAAATTTTGGGGTGCAAATGAAAGAAACCAATTGTAAGTAGTTCCAGCAAAAGGGCAGTTATAATGAGGATATAGTGGTGTCTCACAGATCCTAGGGAAACACATACAAGTCTCAGGAATTACTGAAACCATAAACAGGAAGTTGGGAATGCGATCTTTATTTTCTTCTGCATATGTTTTCATGCTGTTTCTGGTTGAAAGGCTTTCTCTGATACATACATTCATATATGAACATAAGGATCTTAAAATCCAATGTAAGGTCATTATTTACAGTCCTTTGAACCATTTTCTTGCTAGTGTGCACTGGCTTAACATAACTGCTATCTTACATTCATGGCATAGAAAAATTCAGAAAGAATCTTAATATATCAAATACTTACTAATTGCAGATCACCAGATTTTAATTCTATTGAAACTAACAAGGATCACTAAATTACAAAGAACTTACAAAGATATGTGTATGTATGTACATGTATGGCTATGTATATATGTCCATGTGTGTACATATATGACTATCTAAACATGAAAATACAGACCTTGAACATGACAATTGAGAAAATTGTACTAATTATCATCTCTCCAAAATTCAAAATGAGAAAGTTCTGGGCAGTGTGAGAGTATTGATTAAACAGTTTCACCTGGTAGAAAATGCTATTAAAACAGTGGCTCTAAGATTAATGAGGAAAGAATTCATATATTATTTTTTTCTTTTCAGGGCTGAGTATAAAGCCCATCATTTTTAATACTAGCTTCTCAAACTCTAACTTTGTTAAACATCAGCAAAAGGAAAAAAATTGACAGAAAAAATAATATTAGAAAACTAAAATTTATCCAACCATAAGGACATCCAATTTAGAGCATGATACATTATGAAGTTTGAATTCTAGCGGAATGACAAATACAGTTTTAGAGAGTACTGATATAATCTAAATGTAAAAGATGACATAGTAGAATCAGGATCAAGATGTTTGATTGTCTATAAATAGTACTTAAACTTCCTAAATTCTGCCTTATGGCCTGTTTGTTAGTGTCCATTTTCCAAACTAAAACTTAGAGGTTAGGGTTTTGCAAGATCACTTAGACTGTCACTCAAAGGGCCTCCTATTTTCACTTGTTTATTGTTCAGTCTAAGTTTTAATATAGATGCTGTTCAATCATTATCAAAAGGAGAGGAGATATAAAAAGAATAACCTTTTTATCGAATAAACCTTAGACATCACAGAAGTTCTGGAATTAGTCACTGTGATTGCTAAGTATTATCATCATCAACAAGGATGTGATTGTAAGTAGTGGCATGACCTGTAACATAAAAGTGGAAGAATCAAAAGAAATAGTATGCATGATTTAATAGCAATGAATGCTTAAAAATTAGAATTTAACAGAATTAAGAAATATAAAAATCTAAGTAAATAATAATCACTAAAGAAATTCATAGAATAGTATTTAAACCTCTTCCTGACAAATGATCAGGACCACATGATTTTTATCAAATCTTTAAAGAAGATATAATGTACACTTTTTCCCAACATACTTACTTAGGTTAGTATAATCTTAATTCTAAATTCAAGGAGAGTAAAAGAAAATAAAATGATAAATTATTCTTTCTCATGAACATATATGCAAAAATCTCCCAACAAATCATATTTAGAATGTATTAAAATATTGAATCATTAATAAAGAGTGTCTCCAGAATCCAAGGTTGGTTTACTTTAGGAAATTTATCCATGTATACCAACACATTAAAGTAAAAACAGAGAAATTTATATGATTCTCTAAAAAGATCCAGAAAGTTATTTAATAATATTTGGGAAAGGATATTAGTAGAAACTTTTACTATTTAAAATTTTGTCTGCAGCCCCAAAACTGGGGACAATATTTTCTAAGTTGTCTCACTGTTTAGAGCAAGACAGAGTTTGAGACAATTTAGTCATGTCATACAAATGGAGTTTGAGTCCTCCTAGCCCAGAGAGAGTCCCAGGCTTTCCTTTCTGTTATGATAGCCATCATAGGCATGGAAAATTTAACTTTAATTTTTATTATTTAAAAGAAAATGAAATTTTAAGTTCTGTTTTTCAGTCATACCAGGTGCATTTCCATTTCAAGTGCTTATTACTATATGTAGCTAGTGACAGCCACACTGGACAGCACAAAGAACATTTCCACTATATCAGAAAGCTCTATTAAAAAGCATTGCTCTGGAGTGTGAAGAGAGGCAGACATGATGAGGGGACATACTTGATATAGAGTATTTCTTTGAAGAGAGTTACAGGAGTGATGTGCAACCCTTCTCCCACTCTCCAGTGTCTATATAACTTGGGATGTTGGTACTTTTTGTCATCACCACAAGCAAAGAAGTGAGTCCTTAAAATAAACACTGACAGATGTTTTTCAGGAGAAAAAGATTACCCTGATATCCCTGGCTTCAGCCACTAAGAAGGATATTTCAGAGTACTGGAAACACACTGCTTTCAGACACATTGTGGAAGACAAGTCTAAGTTCAGTCATATGGTCAGTTGGGCCCATGGCCAATAACTGGACACAAGTACCTGCAAAGTGTTTCATCTAAGATTTCCTAGCTAAATAAATGTGGCTTTTAGAAAGATGCAGAAACTGTCAGGAGTCAAATGTCCCTGTACCATGAGTTTGAAAAACCAGTAAAATGCACCCCAACAGGAAAAGGGTTTAGTGTCTAACCATGTAGCCTTATCTAAAGGAAGCCAGTACTAGATTGCAAGTGCATTGGTCAAGAAAGAATTTTCCAGTTCCAGACATCCTTTCCTTTCCTTTCCTTTCCTTTCTCCTCTGCACCAAACTCTGTATAGCCAGAGGTAGCATACTGAATTGGGAGAAGTGATGTGGAAGAGTGAAGTACAAAGCCTCCAAGTAAGATTGTGCACCAGGCCTTTGCAATATGGGCAGAGCTGCCTCATTTCAGAAGAAAGAGCATATCTTTGGAATTTGTCTTTCAGAAAGGGGAAAAGGAGGGAGGAATTACATGTTTGTAATTAATATGATTATGGAAGGCATCTTTTTGCAATTTGTATATAACCTCCATTTATGATAACCACGGCCCCAGCAAGAGACAGAAATAGTAAATTTACTATTAAATTGAAATTTTTAATAATAAAAATGTTAATCAACAGCATAATAACTACTAATAAAGGAGCAGTAGTCCCCGGATGTCAACCCAGTCCATGGTTTGCAGGCACGAGGTCTCCAAGAATGATAGAACTCAAACAGCTACTAGATGGGACAAAAAGTTTGAGTTAAAAAAAAAGAAAAAAAAAAACCCACCATTTTATCCCTCAGCGTATTTAGTTGAAATGAGCTCTTCTTAAAGGTGTTAAATTGATTGTGTGCATCTAACATGAGAAATATTTAATACAGCTTAAATTTATAATTTCTTGGAGTCATATTAATCTCAATTGTGTATGTCTAGAAGAGATATGATTAACACTTTAACAGCTATTTTTGGTAGAAGTGTTTTTCTCTAATAGCATCTTGAGAAACAAATGTATTTAAAACAAAGTTAGAGAAAAGAGTAAAATAAGGGGAAAAAAATGGAATGAAATAGACCAAAAAAATATGCACACTAGTTCTCTTTTAATGACTCTACTGATTGCTCTAAGACTTTTCAATTTTATCAGTTACTCAATTTTACACTATTATGTACAATGTCATCTTTCTCACTGATGTCTTTTGAAAATAAGAAATTACTTCATTTGTTAATACTACTCCAAGTAGTAAGGTAATTTAGTGGTATTGCAACAAAAAGACAATGAATCTCCAGTGAGGACTTCTTCCATAAAGTATTTATTTAACTATTGTTTTTCTTTTATTTGATTATTATTTAACTGGTATAGGGAGGACAAATACCAGATTTTTTTTTTTTGTATGACATAGCCTGTGTGTTTGCTATTTTATTTTACCCTTAATAGATTTAAGCAGAATTGGAAGGAAATTTCTAAACTTGGGTAATTATAGACTTTATAATAGAAGAAGTATCATTGAATTACTTCAAAATACAAATTGCTTATTTACAAATTTGGGACTTATTTGCACTGGTGCCATTACCAGAGGAAAAACACAATCACAAACTTTGCCTTAACATTTATATCTATGAGAAACCATTGACCTTCAGTTAGTGCTATTAAAAATTTTTAAATAATAATTTTATTCAACTGAATGGATCTGGAGAGAATCTGTTTTAAAAGGATGATATTATCTTAATTAAAAGTGCATTTATGTGTGAAAGCATAAGGTCAAATGCATTTCTGCTTTACATATTATCCAGAAGCTTGCACAAAAGTTGTAAGTTATTCAATCATAATTATACTTTTAAATTGCTGTTTTACTTTATCTCTGTGAGGCTTCAGCTCCTTTTTTCAGATTAAGGAAGGCCATACTGCCTAAGCATTTTTAACTGATCTAAGTGAAAATAGCTCATTTTTAAAAAAAATTGCATTTCTATTTAAATTTTTAAAATTAATTTTACAAAACTGTTTTAAACAGAACTTATGAACAAGAGTCTACTAAATTGTATACAAAGAGTTTATAATGAAGATAATTATATAAGTGATTTAGAAGACACCCTTGCTATTCACTTATTCCTCATCAAATTCTCAATAACAACATCATCAAATTTCTGGAATGTATTTTATGTCTTTGAAATGAGAGTTCAATTAACCAATTAATAGCTGACATATTGATTTCCCTGAATTGCATTAAGTATAGTGCAGAATATATTTTTTATTTTATTTATGTATTTGGTGCAAAAAAGTGGTTTTATTTAAGCACAGGGACAAGACCCGTGGGCAGAAAGAGCTGCCCAGAATATATTTAAAAAAAAATACAAGATCAGTATCAATATGAGGCCAGTGTCTTTTTCAAAACACGAGGTTTATACATGAATTCAACTAAGAAGTAGATTTGATCTGGTCAAGGAATTTACATGACATCATTATCAAATTTATCTTCTTTACTCCTCTTCAAAACATAGTGAGCTCTTTTAAATGCATGAAGATTGTCCTCTCATTTCTCTGTTGTACTTGATCTCCTGCTGATCATATCATGTCTCCTTCTGAATAAAAATTCTATGAACAAGACTCGGGGAAAAAGGCATTTAAGAGTGCTAAGCCACGATACTCTTTCTCTGCCATGTCTGTGTCTGGCATGACTTGCAGAGAATACCCTGTTCATGCCTCGCATAGGGTGAGAAGCAGAAAAACGGGGTAGGAAGGTGACTCCAGGACAATATTTACTTAATTTATGTATTCACTGTGTCATCATTCATTCATTCAGCCAATTAGTCATCATCCCATAATTACATAATTAGTATATAAAGCTGAATAACACCATCTTTGATATCTAGTACCTCACAACCTAGCATAAAAAACAGTCAAGCAGAAACAATTACAATGAAATCATGATAAATTCTATAATGAAGTTGGTTTTAAATGTTAACAAAAACAAAGAAAACTTTGAATTGACAAAAAGAGTGACCCAAGGTTTGCCTATTAAAGAAAAGATCTGGGCCTTAAAGAATGTATAATCCAAGAACAGGTGAAAAGACAATTCTATTAAAAAAAAGAAGGAATGTTCAATTTTTGTTTTATTAATTTTTAAAACAAATGTTAATTTCTAGAGTTTCAGATAAAAATACAGTATTTGCATATCCATTCTTTCAAATAATATTTGTTAAATCAGCAAGGACTGTGATAGAAACTTCAAAAATATTGTTAGCATAGCAATATATTTAAAAGCCAAAAACTATTTCAAAATAGTCAAACCATTATTTAAAATAATTTTGACCAATATTTCTGCCCTTCAGCTATGAATAATATTAAGTCTATTGAAATCTGTATTAGAGCTCTCCAGAGAATCAATCAAAATGATATGTATCTATATAGATATTTCTCTCTATATGTAGATATATATGTATGTATATATTTGTATGAGTTATTTTTAAATTTATTATAAGAATTGGCTCACAGGATTATGGAGGATGAGAAATCCCATCTGCTTTCTTACCAACTGGAGACCTAGGAAAGCTTATAGTGTGTTCTAGCCTAAGTCCAAAGGCCTGAAAACTGGGGCAACTCTTGGTATAAGTTCTAGTCCAAGTCCAAAACCCTGAGAACTAGGAATGCTGGTGGTATAAGTAGGAGGAGATAGATGTTGAGCTCAACAGTCAGACACACAACACACACACACACACACATGCACACACACACACACAGGAAGATAGATAATGCTCCCTTCCCTACATTTTTGTTCTATTCAGCCCCCCAACAGATTGGATGATGCCCACCAGCATTGGGGATGGCAATCTGCCTTACTCAGTCTACTGATTCAAATGTTCATCTCTTCCAGAAACACCCTCACAGATATATCACGAAATATTTAACTAACTACCTGGGCTCCCCTTGGTGTAATCAAGTTGACACAAAACTAACCATCATGTAATCCGTTTAAAGAAAAAAAAAAAACTAATCATTGACTTTGTGACAAGAACCATCCCCAAACTTTTTTGAAAATTTTTTCAAATTCTAAGTGAAACATTAAAATTTAAAAAAATGATTTCAGTATTTCTAACTAAATTTAACAGTTATCATGCTGAACTGCTAACTCAGCAGTTAGCTAACTTCTCAAATCAAAATATTTCTGCTAAAAAGACATCCGAGAAGCTTCATTTAACCTCCAAATCCAAATGATCAGTTTTTTACTTTATTAAATGTGTAGTAAGAAGGAAAACTATGTGAATATAACGAATGCCTTCTGATAAGAATTAAGCAGAATGGAAAAGAATGGACAAGGGTAAATACCTGACACTAGAGGAAGTCACACATCAACATAGAACTTTGTCCTTTGATAAAAGTTAATCAATGAATTATTAGTACAGATTTGGAAAAAAATGCATGTATGTCATTTCTAATGTTAAATGCAGTCCAGTGTGAATGAGAGAGAAATATAAATGTTTCTTACTTATTTCTATGAGAAGATTGGGGATTGACAATAAAATGTTTCCTAACACATTTTCCTTTTTAAATGTCCAAAAATTTAGGTTATTTTTATTTTTATTTTATTTTATTTTTTAGTGGCAAAATGTGTTATTTTATTTATTTTTTATTCATTTTCTGTTTACTTTTTATTCAGGTTTTTATTTAAATTCCAGTTGGTTAAAATATAGTGTCATACTGGTTTCAGTAGTAGAATTTTGTGATTCATCACTTACATACAACACCCGGTGCTCATCACAAGTGCCCTCCTTATTACCCATCACCCATTTAACCCATCCTCCCCACCCACCTCCCTTCCAGCAACCCTCAGTTTGTTCTCTATAGTTAAGAGGCTTTTTTATGGTTTGCCTTTGTCTTTTCCACCTACCCCCAAGTTCATCTGTTTCATTTCTTAAATTCCACGAGTGAAATCGTATGATATTTGTCTTTCTCTGACTGACTTATTTTGCTTAACATAATACTCCCTAGCTCCATTCATGTCGTTGTAAATGGCAAGATTTCATTCTTTTTTATGGCTGAGTAATATACCATTATGTATATATACCACATCTTCTTTATCCATTTATCAGTCAGTGGACATTTGGGCTCGTTCCATAGTTTAGCTGTTGTTGATAATGCTGCTTATAAACATCGGGATGCAGGTATCCCTTCAGATCAGTATTTTTATATCCTTTGGGTAAATACCTAGTAGTGCATATGCTGGATCATAAGGTAGTTCTATTTTTCACTTTTTGAGGAACTCCATACTGTTTTCCAGAGTGGCTGCACCAGTTTGAATTCCCACCATCAGTGCTGCAGGGGGGTCCCTTTTTTCTGAATCCTCGCCAACCCCATAGCTTCCTGTGTTGTTAATTTTAGGTATTCTGACTGGTGTGAGGTGATACCTCATTGTAGTTTTGATTTGCATTTCCCTGATGATGAGTGATGTTGAGCATCTTTTCATGTGTCTGTTATCCATCTGGATGTCTTCTTTAGAAAAATGTTTATTCGTGTATTCTGCCCATTTGCTTTTTGGGTGTTGAGTTTGATAAGTTCTTTATGGATTTTGGATACCAGCCCTTTATCAGATATGTCATCTGCAAATATCTTCTCCCATTCTGAAGGTTGCCTTTTAGTTTTATTAATTGTTTTCTTCACTTTTTTCACAAGCTTTTTATCCTGATGAAATCCCAATAGTTCATTTTTGTTTTTGTTTCCCTTGCCTCAGGAGATATATCTAGTAAGCAGTTGCTATGGCCAATGTCAAAGAGGTTGCTGCCTGTGTTCTCCTCTAGGATTTTGATGGTTTCCTGTCTCACATTTAGGTCTTCATCCATTTTGAATTTATTTTTGTGTATGGTGTAAGGAAATAGTCCAGTTTCATTCTTCTGCGTGTGGCTGTCCAATTTCCCCAACACCATTTTTTGAGGAGACTGTCTTTTTTCTGTTGGATATTATTTCCTGCTTTGTTGAAGATTGGTTGACCATAGAGTTGAGGGTTCATTTCTGGGTTCTCTATTCTGCTCCATTGATCTACGTGTCTGTTTTTGTGCTAATACCATACTGTTTTGATCAGCACAGCTTTGTAATATACCTTGGTGTCGGGAATTGTGATGCCTTCAGCTTTGCTTTTCTTTTTCAAGATTGCTTTGGCTATTTGGGGTCTTTTGTGGTTCCATACAAACTTTAGGATTATTCTAATTCTGCAAAAAATGCTGGTGGCATTTTAATAGGGATTGCTTTAAATGTGTAGATTGCTTTGGGTAGTATAGACATTTTACCAATATGTTTTCTCCCAATCCATGAGCACAGGATGTTTTTCCATTTCTTTGTGTCATCTTCAATTTGTTTCATAAGTGTTCTATAATTTTCAGAGTACAGATCTTTTACATCTTGGATTAGGTTTATTCCTAGGTATCTTATGGCTTTGGTGCAATTGTAAATAGGATCAATCCTTGATTTCTCTATTGGTGTATAGAAATACAACATATTTCTGTACATTGATTTTGTATCCTGTAACTTTACTGAATTTGTGTATCAGTTCTAGCAATTTTTTGGTGGTGTCTCTTGGGTTTTCTACATAGAGTATCATGTCATCTGTGAAGAGTGAAAGTTTGACTTCTTCCTTGCCAAATTGGAAAACTTTTTGTTTTCTGATTGCTGTGGCTGGGACTTCAGCACTATGTTAAGTAACAGTGGTGAAAGTGGACATCCCTGTCTTGTTCCTGACCATAGAGGAAAAGCTCTCAGTTTTCCCCTATTGAGGATTTCATTAGCTGTGGGTCTTACATATATGGCCATTATGATGTTGAGATATATTCCCTCTATCCCTACTTTGTTGAAGATTTTTATTAAGAATGGATGTTGTACTTTTCAAATGCTTTTTCTGCATCTATTGAGAGGATCATGTGGTGCTTATCCTTTCTTTTATTAATATGGTGTATCATGTTCATTGATTTGCAAACGTTGAACCATGCTACAGCCCAGAAATAAATCCCACTTGATCATGGTGAATGATTCTTTTAATGTACTATTGGATTCAATTTGCTAGTATTTTGGTGAGAATTTTTGCATCCATGTTCATCAGGGATATTGGCCTATAATTCTGTTTTTTAGTGGGGTCTTTGTCTGGTTTTGGAATCAAGGTAATGCTGGCCTCATAGAATGAGTTTGGAAGTTTTCCTTCCATTTCTATTTTTTGGAACAGTTTGAGAAAAATAGGTATTAACTCTTTCAATGTTTGATGGAATTCCCATGGGGAGCCATCTAGCTCTAGACTTTTGTTTGTTGAAGATTTTTAATTACTGATTCAGTTTATTTGCTGGCTATTGGTCTGTTCAAGTTTTCTATTTCTTCCTGTTTCAGTTTTCATAGTTTATATGTTTCTAGGAATGCATCCATTTCTTCCAGATTGCCCAGTTTGCTGACATATAATTTTTCATAATATTCTCTTATAATTGTGTGTATTTCTGTGGTGTTGTTTGTGATCTCTCCTCTCTCATTTGTGATTTTATTTGTGTCCTTTCTCTTTCCTTTTTGATAAGTCTGGCTATGGGTTTATCAATTTTATTAATTCTTTCAAAGAACCAGCTCCTGGTTTTATTGATCTGTTCTACTGTTTTTGTTTGTTTCTATATCATTTATTTCTGCTCTAATCTTTATTATTTCCCTTCTTCTGCTGGCTTTAGGCTTCATTTGTTGTTCTTTTTCTAGCTCCTTTTGGTGTAAGGTTAGGTTGCATATTTGAGATTTTTCTTGCTTCTTGAGGTACACCTGTATTGCTATATACTTCCCTCTTAGGACCGCTTTTGCTGCATCCCAATGGTTTTGAACCATCGTGTTTTATCATTTGCTTCCATGTATTTTTTTATTTCTTACTTGGTTTCCTGGTTGGCCCATTAATTATTTAGTAGCATATTGTTTAACCTCCATGTATTTGTGGTCTTTCCAAATGTTTTCTTGTGGTTGACTTTAAGTTTCATAGTGTTGTGGTCAGAAAATATGCATGTACAATCTTTTTTACTTCTTGAGGCCTCATATATGATAGATGTGATCTATTCTGGAGAATGTCCCATGTGCACTTGAAAAGAATGCATATTCTGCTGTTTTAGGATTAAATGTTCTGAATATATCTGTTAATTCCATCTGGTCCAGTGTTTCATTCAAAGCCATTGTTTCCTTGTTGATTTTCTGCTTAGATGATCTGTCCATTGCTATAAGTGGGGTGTTAAGTCCCCTACAATTATTGTAGTATTATTATCAATGAGTTCCTTTATGTTTGTTATTAATTGATTTATGTATTTGGGTACTTCCAAGTTAGGGGCATAAATATTTATAATTGTTAGATCTTCTTGTCAGATAGTCCCCTTTATTTTGATACAATGCCCTTCTTCATTTCTCGTTATTGTCTTTGGTTTAAAATCTAGTTTGTCCGATACAGGTATGACTACTCTGGCTTTCTTTTGATGTCTGTTAGCATGATAAATGGTCTCCATCCCCTCACTTTCAATCTGCTGGTGTCTTTAGGTCTAAAATGGGTTTCTTGTAAGCAGCATATAGATGGGTCTTGGTTATTTTTTTTTTTAATCCATTCTGATACCCTATGTCTTTTGATTGGAGCATTTAGTCCATTTACTTTCAGAGTAATTATTGATAGATATGAATTTAGTGCCATTTTATTACCTGTTTTGTCATTGTTTCTGGAGATTTTTCTCTGTTCCTTTCTAGTCTTTGTCACTTTCGGTTCCTCTCCCATTCCAAGAGTCCCCTTTAATGTTTCTTATAGGGCTGGTGTAGTGGTCATGAAATCCTTTAGGTTCCGTTTGTTTGGGAAACTCTTTTTTTCTTTGTTTTTAGAGATTTTATTTATTATTCTGAATGACAGCCTTGCTGGATAGAATATTCTTGGCTGCATATTTTTTCCCATTCAGCACATTGAATATATACTGCCACTTTCTTCTAGCCTGTCAAGTTTCTGTGGAGAGATCTAATGCTAATCTTATTTGTTTTTCCTTTTAAGTTAGGGACTTCTTTTCTCTTGCTGATTTTAGGATTTTTTCTTTAGCTCTATATTTTACAAATTTAACTATGTTATGTCTTGTGTAGGCTTGCTTTTGTTGATTTTGACAGTTCTCTGTGCCTCCTAGATTTGGATATGTTTCCTTCCCCAGATTAGGGAACTTCTCAGCTATAAATTTTCTCAAATAAACCTTCTGTCCCTTTTTCCCTCTCTTCTTCTTCTGGACTCCTATGATACAAATGTTATTACACTTATGGAGTGTCTGAGTTCCCTAAGTCTACGTTCATGATCCAATATTTTTCTTTCCTTCTTCTTTTCAGCTTCATTGTTTTCTCTAATTTTATCTTCTATATCACTCTTTCCTCTGTAATGTGTTCATTACATCTGGTCATTTTCACATCTGGGTTATAGCATTTTTCATTCTGGCCTGACTTTCAGGTCTTTTATCTCTGTAGTAAGGAACTCCCTGATGTCTTCTATGCTTTTCTCAAACCCTACTAGTATCCTTATGATTGTTGCTTTAAATTCTGGATCAAGCATATTACTTTTATCTGTTTCGATTAGATCCCTGGCTGTGACCTTTTCTTGTTCTTTCTTTTGAATGAATTCCTCCATTTTGGCATTTTGTCTAGGTCCCTGTCTTATTCTCTGTGTTTTTTTAAATTTAATTTAATTTAATTTTATTTTATTTTATTATGTTAATCACCATACATTACATCATTAGTTTTTGATGTAGTATTCCATGATTCATTATTTGTGTATAACACCCAGTGCTCCATTCAGTACATGCCCTCTTTAGTACCCATCACCAGGCTAACCCATCCCCTACCCCCCTCCCCTCTAGAACCCTCAGTTTGTTTCTCAGAGTCCATAGTCTCTCATGGTTTGTCTCCCGCTCCGATTTCCCCCCCTTCCTTTATCCCTTCCTGCTATCTTCTTCTTCTTTTTTTTTTTTTTTTTAACATACAATGTATTATTTGTTTCAGAGGTACAGGTATGTGATTCAACAGTCTTACACAATTCACAGTGCTCACCATAGCACATAC
>NC_138373.1:120247484-120307473 GCF_054177405.1 Leptonychotes weddellii | reverse complement strand
TCATTCCTTTTGATGGCTGCATTATATTCCATTGTGTATATATACCACATCTTCTTTATGCATTCATCTGTCATTTATAGCAGCAATGTCCACAATAGCCAAACTATGGAAAGAGCCATGATGTCCATTGACAGATGAATGGATATTCTGTGTGTTTTGAAAGCCTGTTGTGTTTCCTGCTCCTGAGAGTAATGGCATTATAGAGAGGTCATATACTGTCCAGGGCCTGGCACTTCAGGAAGTGTCTTTGGTGTATGTGTGGGCACTCTGCTGCTGTGTTTTGGCTGCTCTTTCCCTTAGCTCAGTCCTCTGCAGAATTTCTCTTTGCCTGCAGTTGAGAGTGTTTGGACTTTGGCCAGAATGTGGTGATTTTAACTAGGTGTACTCTGGTCTGCTTGTTAAAAGAGACCCGATGCCATTTCCACTAGAGCTGAAGCTTTGTGGAACTTTATGGTCAGTAGATGTGGAGCATGGTGGGGTTGGAGGGGGGAGTTGTGCTGGTCTTCTGGGGGAGGGGCCTGCTGCTGTGCTTCTCAGCCACACGTGCCTGAGAAAAGCAGCACTTGCAGAACTCGGGGTGGGCCTTGGTATAAGCTATTTAGGCGGCCACTCTTGGCACTGTGCTGCTTTCCAAAGTTAGTTTATGCTGAGGGGAGGGGAAGAGAAATGGCACTAGCCCCTTCCCTCATCCCCAGAGAGGGGAGTTCGTGCCCACCACTGTCCGGGAAGCACCCCCAGAAGAGTGAACAGTCTTCTCTCATGTGTCCCAGGTGTCCCTCAGATTTCTGCCTTCACCCAGGCTATGTCCAGGCGCTCTGCCCACCCAGCAACACAGTGCACCTGTGTTCTGTGCCAGGCAGGTTGGTTGAGTGTTAAAACTCCAAACTTTGGGGACCTGGCTTGGAATGGACCTGTGCTGGTCTTCTGGGAGAGGGTCTTGCTGTGTCGAGACTAACGCAGGTTTGTCCCAGTAGGGCAGTTCTCACCTAAGCACTGGGGCATCGAGTTTGAAGTAAAGCACAGCAAAAAGCTGGTGTCCAGGTTAGCCATCCTCAGCAGGTATCTCTGCACCTATGCTAAGGGGCGAGGGAGGGTCATGGCACCTGCCAGTTCTTTTGTACCAGGAAAGGCAATGCCACCTCTCCCAGATGTGCTCCAAGAAGGGGAGAATGTCTCTCTCAGTGCATCCCAGGGGATCCTCAGATGAGTCCATCTGCTCCTGGCCTTCTGCCCTCCTTCTCCACGGGAGCAATTGCACCCTTAGGGCTCCACATCAGCCAGGCTGCCGACCTCCTGAACTCGAGTCGTTGAGCCCTGCCGGTTGTAAAAACTCATGAAAATCAGCCCCCCTTATTTTCCCAGTCAGTGGTTGGGGAACAGTTTTCCTTGTGTGATCTTCTGTGTGCTCCTCTCTCTCTTATACTTACTGTCTCTGATCTCTTTCTGTGACCAGGGCTCCCTCCCCTCTACAGTGCCCATTATCTCTTTCTCCCCCAAATCATGTCTCTGCACCTCCTACCTTCTGTGATGTAGCCTATTTTCTCCCTGTGGTTGTGCAGTTTGTTCTGTCAGTCTTTGGATTGATTTCTTGGGTATTCAGAATGATTTGATATTTATCTAGCTATGTTTGAGGACCCAATCAAGCCTAGGGTCCTCCTACCACTCCACTATCTTAGCTCCTCCCAATTTAGGTTATTTTTAGATGTGGGTGATAATGTATGTTTGAGAAAGCCATACATACAATGTGCATATTTTGAAAATAATTCCATGGAATTTTATCATGAAAGTTAAGTTTGGTATCATTTCTTCTTTCTTCTACAGTTCTGATAGGTAATTACCATTTGTAAATATTTTGTCTATTGTGTTTCAACTGACAAAATTTCTAAAGAAATATATCTACTATCTATCTCTCCTTAAAAATGATGTCTATGAGGGGTGCCTGGGTGGCTCGGTTGGTTAAGCAGCTGCTTTCAGCTCAGGTCATGATCCCAGGGTCCTGGGATTGAGCCCTGCATCGGGCTCCCTGCTCAGTGGAGAGTCTGCTTCTCCCTCTCCTCCTGCTTGTGCTCTCTCTCTCTTGCTATCTCACTTGCTCACTCTCTCTCAAATAAATAAAAATCTTATAAAAAAATGATGTCCTTGAGCAATTCATTCTGTGCAAGTATGGAAGATTAAAGCTTACCACAAAATTATACTGATTTTTTTATGGTTTCAAACATGTTTCCATAATTTATTTTATAGTATAAGGCTGCAACAGGTGTTAGAGATCATGTAGCTCATGCTTCTCAAGGCCTTCTGTTTTTACTGGCAGATGTACAACATTTGGTAGATATTAATAAAAAAATCATGTATCATAAAGGGATGGATAGCATCCAAATTTAGCACAACCCGAGTTAAACTGTTGGTGGGAGCTCTTCAGATATATTTTTGGCAGTGTGTTAAATGTGAAGTGAGAAAAAAATGAATGAAAATGATTGAGTATTATGTTTGCACACAATTTGCCCTAAAAACTATGAATTTATAGAATTATGAAACCTAAATGTATCATTTATTCTAGTCCCACATCTCATATATTCTTATAATATATATTACATAATGACAACTGTATCCTTTGCTTTTGAGTGTTTCTAAGGCTACAAATAATCATCTTTGTGTTTGGTGATTTTAATTGCATGACACTTTGCCCTGTACCTGTAGTTAACTCTTTGAGTCCCAGTTGTAACATGCATTCCTCCAAAAAGGATTTTCCTTCTCCTCTCTTAGAGGTGTTGCCCACTACCAATATGCTACTACCTTGGTTTTTCTAGCCAAGTAGGTGGTATGAATTGAGGGTATGTAATTAGAGATTTTTCCCAGTAGCTTTTTCTTTTACTTCTCTCCTTCAGCTAGGGCTGAGATAGACATGGATCCCCACTATCACCCTAAACCACTAACTGCCACCCTAAACCACCTTAAATCACCTAAATGATATATTTTTTTCTAATTCACCTTCCCAGGAAGCTGAATTTTTATGAGAAATCTATAATCTAATTTATTGCCTACAGAGCTCCCCAATAGCATTTCCGAGCTCCCTTATAACCAATGCTACCTGGCCCAAGGGTAAAAGCTGACCTTCCTGCTCACTGGCCTGTATGAATTTCCTCTATCTTACAGTATTTGTATCCTCCAAGGATTTCTGTTAATTTCCTGAAAAGCCAGCCAAGCATTAAAAAAAAATAAGAAGAAAAATATTTCTTCCTTCATTTAATACCCTTGTACTCAAAGATTTTTAGATGTTCTTAACTGGGAAATTATTTCTGGTTGTCTTATTTAAAAATACATCTAAAACAGCTTTTTCCCATCTTTGTCCATTCAGAGAGAAAACAAATATGAGGGGAAAGATAACTAGTAACACCTTGCAACCTGGAAAGTGTTCTGACCATAAGTAATTCAAAGTAGGTTAGGTCAGAAATTATTTCAATAGTAGTATCAGTGTAGGGGGTTTAAATTCTAAATTCTTTAATAGGTAACCATGTCTGAAAACTAAACTTTCGGTTAGAATATCCCACTGAAGTACAAAAATGTTCCAGGTCATCTAAATGAGAACTATGCTAAGAGCAAAACACAGCTTTTAGCTGTAGATCTGAAAAGGGGAATAAAATATTACCTAAGTTGATATTCAGTAGAGGTAAGAGTAATCCAATATATGATTCTAGCTAGGATGATGAAAACTTATAAAATATTAAAGAACACTGAAATATGAGCATTATCCAGATAAAATAGAGGGATAGAATATCTCAAATACTCATCTGCTGTGGGATACTGAAAACAATTTTGTAGAAGTGGTATGCAGGATAGAGTCTACAAAAGGGTATTCACATTCACTGCACAAACTGCAGCTACAAGCTATAAAAATATATAAAGGTAAATAAAGGTAAATAAAGACACATATATATGGTTCAGTAATGATGTGAAAATAATTCTTTCTTATATGTATACAGTATGTAACAATAAAAGTAAAAAGTTTTCAACTGGTCAAAATAATGTTAAATTCATATGGGAGAATAAAGAGAAGAAAATAACAAGGACAGATTTAAAAAGTGCACTACCAAATATTAAAACATATTATAAAGGCACAGTGATTAAAATTTTGGTACATATAAAATGATCAGTGGGCTGGATTAATGGAATATAAAACTTACAACATCTTTATTAAATTATTTTTATCAGTTCTATCATTTCTAAGTGATGTGAAATATTTTCTATAGTTTGGTTTCATAAATGAAATAGTGGGATATTTATTTGGCATAAAATCATAAATATGCTCTCTAACATTAATTTATGGCTCATTAATCATTTAATACAAATGTTGACATATACTCTCTTTTGAACTAAATACTGTAGAGTCAGCCTTATTTAGCTAATGCATTCATCTGGATAGATACTAACTTTTAAAGTTTATTCTAGGCTAAGAGATTTTTCCACAGTAAACATAGGATGAGGTCTACATACCGAAAATGAGTTAAGGAAATTGGTAGAAAGTCAGAGAGAATGGAATGTTGAGGAAGGGTATTGGCAACAATCTTTCATAGTGGCCAGGCACATACGACTCCTGAGTTTCAGTCCCAAATATGCATTTATTACTACTTTGTTATTCCAGTATTCAGTATTCCTCATGTCATTTTCAAATAGTTGTAGTAGATAAGTTGTCTGAGTGCTATAGGCAGTATAGGTGCTTAATAAATATCAACTTTCGGGCGCCTGGGTGGCTCAGTTGGTTGGGCGACTGCCTTCAGCTCAGGTCATGATCCTGGAGTCCCAGGATCGAGTCCCGCATCGGGCTCCCTGCTCGGCAGGGAGTCTGCTTCTCCCTCTAACCCTCCCCCCTCTCATGTGTTCTCTCTCTCATTCTGTCTCTCTCAAATAAATAAATAAAATCTTAAAATAAATAAATAAATAAATAAATAAATATCAACTTTCATTTTTTCTCCTTTCCTCTGTATATCACTTTCCTCATCACCCCTCACAACATCCAGAACACTCTGAGAAGCCATCATATTCTAAATTCAGGTTTTCATATTTACAAGTTTAGGTTCTCAGGTTCTTTAGTTTCTAAGAGTCTAATATATAAAACATAATGCAAAATAACCAATATAGTGATTTTTCAATGAAATAATAGTGGCCTTCCCCCCAGAAAAGTAGATTTTAAGTTTTTCTTCCTGATATCAAGACACTTTGAAAATATTTCTCCTCTTCTTCCTCACGAAGGATATAAAATAATAAACAGTAACTCAGAGGGTCTAAACAGAGGCTGCTGCCTTCTGTTGAATATAGCATTTATTTGTTACAGGATCCAGGCAACACTGCCAGTCTCGGACTTCCGCTTAGGGTCTTGACTTAATACGGAATCTCAGGTTCACCCTCCTAAACTTAGAAAGCCCAGGCTTAGTTTCCAGCTAGTATCATCATTTGTATAGTAAATCATGGCTTTTATAAAGCTTATTGTTCATTGTATCAATTAATATTTGGTTCTGCTGCAGAACAAAAAAATTAAAATAGCAGTGACATCAATGAGATAGAAAAATTTTTTTTTTATCATGTAAATGTCCAGGTAGAGAGTCTAAGACTGGCATTGCTCTCCAATATCTCAGAGACCTGGGCCCTTCTATCCTTTTGATCTGCCATATGTGGTCTTTACCTTAGGTCTCCACGTGCTTCCTTCTGCAAATTACAGCACAGGGAGGAAGAAAAACAGTATGGGAGGGGTATTATCTCTTGACGGTCCCTACACTTAAACACATGGCACTTTTTATTATCATTTGTTGACCAAACTTAGTCATATAGCTATATTTACCTCAAAATAAACCTGAGTAATAGTCACTTTGACCTGTGCCCAACTAAACATTTGGGCTCCTATTACTATAAAATGAGAAAATGGATGTTACGAGTAAGCCCACTTTGCCACACTCATGATTGGTGTAAGCGGACTGTTACAGTTACTGCTGCTGTTGTTTCCTCTTATTTTCTGTGAGCACAGCATGCTTTAAAAGATGTGTATATCATGTACCTAGTATCTATTGGTATAAAGGTCAAAATCCTTTAAATTATTTAGTCGGCTATATGGAGGGGAACAGAAAACAAAATTTTTCCCGAGTGTATTAGTACTATTGATTAAGATATGGATTTCGTTCACATTCAGGCAAATCAGAGCTGTATGTTTCAGATTTTTGTTTTGAGGGGAAAAAAACAGCCCCTGATGACTGTTAGGGCATGTTGTTTCCTTGTGGAACAATAAATTAATATTAGACAGGGCTACTCTGAGACCAGGATGAGGCCAAATCAAAACAACAGCAGCCCATAATCATGTTTCAGCAAAGACAGAAACAAGAACTTTGTCAAACAACAAAAAAGACCAAAATTCCCCCTCTCCCAGATAATGTGACTGCTCCTTTTCTATGAATTACAATTTTAGCTTCTTCCCAACTTCCCCAAATTATTAATATACCCAATTCTATAATCACCTCTTTTTTCTAACAATATCCAATTCAGAACCAAACTATGCTTTCTTGAACTCTCTCCAAATCATTAAACAAAAATCCAAACCCTATAAGAAACCTGTCCTAAACCCTTGTGGGATTTTTTGTTGTTGTTGTTTTTATTTCAATTCAATTAGCCAACATATAGTACATCATTTGTTTCAGATGTAGTGTTCAATGAATCATCAGTTGTGTATAACACCCAATGTCCTAAACCCTTGTAATGAGACTTCCCATACTCATCCCCACCCAATGTTCTTCTTGCTTCCTTGTTTTAGGGAACCAGTAAACTCACCTTTGTTTAACTGTAATGTGTTCTGTTCTCCTTGACTGGAGGAGTGTCAACATATATTTGTAATTTGGGGATACCAAGGCCATTATGTTTGTTTATTTTGATAGCTATTGTGATCCATGAGGCGTGGGTTTTGTCATTTTATTTCACACAAGTAATTAATTTCTAATATTTTTCTGAGGGTCTGTTTCTGTTGTCTTTTTACTTTTGCTTGCTTTTTGGTCCTTTTATGAGGGATGATTTGTGAGTAAATTCTTTGCATTATGTTGAAAACCTGTAGAGATAATATTACATTTTGTACTATCTTGCCTCTCTCTATAGAGGGTTTACTTTTGCTTCTTGAAGGCTGTTTGGCTACAAGCAGAGTTGTTAATACAATATATAATTGACCTCATTAATAAGTGCCTGAAATCTGAAGCAAATAGCAAACAAGAAAGCAAAACAAAATTAATTTCACCTTTTCTTTCATTTGTGTAGGAAGACCTATCAGTCCTTGTAGAAAATTTTGCCTCCCTTTAAAAATGGAGGCTTATAACAAATGGTAAGTTGTACATAAAATAGTCATAAAGGCATAAAACAATGTACCTTCCCCAAATGTACTTTGAGGAATTTCTTGAAAGGTGAGGCAAAGATATTTTAGGTGTTTACAGTTGAGTTGGGTTAAGAATATTGTAGTTATTAAATAGGTTGAATGTATAGACCAGCAGGTAAAATGTAAGGCAGGAGAAACTAAACCAGAATATGCTATCACAAGTTTGTTGCAGTAATTTTGATCAAGAGGAAGGGCTAACAAAGCCACAAAATAGCCTCTATAAAAAAACACATTAAAGAGGCTTTTGTAAAGACATTTCTCATAACAACGAAAAAAGAAGTCTGGCTGTGGACAAAGTGGATGTTGGGGTCCAAAGAAAATTACCAAATACCTAAGTAGTCATTGAAAGATGTGGGAAGAACTATTGCAAGTGGATGATTGTGGGGGAAAAAAAAACAAACAGTAATTTTGGGGTTTATGATAGCAGTGAATAGCTGATAACTGCAATTCTATGAAGATTTTGTAGAGCCGTCCCATACCATAAACACAATCAGGGGCTGCATCGGAAGTGACATGACAAATTTCATCTCCACAGTGCAAGCAGGTACTAAGTATAGGGTTTGTTGTTTGTCACAGCAGGGAATGGAGTTGAAGATAGTTCTGCCAAGCCTCACTCATTATAGTGATGGTCACTCTGTTGAGATTAATCTAAAAGTCATTTTTAAAGGATCCTATTCTTATAGTGAAGAGATTTGCTGTCTATTTCCTGAAACCAAGAAAATTTTATTTGATTCTTTTTTTCTGTGTGCTTTTTCTGATTGGTGTCATTTGACAATCCTGAGTCAGTCAAATAAAATAATAGCATTTTAAGACAATGCCTATGCATCTATAGAGTGCCCATATGGCTATAACTTAAAAGTTTTATTACATATACATATGAATATGTATGCATAGTATGTAGGTTATATATGTATGTATTTATGTATATACATGTGATCTTACAAAGTGTAAGACAGCTTCCCTCCCAAAAAGATTTAGCCCCAAATTTGAAAAACCACTGTTCATAAGAAGTCATAACTGAATATTATTTCTGTCTTGCTATAATTTTTACAGCTATATCAGGCAACAAATGCTAATTAAGTGCCTACAGTATAACATGCATTGCCCTTTAAAATGAAGATAGAACCAGGACTATCCCAGTTCAAACAGCAACTCTTTGTAGATTATGCTATGTTTGCCATCACTTTTCAGAATATGTTGGTAATAATTAAATCTATGATAATTCTGATATTAATGTCACTCCTTGGAAGACTGAAATGCATAACTTGTAAAACTATATGCAGAGGCCCTGATAGGATGAGTGACTCAGGCCAGCTTTCCCAGGACATTCCCAGTTTTAGCACTAAAAACCCGGCATCCAGGGAAACTCAGCCCCAGGCAAATCGGGATGGTAGGTCACCTGACTGCAAAGAGTGGTAAACAACATAAGGAAAGCTCCTGCCTTTGAAAACCTTATGTTTAAGTTTTCAAAAAAAGACAACAAAATATAAGTAAATACATAAAACACGTTCTTCCATGTACAGATAAATGATTTATGAAGGGAAAAAGAATGAAATTAAGGATGACTAAAGATTTTGATGATAGCAACAGAAAGTGTAACTTTGGCTGAGATTAAGAAAAGAAACAAATAATAATTCAGTTAATTAAAAGCCTAAACTAGTGTCTCAGTCAGCCTTGATGAAGAACAAAGTGCATCAGAAAAGTACTCAAGACACCTGAATTCTATTCCCAGAATTGTTAGTTATTTGCTGTGTTATCCTAAATAAGCCGCTTAACTTTTCTGAGCCTGAATTTCTTCACCTGCAAGTTAAGGAATATGGGCAATTTAATCTCTGTGGTTCCTTCTAGGTCTAAAATCCTGGAATAGAACTTTTCCCATCAAGGTTTAAATTACTTGTACTTTGAACTTAGACATAATAGACATCATGTCACCTATTTCTGTCTAGTTGCTACTCAAACAGTTAAGAAGTAGAAAATAATTGGCCTTTCTGCCTTTTGAACAATGTTTATTGTTTCATCAGAAGTTGTATGGTGAGTAGTAATTTATTGTTGTGTCACATTGTACCTGCTGGGAAAGGATAGCAGCTAATAATGGAGCTGTTTACAGCAAAATGCATTTGTACAAAAGAATTTGCCTGTGAAACTGATGAGGTATTTTGAGCTAGTTCATTTCCTCCTTGTGACTTAAAAAGACTTTCCACTTGCTGGGCAGTCATTTAAAAAGCAAAGTAAAGTTTATAGTTTCATATCCCTTGTGGGCATATAGAAAGGGAACAAAGAGTTTCTCAATGGTGGGATATTTAGAACCACTTCAGAGTGCAGTCATCATAAATAATTATCTCCCCAGTGTACTGTTCTTCCAGGGCTCTTTTCACTATACAGACTTATTAAATCCATGCACCTTAGAATCCAATCATCTAGCTTGGAAACCAGCTCCATTGCTTACTAGTTATGACACTGTGAACAGGATAATTATCCCTTTTTTATAAAACAGTGATAATATTTCCTATAATATAGAGTTGTTTTTGCTTAAGTATGATAATACAGATAAAGTGCTGAGTACTGCACTTGAAACATATTAACTGCCCAATAAATATTTGCTAGAACTATGATTATTTTAAAATCCAAAATGAGTCCTATGGGACAGGTTAATAATAAAGCAGTGTCTTACCATTTGACACTACTGAGCCAATCTTTTTTTTTTTTTTTAAAGATTTTATTTATTTGAGAGAGAGAGAATGAGAGATAGCATGAGAGGGAGGAGGGTCAGAGGGAGAAGCAGACTCCCTGCCGAGCAGGGAGCCCGATGCGGGACTCGATCCCGGGACTCCAGGATCATGACCTGAGCCGAAGGCAGTCGCTTAACCAACTGAGCCACCCAGGCGCCCCTGAGCCAATCTTTTAATGTACCGAAGCCACTTTTGTCTAGTATACCAAAGTATTTACAAATGTGGTAAATTTCATGGAGGTTAGAGCTTGGATTTCAACTACTTGAGATCAGAGCTGTCTCTTCTAAGTGTGCCATAGATGTACATAATGACATAATTATTTTTAGTTGAAAAAAGTGCATACCAGCAAACATTAAGTGGACACTGGAGCCATGAAATATGTGAACATTAGATATGTGTTTAACCTAAATAATTGACATGAAATATAAAATAGGGCTTAATCAGTTTTATTTTTTATTTTATTTTTTTTTAAGAATTTTTTATTTATTCATTTGAGACAGAGAGATACAGAGAGAGAGAGAGAGAGAGTAGGAGCAGTGGGGAGAGGCGGAGGGAGAGGGAGAAGCAGACTCCCCGCTGAGCAGGGAGCCTGCTGCGGGGCTCGATCCCAGCACCCTGGGATCATGACCTGAGCCGAAGGCAGATGCTTAATGACTGAGCCACCCAGGCGCCCCCGGCTTAATCAGTTTTAGAAAGAGAATATTGACTATCATGGATTATAAGTAAAATAAATTCTTTTTCTTTATTGTTTTCTTTTAATTGTAAAAACCAGAAAATTGTTCACGTTTCTAAAAAGAATATTATTTTACACAGAAAAAAGCAATTGAGTTGATGAGAAAGTCTTCAAAACTAGCTCAAGAACAGTATCTCGAAATATGTAAGAGCTTTTGCTTTATCTAAGGTTGAAAATTATTGTTTTATAGACAAAAATAAGGATTAAACACAAATAACTCTCATGAAATTTGTAGTTCAGAGTAGAAAGTACTCAAATTGCTTTATGTTTTCTTTTGCTTACAGATAGGTACAGAAGAAAGTGAAATTTTAGAGACTTAATATCTGATTTTGCTATTTGAAAAGGTTTATCTCCCTATGTGCAATTCTCGTGATATAACGGCATCATCTCCTGAGTCTTCAAACCATCACTAACTTTTTCTCTTTTAACAATACAAGGATAACAGTGCATTTATATCATATTTCTATTCCAAGAAGGAAGGTATTTTCTGATCACATAAATGCCTCACTTCCGGGAAATATATAGAATATTTTTTAAAAAATAGATTACTGTAGGTCTTAGTACAATAATGAATTCGAACTAACAAAGAAAGATACCATAGAAAAATGCAGAACAAAACAGAAGAAAACAAAAACTTCCTGTGGTAAATAATTAAAGTTTTTATATTGTTATATTTTTTCTTTATATTAATACTAATAGAAAAGCCCTAAAGCCTATTGCCCTTTTATTTCTGATTCTTAGAAATTTCAAGCTTTCCAAAAAAAAAAAAAATTTCCAGCTTTCTGCTCTCCCTCTACAGAAGCATATATTAATTAGTATTTCACCACTTAAAAAATGGTATATTATCCATAGTATATTATTCTTAGTTGCCACTAAAAGAAGTTATCACCACGTATAAGGAAACTAAGTGGTTTTCAAGGAAAGTGTTATTCTTTTAGTGCTTGTAAAGCTATCAGGTTTTATTTATTTTTTTAAATTTTTTTTTAAAGATTTTATTTATTTGACAGAGAGAGGGAACACAAGCAGGGGGAGTGGGAGAGGGAGAAGCAGGCTTCCCGCGGAGCAGGGAGCCCGATGTGGGGCTCGATCCCAGGACCCTGAGATCATGACCTGAGCCGAAGGCAGTCGCTTACCGACTGAGCCACCCAGGCACCCCAAAGCTATCAAGTTTTAAAGGATTTTCATTCTCAATAAAATCTTAAGACAAAAGCTCATCTCTGTACACATATGAATATCTCTTTGTGATTATTCTTGGGATTTTTGGTTTCTTTTACATATGTATTTGTTGGGGGCAGTTAGATTTCTGTCATTTGTGCTTTTAATTTAGTACCAAGGGTACTATCAAACATAGAAACCAACTAAGGAATCAAATGACTGATGTGGGACCTGAAAAAGTAAAAAGTTAATACACAAGTATAAATAATTATAATGTTGATAACCCAGGTTTATCTGTTTATATATTCATCCAACTACAGTAACAAAGGTAAAGAAAGGAAGGAGTCAGCTCTGTCCTCATAAGTATTTCAGCTTGGCACATGTTTTATTAATTGCTAAAGCAAACACATGTATCAAGAAGATCTATATATTCCACATATACATATATATTTATTTTGTATGTATTATATATCTAAATATTTTTATTTTTGTGTTTAGGTATGAAATAGATAAAATATTTACACTTTAAATTATATCAATATATTTTAACATAATAATAATTATTAATACCTGGCAATATTATTAATTACATCTAATCTTCTAATTTTATTTTATTTTATATTATTTTTTTAAGATTTTATTTATTTGAGAGTGAGTGAGAAAGAGAGTAAGAGTGAGGGGGAGGGGCAGAGGGAGAGAGACAAGCAGACTCCCAGCTGAGCTGGGAGCCCAAAATGGGGCTTGATCCCAGGGCCCTAGGATCATGACCTGAGCCAAAGGCAGATGCTTAACTGACTGAGCCACCCAGGTGCCCCTAACCTTCAAGTTTTAATAAGGATATCACTGAGGCTCAGAAACATCAAACCTTTCTGTCAAAAGCATATAATTAGTGACAGTCTCCAGACTGTACAATATCATCATCAGTTTTTCTTAAATTTTTGAGGTTATAGTTTTTTTTTTAATAAATAGAAAAATCTTACCCTTGTCCTAAAAATTCTGATGTTTCCCTTCTACCACAATACCCTGATTTGCTTCTCTTTTGAGAAGGTAGTTTCTTCTCAACATCTCTATAGTCTAGAAGATTTTGTACATCAGGGCTTAATTTCTTTTGTTTGAAATATCGAAGGAATACTTTCTATTTATAATATAAATTACATGATAATATTTATGCTTTTTAAGAGCATACTCCCACACTTTATAAAATGTCAATATCTTCCCACAGGAGATGAAGTAATAGAAGCTCATGAATCCTCTTCTCTTTCTTCTGGACTACCCTATTCTGTTACTCTCTGTCAGTGAAAAGTCATCTTCTTTAAATGGCCATTAACTAACAAGTTTTGAAGCATCTCATATGTGTGTGGTTATCCTTGTATACTTTGTTTTGAAGGGTGGTAGTACGTAACAGTCTTACGAATCTTGTTATAATGACTCATAAGTAGCTGTGTTTGAATGCAGAACTGGGATTTCATCACTTACAGAGCATCGGCTGTGTGTCAGGAACATGGCATACTTACATTGTTCTAATAATTATAACATTAAACAGTATATATATAGCTATCCTGATTTTTTTTTTTTAGGTAAGAAAAATGGGTTTTAGAAGCCTGGAAACTCCCCAAGGCACTGCTTGCAGAAATATGTTACAGTTTCCTGACTTCAAAGCTCTCTGATTTTTATTATTCTGTGCTATATTATTAAGAGTCACTTTTTGAAGTTTGGTTTTTGACATTGCTACTCAGACAGTGATGGGTCTTTATCAAAATCACCTGGGGAGTGTTAAATATACATATTCTCTTGTATCAATTCAGTTTTAGTGAACAAGAACCTCTGGGTGTGGAATCATGGAATACACCATTTTAAAATCCTCCCCAGGTTACTGTGATATACAGATAAGTTTGAAAACTATCCCACTTTACATTTTTCAAAATCTAATATTCCCATTCTATCCATAATTTGACACCTCAGTATACATGCATATAGTCACAGAGTAACAATTTCTTCTTCCTATAGAAATACAAAATTCCTAAGTCAGTAGGACATTAAAATTGGAGCAGTGATCATAGCATATATTCTTTGTTTACTCAAGATTGTATGTTGACAGTAACCAAAAGTAGGAAGGAATTATTTCTGGTTTTATTGACAAAATTTTATGCTATTCAGAACAATATGGTGATCTTAAGGAAAAAGCATTACTGGGGTTTTCATTAAGCAAAGATTCAAGTGATCCGTTATTTTACTTTTGAACATCATCATACTATCAATATTATTACCATATTACAATACTATATGTACTATACATGAAGAACTACTCATAGAAAGAAATATAAAGTAAAAATCTAAGCCAGTATTAAGTTTTCATCCATGAAAAAGAAATTCCTTTTTGTTTTCATGGACTTGCCTACATTTTCTAATTTTTTAATGCTTCATTGAAATAATTTAAGATTTATTGAAGTGTTACAGAAATAGTACAGAGAGTTCCCACATATCCTTCACCTACCTTCCCTCAATTCAAATAACTTATATAGCCAAAGTACAATTACCAAAACTAAAATAATAATAATAATAATAATAATAATAATAATAATAATAATAATAATGTCAGCCCAGGATTATAACCAAACTACAACTTTATTTGGATTTCAGCAGGTTTTTTTAATTGATGGTGTTTTCCTATCCTGGAATCAAACCCAGATCACACATGTCATTTAGATTTCATATTCCTTGGTGTTCCTCACTGCAGAATGTTCCATAATATTTCCTAGTTGTTCAACTCTTCAATATTTTTGAAGCATACTAGTCAGTTATTTTGTAGAATGTCCTCTAATTTTGTTTTGTTTTCATGGTATATTCTTTTCATCCTTTTACTTTTAAGCTGTATATGTCTTTACATGTATAATTGATTATATACAATAGGTAGTTGTGTTTTGCTTTATTTATTTTTTATTTTTTTTAAAGATTTTATTTATTTATTTGACAGAGAGAGAGCACAAGCAGGGGGAGTGGCAGGCAGAGGGAGAGGCAGGCTCCCCGCCAAGCAGGGAGCCTGATGTGGGACTCGATCCCAGAACCCTGGGATCATGACCTGAGCCGAAGGCAGATGCTTAACCGACTGAGCCACCGAGGCACCCTTGTGTCTTGCTTTAAAAGACATAAAATGTTTCTTTTAGCTGATATGTTTAAAACATGCCCATTTTAATCTGAATATTGATAACCAGTTTAAATATATATCTTTTTAATTCCTTGTCAGATAGTTTCAACATTTATGACATACCTGAGTCTATTTCTGAAGATAACTATGTATCCTAGAAGATTGTTTTATCCTATCTTTTAGAAGATTGATATATATATTTTTAAACTGGTAGGCGTATCTGTGTAGGGAAGTAGAAATTGAAGGAAATATATGGTACTTATACCTGGAAATGGGCACTTTACTTCTTCTGGGTCGCTAGGGTGTGGATTTGAGATAATCCACTCAGAGTTATTGTTTTTTTAAACAATTTTAATTATATTTTAAATAAATTGATAAATGAGAAAAATATATTTTATGTTTATCCCCAAATTTATCATTTCCTCTGTTACTCATTCCTTTATGTAGATCTACTTTTCCATCTGGGATCATTCTTCTATTCCTTGAAGAATTAATTTAATATTTCTTATAGTAATTGTCTACTATCTCTCATCTACTGTTTGTGTGAAAATATATTTTACACATTTTTGAAAGATTTTTTCTGAGTATTGATGTATTCTATTGACTTCGCACTACCATATTTCTCAGAAATTGTCTGCTGTCATTACTGTCTTTGTTCCTTTGAATGAGATGAGCTTGTTTTCATTGACTCATAAAATTTCCTTTTTCACTGGCTTTAAGCAATTTCATTATACTATTTCTTGGTATGGGTTCTTTGTTTTTATCCTGCTTAGGGTTCATTGCATTTCTTGGATCTGTGGATTTATAGTTTTCATCAAATTTGGAAAATACTTGGAAATTATTTCTTCAAATATTTTGGGGTACCTAGGTGGCTCAATCAGTTAAGCATCTGCCTTCAACTCAAGTCATGACCTCAGGGTCCTGGGATCGAGCCCCATATGGGGCTCCCTGCTCAGCAGGGAGTCTGCTTTTCCCTCTCCCTCTGTCCCCCGCTACCCCCACTCATGCATGTGCTCTCTCTCTCTGTCAAATAAATAAACAAAATCTTTAAAAAAAATGTTTATTCTATCCCTCTCCATCCCCCCTTTTCTTTTTGAACTCCTAATATATGTAAGACATTTAATATTTTCCCCAACTTACAGAGGTTTTTTTCTTTTTCAGTCTTTTCCCTTTCTGTGATTTTTTTGATAGTTGTTATTGCTGTGTTTTAAATGTCACTGATTTTTTTTCCCCAAAGTGCCTAATCTGCTCTAATCTTTCCAGTATTTTTTTTCATTTCAGATATTGCATATTTTATCATTATGAGTTCATTGTTTTTATAACTTCTATTTTTCTAATTAGCTTGATTTACTTCCTTTAAGTAATTAAAACAGTCCCAGACAAATATTTATTGATTATTAAAAAATATAAAAATAAAAATTACATGTTAGCCCTTTTCCTTGAAAATCTAGTTCATGATATGGCTGGAAGGGAAAAAAGAATAAAGGTCCAAATATTACTGTCTGAAAAACATAACTGGAGATAAAGGACTCTTTTGAGATTGTTTGGGGTGGCTAGCTCAGTTTTTTCTAGTAAGAAAGAAGCATAGCTGTGGCACTTGTGAGTCACATGTTGCAGCCTTGCAATGATAAGTCATAATTTTTTACAGTTTTACTCTGCTGATAGATGAATTGAAAAGCCCATTAGTGTTCAATAACAAGCCATCTTTGCTATAAAATTTTCAGTTATAACCAATATTAAAATCCTCTGGCTCAGATAACTAAGGAGAACTAGTTCATGTCTAATTACTTGTTACTGATGTCTCTACACCATATTTCCTAGACTTAGTACAAAAAGAAAGAAGCATGTAAAATATCTCACATCGTTTCAAAATTTAATTACATTTGAAATGTTAATATTGAACTTGAATTAAAATTAAAATATATATAGACCTGAGGGAGGTGGTTTCTTCTTTATATCTTCACTCTTATTTTTATAGATTATCCTCCTATTTTAGTCAGTGACTATGGAGTATGAAATAAATTACACTTTTGAGAATGTATTAGGTGAAAGCCCCCCAAATTTGGAAGCTGAGACTGAGGCAGAGACATCCAGAAATTAAGGTATTAGGAAAGAGACTTCTGTTTCTCAGAGTCTAGTGTTATTATTGATGGGTCATATAGAGACTTGGTTAGCAAAATGGCAATTTGTTAATTTCTCTGCTAATGTTATATAGCAAAGCCAACTGTGGTGTGTGTGTGTGTGTGTGTGTGTGTCTGTGTAATTCCTTCTTACAGTATATTGTCTCTATTTTACAACTGTTTCCGTATTCCTGGACCTCATTTTCTATTATGTATTGTAAGAACCCCCTAACTCATGCTCATGAATATATTCAAATCCATATCAATTTTTTCTCCATATAAATTCCAGAGTAATCTTTCTAAATTAGAAATTCATCATGCCATCCTCTGGATTAAAATATTTGGAAACATTTCCTTTACCGCAAGACAAAGTCCTAATTTATAACTAAAATGCAATTCTAGCTTAATCACCAGTGCTTCTTAATACTCCATACTAAACTACAAGCAGTTCCCCCTAAAATGCCCCCTCTCCATATATTCATCCATTTCCACTTGCTTGGGATAAAATGCAGGGAAGGGGTCTTAGTAAATCAAATCAAATTATATCAGGGCAAACAGACCAAGCTAACTCCTGCAAAAAAAAAAAAAAAAAAAAAATCTCAGTATTTTTAAATAAATAGAGTATATAGAATAGATGGATTATGATGGTTTAAGGTACCATGCACAAAACTTTTCTCTGAAAAAAAAATTATTTTGTATAGTTTGTTCTTATATTTATCAGGGTTGCTTATAGGCAGGATGATCACATCCTGATCTTATTAGGAGGGTGATTTCAACACAAATTCAGCATTACTTTAATGTTAAATCTTCTTTGAATTTCCTCATCTCTGGACTTTTCTTTGATACTAATGGATTTTATAAACTTAGGACAAAAGGTACAGAGAAACAGTGGAAAAATGAAACTTACCATCTGTCTAAAAATGGGAGCTGCAGTCAAATATGGAAGCTATGTTTTGGATTTGTAGTTATTCTACACACTACGTAAAGCACTGCATATTCTTAGGGGGGGAAGTAAGCTGATTATATTTTTGCTTTAAGGAGTTATCATTGTCAGCAGTTGGGATGGATTGGAGCTAGGAGAAGCTAGAGAAAAGAAAATCTTTTTGGAATAATGAAAGTCAGAGGTTGGACGCCTGGGTGGCTCAGTCATTAAGCGTCTGCCTTCGGCTCAGGTCATGATCCCAGGGTCCTGGGATCGAGTCCCCACATCAGGCTCCCTGCTCAGTGAGAAGCCTGCTTCTCCCTCTCCCACTCCCCCTGCTTGTGTTCCTGCTCTCGCTGTCTCTCTCTCTGTCAAATAAATAAATAAAATCTTTAAAAAAAAAAAAAAAGAGGTTAATGAGGATCCAAATGCTCAATGCATAATGAAGGAAATTGAAAAAAGACAAGACATTGTAGGATAAAATTCAGTAATTGATAGAATGTGTTGGGTGAAGGAGAGGGAAGAGTTTTCCATGTTTTGGGGAGTTTTAAAACTTAGAAATGGGGCACCTGGGTGGTTCAGTTGGTTAAGCGACTGCCTTTGGCTCAGGTCATGATCCTGGAGTCCCGGGATCGAGTCCCGCATCGGGCTCCCTGCTCAGCAGGGAGTCTGCTTCTCCCTCTGACCCTCCCCCCTCTCATGTGCTCTCTCTCATTCTCTCTCTCTCAAATAAATAAATAAAATCTTTAAAAAAAAAAAAACTTAGAAATGACTAAAAAAATAAAAAATAAAAAAAAATAAAACTTAGAAATGACTAAATGGAATTAACATTATCTAAAATTTGCAACACCAGAAAACAGGTCTCCAAGAGAAATATGTTATACTTACTTTTTTTTTTTTTTGAAGATTTTATTTATTTATTTGCCAGAGAGAGAGAGAGCACAAGCAGGGGGAGTGGCAGGCAGAGGGAGAGGGAGAAGCAGACTCCCCGCTGTACAGGGATCCCAGGACCCTGGGATCATGACCTGAGCCGAAGGCAGATGCTTAACCAACTGAACCACCGAGGCATCCCTGTTATACTCTAATTGAATTTGAGCTATGCCTTTGCAATTTGATGATTAAAAGTGTATTTCAGGCTTTATGATTTCAAAATATTCCTTAATATTAGCAAAATGTCACTTTTAGTATATGTCCAGATAGAAATAATTAAAAAAAATCTTACTCGACCTGCTAGAACAACTAGTAAAATTACAAAAGAGATATGCAAATTTGAGAATAATTAATAAGTCATTTTAATCTTAGTCCATGTTCGAAGTAATATAAAATGTTATAATCTTTTTGAAACAAAATTTGGCAATTTGTTTCAAGATCATAACCTAATAAAATTATGTATGAGAAGAATTCTCCCCAAAACTCTTTGACACCTGAAAAAATAAATGGCACACAAAAAGTTCATCAATTAGTATTTTTTTTCAAATACAAGAATTTTCAGATGTTTTCAAACACAGAATACATTCATCAAAAGTTGATAGGGAAATGTTGGGAAGTAAACAGTAAATATATCCTAAAGTCTCTTCTCAATGTGAAGGAGGCTATAAATGTAGTTGTTTTAACATTAATTCAAATAACTGAAATAAATATATTTGCATGTAAACACATTTACAAAATAATTACAAATAACACCCAGAAGCCTAAAAAAAAGTAAAATTTTATAACTGTACCTCAAATTTTGGAGTGTCTCAGAATTTGTTGATATCATTGTTAAAAGTAAATAGCAAGTCCTGGAATTCACTCCAAGAAATTCTAATTTTATTGTTCTTGAGAGAAGGCAGGTTATCATCATTTTTACTAAAGAACCCCAGGTAATTGTGGTACACATGGTGTTGAGACCATATATTTGAAACATACTGAATTTAAGAAGGAAGAAGAGAAATAATCCTCATGATTTAATTAATAGAGCTCAACTCAGATTTTTTGTAAAGAACTAAAAAATATGGTATAGAGAAATTATAAAAAAAAATTAAGACTGAATACTATGTTGTTGGAATCAACACCCAAAAAATAGATGTACCTTCCTATTTCTTCACATCAGTATATTGGGATTAAAGTCATAGATGTCTGATTGGTGCAATCAAAGTCACATTTCTTAGTACTAGCAGCAAGGGACTCTAGAAAATATGGTGTTTATTTATTTATAATTCTTAATAGTGTTGAAATTCACCCTATTCAGAAAAGTCAAATTGTGGTGAGCTTGTTAAAAAGGATAGTCATCTACAAATGGCTGCTATCTGTTATAGCTTTGAAAAAGAAAATATGGAGGGTATTACAAACACCTATTAATATCTGAAAAAAATATGAATAAATTGGCCAACTTGCTTCTAGTATTAGATAATATCAATGGAAAATGGATATGTATTTTTTTAATAAATGTATAAGAGTGGCTAGTTATTTAAGTCAGTATTCATCTATCTCTAAACTATATTTTAAACTTTAAGCTGGGAAAATAGGTAGAGGTATGTATTAGTCTCATTGTTGCTATAAAAAATTACCACAAACATACTGGTTCAAATTAACATAAATGTATTATATTAAAATTTGGAGTTCAGAATTTTAAAATCAGTCTTATTAGGCTAACATTATGGTGTTTGCAGAACTGTGTCTTTCTGGAAGATCTAAAGGAACGGTTAAGTTTCCTTGCCCTTTCTAGTTTCTGGAAACCACATGCAATCTTTAGCTTATGACCACTTTCTTGCTTCAACCCAACCTCTTGCTTCTGGTGTGACATAATTATGGATATTTTTGGTAAGGTACCAGAATAGGAAAGATCGGTTAGAACCTAATATTGATACATAATAAAGAAGTAGAAAGATACTCTTGCAGTGTGTTTCAAGATGATGGCCCAAAGTTCCAAGAAAAAGAGTGATTGTATGGTTTGGATATCCAACTCCAAGGAAATAAAGCCTTAGAATGTCTCTTCTAAATTGTGTAAGTCAGGATTCTCCAGAGAAACAGATCCAATAGGAGATACATATATATCAGTAAACTTGGAGATTATATATAAATTTTGTTGTTCTCCTGGTATCTATATATATATCTAGAGCTACATCTAGAGAGAGATTTATTATAGAAATTGGCTTATGCAACTATGGAAGTAAAAAAACCCCATGATCTGCTGTCTGCAAGCTGGAGAACCAGGAAACCAAGTGGTATAATTCAGCCCAAGTTTATAGGCCTGAAAAATTGGGGGACTGGTGATGTAATTCTTGGTATGAATCTGATTACTTGAGAACCAGGAGTGCTGATATCCAAGGACAGGAGAAGATGGATCTTTCAACTCAAGTAGAAAGAACTAATTTGTCTTCCTCCACATTTTTGTTCTGTTAAGGACCTCAACAGACTGGCTGATGCCCATCCCCATTGATGAGGATGTATTTTATTTAATGTACTGATTCAAATGCTGTCTTCTGTAGATACCCTCACAGACACACCCAGAAACAGTGTTTTACCATCGCTCTGGGTGTCCTTTAGCTCAAGTTGACATGTAAAAGCAGCCATCACACAAATATAATATGACAATAAACAAAGAATATAAGACATACCATTACAGATATGTGATGAGCAGCATCATGGTGAGGAAAGAGGGCATCAGAAATAAAGCAGAAGAAATAAAAGAAAGCAGACAAAGTTGGGATTACTATTGCTGCTGCTTACCAGCTCCCTCTTAAATAAAAACTAGTGGAAATCAAGTGAAAGAAAGCCCTGTACTGCTGACTCTGATTTATTATTAAAAACACTTTCTAACAGGGGTGCCTGGTTGGTGCAGTCAGTTAAGCATCTGACTCTTGGTTTTGGGTTGGGTCATGATCAATATGGCAGAAAATATACATTCTTGGATCTTAAGCCTGGAAAAATAGTAGTAGTAAATATGTAAATAGCAACCTGGTGAAAATTTACTTAAATATGTTATCTTCCTATGAAGTTATAGGGCTTTTGCTTATTTCATATTACTGCAAAGGACCAATTTTGCCTATTCTAGAATTAAAGCAATAAACACCTAAGTTAACAAAAAGGAAGATCTAAAACAACCAAACTTTACATATCAAGGAACTAGAAATAAAGGCTAAAGTTATGGAGGAAGGCAGTAATAAAGATTAGAGCAAAAATAAATTGAATAGAGTGGAAAAACTCAATGAAACTAAGAGTTGTTGTTTTTTGAAAAGATGAAACTGACAAATTTTTAGCTAAACTAAGAAAAAAACACTCAAATACAGAAATAAGGGGAAAGATTAAAACTGATACCACAGAAATACAAAGGATCATAAGATATTATTATGTCCTACCAAAAAAAGAAAAAAAAAGTCTCCTACCAAAAAGGGCCCAGGACCAGATGGCTTCATTGGTGGTTTCTACCATTTCTACCAATTAATGTCAATCCTTAAACTCTTCCAAAAAATTGAAAAGTAAGCAACACTTCCAAACTCATTTTATGAGGCCAGCATTACCCTGATATAACCAGACAGAAACACTATGAGAAAAAACTACAAGTTAATATCCCTGATTAATGAAGATGCAAAGATCCTTACCAAAATACGAACCAAATTCAACAGAACATTAAAAGGATCAAACATCATGATCAAGTGGGGTTTATCCCTGGAATGCAAGATGATTGAATGTATGCAATTAATAAACGTGATATATCACATTAACATAACGAAGGGTAGAAATCATATGATTATCTAAAGAACTGTAGAAAAAACTTTTAACAAAATCCAAAAAAAGTAGTTGCTTTTCACCTGTAAATCCCAGAAATCTGTGTAAGAGTCAATCAGATCTGTTTGAAATTTGCCAAATATTTTCATATTACTTTTCCCAACTTTATCGTTCACATTCTCATCTATAGTGGTATTTGAGGGCTTTTTACATAACCAATTAAATGGAAATATGTAACATTTATGATTACAATCTTTTTTTATAGCGTCTGTGAAATTCAGTCTTCCTGTGATTATTGTCTTTTGACCTTAGCAACTACACAGCTAAGCAGCTAATGAACACTATAAGATACAATAGTTTTAACTTCTTTTCTGTTTATCTTAAAAGAACATGCTCTAAATTCTGATGTATCTTTTTAACTTCAGTGACATAAAATTTGATGAATGTCTACTAAAATTTGATGAAAGTGTGTTTCACTCCTGGGAGAGTAAAATTATAGTGTCATTTTTATGTTGATGATAATTTTCATAATTATATCAAGTTATGCCTTGATTTTCAGGTATTACAAAATTGGATTTTTACGATATATAAGAGTAGAGATAGTATACAAAAGAATAGTGTATTCTCTTGACAGAGAAATGTATTTTTGAGTTATATTTATGAATGTTTATTTTATTATTTTTTTTCTTGTTAAACATTTGATATTTATTTGATATTTATATTCCATTGCTATCAATAACATCTTTTTCGTTTACCCCCAAAGTCATTGTTTTTTTTTAAAAAAGATGTGTTTAATTTTGAAATGGGTTACACATGCTCACTGTAAACATATTAAAAGGTGTCTTCCATTTATATCTTTTGTACTGTCATTTCTTTCTTCTAACTCATTGTACAATTTTGAATGATTTTCAACAACTGTATTGAGGCATAATTTAATTCCACAAAATTAACTTATTTTAAGTGTACAATCAAGTGATTTTTCATGAATTTAGTAAGATGTGCAGCCACCATCAAAATCCAGTTTAGGACATCCCCACCACTGCAGCAAGGCAGTTGAGGGCCCACGTAGAGCGAACCTCTCTTTCTACTCTTGGTGCCAGGCAAGCACATCTGCGTTCTGTCTCTGTAGATTGGCCTGCTGTAGACATTTCATGCAAGGGGAAACACACTCTGCGATCTTTGTGCCTGACTTCCTCCACTTAGTAGGATGTTTGGGAGGCTCTTCCATGTTTACTGTGTATCAGAACTTCACTTGTTCTTACTGTTGTGTAGTATTCCACATAGGGATAGACCACATTTTGTTTGCCATTCACCAGCTGATGGGCCACTGGGTTGTTTCCACTTCGGTTATTATAAATAATGATAGTGTGAATATTCATGGGCAGAAGTTTTTCATTTTGATGATCTAATACATAATTTTTCTTTCTTTTTTTTTTTTTAAATTTTATTTGATTATGTTATGTTAGTCACCATACATTACATCATTAGCTTTCACTGTAGTGATCCACAACTCATTGTTCTCGTATAACACCCAGTGCTCCATGCAGTACGTGCCCTCCTTAATACCCATCACGGGGCTAACCCATCCTCCCAAACCCTCCCCTCTAAAAGTTTGTTTCTCAGAGTCCATAGTCTCTCATGGTTCATCTCTCCCTCCAATTCCCCCCGTCCATTTTTCCCTTCCTTCACCTGATGTCCTCCATGCTGTTCCTTAGGTTCCACAAATAAGTGAAGCCATATGATAATTGACTTTCTCTGCTTGACTTATTTCACTTAGCATAATCTCCTCCAGTCACATCCATACTGATGTAAAAGTTGGGTATTCATCCTTTCTGATGGCTGAGTGATATTGCATTGTATATATGAACCACATCTTCTTTTTCCATTCATCTGTTGAAGGGCATCTGGGCTCTTTCCACAGTTTGCCTATTGCGGACATTACTGCTATGAACATTGGGGTGCATATGGCCCTTCTTTTCACTACATCTGTGTCTTTGGGTAAATACCCAGGAGTGCAATTGCTGGGTCATAGGCTAGCTCTATTTTTAAATTTTTGAGGCACCTCCACACTGTTTTCCAAAGTGGCTGTACCAACTTGCATTCCCACCAACAGTGTAAGAGGGTTCCCCTTTCTCCACAACCTCTCCAACATTTGCTGTTTCTTTCCCTGTCCATTTTTGCCATTCTAACTGGTGTAAGGTGGTATCTCAGTGTGGTTTTGATTTGAATTTCCCTGATGGCTAATGATGATGAAGATTTTTTCATGTGTCTGTTAACCATTTGTATGTCTTCTTCAGAGAGGTGTCTGTTCATGTCTTCTGCCCATTTTTTGAATTGATTATTTGTTTTTTGGGTGTTGAGTGTGAGAAGTTTTTATAGATCTTGGATATCAGCCCTTTATCTGTGGTGTCCTTTGCAAATATCTTCTCTCATTCTATGGGTTGCCTCTTTGTTTTGTTGACTGTTTCCTTTGCTGTGCAGAAGTTTTTATCTTGATGAAGTCCCAAAAGTTCATTTTTTGCTTTTGTTTCACTGGCCTTTGGAGATGTATCTTGAAAGAAGTTGCTGTGACCAATGTCAAAGAGGTTACTGCCTATGTTCTCCTCTAGGATTTTGATGGATTCCTATCTCACATTGAGGTCTTTCATCCATTTTGAGTTTATCTTTGTGTATGGTGTTAGAGAATGGTCGAGTTTCATTCTTCTGCATGTGGCTGTCCAATTTTCCCAGCACCATTTATTGAAGAGACTCTTTATTCAATTGCATATTTTTTCCTGCTTTGTTGAATATTATTTGACCATAGAGTTGAGGATCAATATCTGGGCTCTATATTCTGTTCCATTGGTCGATATGTCTGTTTTTGTGCCAGTACCATGCTGTCTTGGTGATCACAGCTTTGTAATATAGCTTGAAATCAGGCAACTTGATGCCCCACCCAGCTTTGTTTTTCTTTTTCAACATTTCCATGGTGATTCGGGGTCTTTTCTGATTCCATACAAATTTTAGGATTGTTTGTTCCAGCACTTTGAAAAATGTCATTGGATTTTTATCAGTATGACATTGAAGGTATAGATTGCTCTGGGTAGCATAGACAGTTTAACAATGTTTATTCTTCTGATCCATGAGCATGGAATGTTTTCCCATCTTTTTGTGTCACCTTCAATTTCTTTCATGAGTGTTCTGTAGTATAGACCCTTTACCTCTTTGGTTGGTTTATTCCGAGCCATCTTATGCTTTTTGGTGCTATTGTAAATGGAATTGATTCTCTAATTTCTCTTTCTACAGTTGAATTGTTAGTGTATAAGAAAGCAACTGATTTCTGTGCATTGATTTTGTATCCTGCCACATTACTGAATTGTTGTATGAGTTCTAGTAGTTTGGGGGTGGAGTCTTTTGGGTTTTCCACATAAAATACCATGTCATCTGCAAAAAGAGAGAGTTTGACTTCTTCTTTGCCAATTTGAATACGTTTTATTTATTTTTGTTGTCTGATTGCTGTTGCTAGGACTTCTAGTACTATGTTGAACAATAGTGGCACGAGTGGGCATCCTTGACGTGTTACTGATCTTAAAGGAAAGGCTCTCAGCTTTTCCCCATTGAGGATGATATTCACTGTGGATTTTTCATAGATGGATTTTATGAACTTTAGGAATGTTCCCTCTATCCCTATACTCTGAAGAGTTTTAATCAGGAAAGGATGATGTATTTTGTCAAATTCTTTTTCTGCATCAATTGAGAGGACCATATTGTTCTTCTCTCTCTTCTTATTAATGTGTTCTATCACATTTATTGATTTGTGAATGTTGAACAACGCTTTCATCCTGGGGATAAATCCCACTTGGTCCTGGTGGATGATCCTTTTAATGTGTTGTTGGATCCTATTAGCTGGATTATGTTGAGGATTTTGAATCATTATTCATTAGGGATATTGGTCTGAAATTCTTCTTTTTGATGGGGTCTTTGCCTGATTTGGGGAGTAAGGTAATGCTGGCCTTGTAGAATGAGTCTGGAAGCTTTTCTTCTGTTTCTGTTTTTGGAAACATCTTTGTAGAATAGGTATTATTTCTTTCTTGAATGTTTGGTAGAATTCCCTGGGGAACCCATCAGGCCTTGGACTCCTGTTTTTTGGGAGGTTTTTGAGCACTGCTTCAATCTCCTTACTGGTTATTGGCCTATGCAGGTTGTCAATTTCTTCCCATTTCAGTCTTGGCAGTTTATGGGTTTCCAGGAAGACATCCATTTCTTCCAGGTCGCTTAATTTATTGGCATATAGTTGTTGATCATGATTTCTAATAATTGTTTCTGTTTCCTTGGTGTTGGTCGTGATCTCTCCCCTTCATAATTTTATTAATTTGGGTCCTTTCTCTTTTCTTTTGGATAAGTGTGGCCAGTGGTTTTTCAATTTATTAATTCTTTCAAAGAACCAGCTTGTAGTTTCATTGATCTGATCTACTGTGTTTCCGGTCTCTAATTCATTGATCTCTGCTCTAATCTTAATTATTTCTCTTCTAATGCATGGCTTAGGCATCATTTGTTGCTTTTTCTCTAGTTCTTTAAGGTGTAGAGTTAGTTGGTGAATTCGGGATTTTTCTATTTTTTTGAGTGAGGCTTGGATGGCTAGGTATTTCCCCTTTAGGACTGCCTTGGCAATATCCCATAGGTTTTGGACCAATGTGTTTTCATTCTTATTGGTTTCCATGAATTGTTTAAGTTCTTCCTTGATTTCCTGGTTTACCCAAACATTCTTGAGCAGAGTGGTCTTTAGCTTCCAGTGTTTGAATTTCTGCCAAATTTTTCCTTGTGATTGAGTTCCAGTTTTAAAGCATTATGGTCTGAGAATATGCAGGGAATAATCTCAATCTTTTGGTATTGTTTGAAACCTGATTTGTGACCCAGTATGTGGTCTATTCTGGAGAAAGTTCCATGTGCACTCGAGAAGAATGAGTATTCTGTTGCTTTAGGGTGGAATGTTCTGTATATATTTATGAGGTCCATCTGGTCCAGTGTGTCATTCAAAACTCTTGTATCTTTGTTGGTTTTCTGCCTAGATGATCTGTCTATTGCCCAGAATGGAGTATTGAGGTCTCCTACAATTAACATATTGTAATCAATATGACTCTTTATTTTGGTTAACAGTTGTTTTATGTAGATGGCTGCTCCCATGTTGGGGGCGTAGATATTTACAATTGTTAAGAATGATGTTGTGTCCTTCTGTGTCTCTAACTACAGTCTTTAGTTTAAAATCTAATTTGTCTGACATAAGAATTGCTACCCCAGCTTTCTTTTGAGGTCCATTCGCAAGGAAGGTGGATCTCCATCCCTTCACTTTCAGTCTGGATGTATCTTTAGGTTCAAAATGAGTCTCTTGTACACAGCATACGGATGGGTCCTGTCTTTTTATCCAATCTGCAACCCTGTGCCGTTTTATGGGAGTATTTAGACCATTCACGTTGAGAGTGATTATTGAAAGATGTGAATTAATTGTCCTCATGTTGCCTGTGCAGACCTTGTTTCTATACATTGTCCCTATAAATTTCTTTTGTATATCACTCTTGGGGTCTTTCTCCTTTTATAGAACCCCCCCTTAATATTTCTTACAGGGCCAGCTTAGTGGTCACTTATTCTTTCAGTTTCTGCCAGTCTTGGAAGCTCTGCATCTCTCCATCCATTCCAAATGACAGCCTTGCCAGATAAAGTATTCTTGGCTGCATCTTCTTCTTGTTTAGTATCCTGAATATGTCTTGCCAGGCCTTTCTGGTTTGCCGGGTTTCTGTGGATAGGTCTGACATTATTCTGATGTTCGTCTCTCTGTATGTAAGGAATCTCTTCCCCCTCACTGCCCTTAAGATGGTTTCCTTGGTTCTAAGATTTGCGAGTTTTACTATTCCATGCCGGGGCGTTGGCCGGTTTTCCTTGATCTTGGGAGGAGTCCTCTCTGCCTCTAGGACACGAATGTTTGTTTCATTCCCTAGATTAGGGAAGTTCTCAGCTACGATTTGCTCAAACATATCTTCCCTAGTCCTCTCTCTCTCCACCCCCTCAGGGATTCCAATAATTCTGACATTGGAACATTTCATGGTGTCACTTATTTCTCGGATTCTATTTTAATGGATTCTGAGTTGTTTTTCCCTGGCTGCCTCTTTTCCCTTTTTATTTACTAATTGGTCTTCTCGGTCACTAATTCGTTCTTCTGCCTCGTTTACCCTAGCTGTTAGAGTATCTCGATTAGATTGAATCTCATTGATAGTATTTTTAAGTTCTGCCAATTCAGTTTTCATTTCTGCCCTTAGAGACTCTATGTTGCCATTAATTGATTTCTCCATTTTAGCTATCCTCTTCACAATTGCTAGCCTGAATTCCATCTCTGAAATCTTGATTATATCTGAATCCATTTGTAAATCTGTGGCATAAGTCATAGTCTCTGAGTCTTTCCTATTTTGGGTGTTCTTCCTCTTAGTCATTCTGTTGAGGGATGGTTGAGGGAATGTATAGAGTCCAAATTATTGACCACAATCCAAGCAAGATGCACCTGTTTTCTAGGGACCTTAGGGCTGCTGCCCTCTTGTTTTCCCAGCCTGTCTTCTGGGGGAGGGGCCTGCCATGCTGTTACTCAGGCAACCCTGTTTGGGCAGAATTGCCCTGCCCCCTGTGGCTGATGATGGGCTCAGTGAAAACAGGTTTTTTGGGGCTTCTTTTCTCTGGCGGCTTCCCCTGGTGGCTTTCTGCATCTCTTCCTAGAGTCAGAGTAGAAGAGACTGTTTCCAACCCTCTGCCTCAGAGCAGAGAAATCTCAGTCTGTTCTTCAGTGAGCTCTCCATGCCACACTATCTCCATTTCTGTCTGTGCTGCTATCAACTGCAGCGTCCTGGGTTGTGCGCCCCTCAGCAGTGCTCCCAGTCCTTGCCTCCAGGTCGTGGCTCGTTTCTGCCCTTTGTCCTTCTAAAACCACCAACTGCCCCCATTTCACACGTGCGGCCCCACTGCTCTGGGTTTCAGTTCCAGGGGCTGCCCTAAAATCCTTTCCCCGCCACTACCAGTCTGTGAATCTGTGCCCTGTCCCCAGCACGGGAGGCTATCACTCACTGGCGGTATAGGATCCCCATGGCCAGGGTCCCTCTCCATGCCAGTTATCCTCCTATATCTGTCCGCAGAATCACGGCTCCCTGTTTCATACCTCAAAACCAACCTCCTGCAATATTCTGTTTGTAGAGATCCAGATCTATCTTCTTACGTTTCAGGCTGATTTTGTGGGTGTTCACAGTGGTCTGGTAGATATCCAACTCATTTCCAGGGACTGGTTGGAATAGGGTCCCCTACTCCTCCGCCATCTTTTTCCTCCCTAGTTATGTTTGTATTTGAGTCTTTACTGATTTCTAAAGAGACATGCAGATTTTTCTTCTAATATGGACTATTATTAGTAGTATTTCTAGTAAAAGAATCTTTACTTCCATGTAGTATGGAACAAAAATCTTTATCTTTATAAGGCCTTTTCAGCCTACCTACCTTAACTAATGATAAAATTGGAAATTGCTAAGTTCTGTTGTGTAGTAGGTGCTGCACTTTTTCATTTACTACATCTTTTTCCAGCACCAGAATTTTCCAGACTTGATTATTGCTTGGGTTTTTCTTACAAGAAAATAACATGGACTTCTGTGTTATTAAAAAATATTTTACTAAGATGTTTCTATAAATAGCATGTCAAGCCATAACTCTTTGTGATCATACTTTTTAGTTATAAAAATAAAAAAATACAAATGATTTGAAGTATGAAAGAACAAATTAACAAGAATTATAAAAAGTGACAATCATATTGTTTTCCTAAAACCACCATTTAAGTACTGTATTTATTCTGCCCTTGTATTTTGACTTCAGTGTGTTATATGTAAGTGATGAATCACAAAAGTCTATCCCTGAAACCAATACTACACTATATGTTAACTAACTTGAATTAAAAAAATGTATATATGTATATACAAAAAGTTGATGCTATATACTATGGTATTAATATTAAATATTTGTTGTTAGCTTAGCATAATCAGATTACATACACAACCAAATAACCACAAATATTAGTTTTAATTTTTTTAAATGTTATTTTATTATGTTTTATTAGTCACCATACAGTACATAATTTGTTTTCTATGTTGTGGTCCATGATCCATTGTTTTCATATAACACCCAGTGCTCCATGAAATACGTGCCCTCCTTAATACCCATCACCGGGCTAACCCAACCCTCCACTCCCCTCCCCTCTAAAACCCTCAGATTGTTTCTCAGAGTCCATAGTCTCTCGTGGTTCATCTCTCCCTCTGATTCCCCGCCCCCTTCATTTTTCCCTTCCTTCTCCTAATGTCCTCCATGCTATTCCTTATGTTCCACAAATAAGTAAAACCATATGATAATTGGCTTTCTCTGCTTGACTTTTTTTACTTAGCATAATCTCCTCCAGTCCCAGCCATGCTGATGTAAAAGTTGTGTATTCATCCTTTCTGATGGCTGAGTAAAATTCCATTGTATATATGGACCACATCTTTTTTATCCATTCATCTGTTGAAGGGTATCTCGGCTTTTTCCACAGTTTGGTTATTGCGGACATTGCTGCTATATCACTGACTTGTTATTAACATTCTTGTTAATATAAAGATATCTTTAGTAGTGTGTAGCATTCTGAAATATGATACATGCACATTATGTCTAATCATTACTATAAATGGGAAAGATAAAAACATTTGAAAGTTTGTGCTTGAAAATACTGTACCTAGAATCAATGTCCTTAAGATTTCAGCATTATTCTATATTTTATTTTATGGATTTTGACTTAGGAATGCCTGAGTGAGCCAGGTCACTCAAATCTGACTCAAATCTCTCCTCTTTTCCTCCAATAGAACTTCTGAAAAACATTGTTCACACAGCACATAATGGTGTCATTTGGCTAAACACAGAAAAGTCCACTGTATTTAAATATGCTAGAACATACTTTCTTTTGAATTGTCATCATAATGAAAGATTATAAAATGGGTCAGTTTTCTCTTTTTTTTGTAGATAACAATAGATAACAATTGCATACTGTGATGTTTCAAGAATACTTGAAAAAAGGATGGTTAAATATAAAAGAATATATCAGGACAATTTTATATGCTTCTAAAAGAATAGAAAATGTTTTGTTATTTTTGTTTTTTAAGTATTTATATTTTCCATCAGCCTTTACAATATTCCACACTTCAGAATTCTAGAATTTTCCTTTCTCCATAAATGTCATATATATTCTCCTATGAAGTCTGTTGTAACAGGGGCATACTGCTAGATAATGCCTTTATATTGATGCTTAAATAGACAAGAAGAATGCTTGGGTAAGTTCTGGTGGTGGTGAGTCTGCATTATATAATATGTTAGGAACTAAGTATATGCAAAATAAAAGAAGAATGAGAAATGTCAGTGTTGTTTTGGGATTTGATTAACATTATCTTGAAGTTTAGCCTAGTACTGCATAAGTTCAAATGCTTCCAGGTTGGGAAACATTGTGGCTTTGAGGAATTTCCTTAATCAGAACTTCAATTTCTTTACATGTCAAATGTGATAGGAATACCTACTTAGTATGATTATTTTGAAATTAAAATGGTTAACAATTATATTGTACTTAACACAGAGGTCTACATGACCCAGAGCTTGGCATTCACTAAAAGAGTGTGATTGTTATTACTAGAAACAGAATTTGTGTTTGGTCTCCTGAGACAAATTAGCATCCCGTCTTTTCTTTGGTTAACGGGAAGGGGTAGATCAAAGTAGGGAAGAAAATACCTGCTTTATCACTTCTACAGCATTATACAAAAAGTTTTGTGTAGTTTGTTTAGACCAAGGGAGTAATTTTTCAATGGAAACAAAGCTATAAATGGTAGCTAGTTCCTCAGACAAACCCACAGAACTCTTTTTAGGCCGTAATGTAGTTGAAATAATGTGTAATTGTAATGGAAAATAGTAGGGAAATAATACTGTTGCAATACTACCAATTAAAACAGAGAAAAATAGAATAAAAATTAATTCTACTTTTTATTGCATTATTGGGCTGACTGAAAACATTAAATTAAAAAATGAAGGAATGATCACCCAAGATTCTGTAGAAATTCTGAGAGTCACTTTCTGGTATTTTCAGAGGCTTTTCAGAATGGTTACACTGCTCATTAAAATGAATCCGACATCATTTTGTTTTCTTTTATCTTTCTTTTTTCCACTTCAAATACAATGAAAAGATAATTAAGAGGAAAAGAGAAAATGAATTAGAGAATATATTCTCCTGATATGGAAGAGTGAAGGAGTTCAGGATAGGAGAGAGAAGAAAAGGCAGGTTATTGTAGAGGGGAGTGGGAGTTTATTGAGAAAGGAAAGGGGAGAGAGGGTATACCCACTGAGTGGAAGAAAAGTACAAACGAATAGTGGAAAAGGAAGAGAGAGGAGTGGAATTTGTTGAAGAGTTCTATGCAATATGAGACATGGGAAAATTTTTTTAAAATAATTAATCCATAGTGTAAGGATCTTATTGCCATATGAATCAGCCTCCTACAAGGGTGAAATTTCATTAATATCTTAAAATTTCTAAAAAAATACAATAGTTTTGCATTCTACAAGAAAAAGGTGAACACAATGGAAATCACTGACTTTTCTTAAATCCGTCAAAGAACTGAGGTCCTGGGACAAACTCCCACCCAGCATTTTGAAAAATAGGAGAGTACTGAGAATCATAGTCCAGATCAGCTCACCTGGAGCAGAAGCTCTGAGTCATATACTGGTAAGAACACTTGCATGGTAATTTTAACAAACTGCTGGAGACATAATAAGAAACCCTTGGAGATCCCAGTTTTAGGGGGCCCTTTTAGTTTTGTGGGTTTACTGATAGGAACCTCATTGGGTTCTCAATATGATGATCCTAGAAAAATCCCCTCATGTTTCCTGTTTTGGATAGATGGGATGTAAACATTTAAAAATATATCCAAAGCATTCCATATAACAGAGGCTTGTTAAAAGGAAATTAATTTACTAGAGCCTTATTAACTGGGAAAAAGGATATTAGCCAACTTCAGCCTTTCTAGCATGCCCATCTCACCTAAGATAAGGAAAAAATAGTCCTAAGAAATACTTCTGACTGGCACAGGGCATATACTTAGATCTATTAAGAGACTGAGAGTTAATCATAAGCTTACAGAACACTTTCTCTACCCCACACCTTACCACATCAACAGGGTTCCAGTATAATAACAGAGGATTATAATGGAAACAGCTGTGTGAGTGAAGACGTTCGTAGAGAAACCCACAAATAAGGGAGAAAAAGAAAAAAAATCCAAGGACACTGTAGGAAACAGGCCTCCTACACCTACAGCCACAACAAATATTAAACACAGCCATGCTTCTATCCAGATTACCATTAGAACACGTTAAAGCCCATTTACCCCTTTTTTTGTTACCCAATACATTATGTCCAACTTTTGACCCAAAAAACACAAAGCATGCTGAAAGATAATCAAAAACACAGTTTGAAAAGATGAAACAAGCATCAGAACCAGACTCAGTTATGACCCAGATTTTGGAATCACCAATAGATAGGGAATTTAAAATAAATACAACTGATATGTTAAGATCTGTAAAGGAAAAAAAAAATAGCATGCAAAACAGATGAGTAATGTAACCAGAGAGAGGGGTATTCTAGGATAAAATTAAAAGAAATCATTAGAAATCAACAACACTAACAAAGTGAAAAATGCCTTTGATGGTCTAATCAGTAGACTAGACACAATAGAGAAAGAATCTGAGATCTTGAAGCTAGAAGAATGGAAATTTTCCAGACTGAAAAAGAAGAGAAAAAAGAATGAATTAAAAAAAAAAAAAGACCTGTGGAACAATAACACACGGTGTGACATGCACATATATTTGTAATTGGAATACCAGAAAAGAAAGAGAAAGAAACAAAAGAAATGTTTGAAGCAATAATGACTGAGAATTTTCCAAAGTTAATGACAGGCACCAAACTACAAACATAGGGAACTCAGAAAACAGCAAGCAGGATAAATACCAAACAGTCTGGGGACGCCTGGGTGGCTCAGTCAGTTAAGCGTCTGCCTTAGGATCAGGTCATGATCCCAGGGTCCTGGAATCGAGTCCCACATGGGGCTCCTTGCTCAGTATGGAGCCTGCTTCTCCCTCTGCCTGATGTTCTCTCTGCTTGTGCTCTCTCTCTCTCTCTGACAAATAAATAAATAAAATCTTTAAAAAAAATACCGAACAGTCTGTATCTGGGCATGTCATATCCAAATTTTGGAAAACCAAAAACAAAAAGAAAATGGTGAAAGAAGTCATAGTAAAAACAAAACAAAAATGCCTTATATATATTGAAGAACAAGGATAAGAATAATATTCAACTTCTCTTCATGAACCATACAAACAGGAATAGAATCAAGTGAAATAGTTAAACTTTTGGAAAAAAAAACACCAATCTATAATTCTGTGTGCAGCAAAATTATTCTTCAAAAGTGAAGGAGTCAAAGACATTCTCAGGCAACAACTGAGGAAATTTATCACCATTAGACCTGTCTTGAAAGAAATATTGAAAATTCCTTAGAGAGAAGGAAATGATACAGATCAGAACTCAGATAAACATAAAGAGAGTGAGAATGTTGGAGACAGGTTTTAAATTACTTGCACTTCCTATGAAATGTTATTTGAAAGTGGACTTAGATTAGTTGTAAAGGTATAATAGATATATTGCAAACACTAGGACCACTAGTAAAAAAAAAAAAAGTATAATTGATATGCTAAGGACAGAGAAAAAATGGAATCATGTAAAATGCTCAATTATAACCAAAGAGAACAGAAAAAAAAAGGAGGGCTGAGGACAGAAAAAGAAATCATGAACATGTGCAACAAATAGAAAACAGAAACATAATAAATATTAATGAAACTATATAAATAATCACTGTAAATGTACGTGGCCTAACTACAGTAATTAAAAGACAGAGATTGTCAGAATAGATTTAAAACAAAAACAAAAACAAAACTCAACTATATGTTGTCTACAAGATACCTACTTTGAATATAAAAACCAAGATTGGTTAAAAGTAATGGTATGAAAAGATAGAACATGCTGATAGTAAATCAAAAGAGAGTGGGAATGACCATATTAATTTCAGACAAAGCAGACTTTAGAGCAAGGAAAATTATCAGAGATAAGGTGGGGAATTACTTAATGATAAAGTGGTCAATTCTTCAAGAATATATAATAATTCTTAATATGTAGGCACCCAACATTAAAGCATCAAAGTGAGAATTACGTAAGGCAAAAACTGATAGAACCACAAGGAGAAATGGACAAATCTATTATAGTTGAAGATTTTAAAGATTTTTTTTTTAAAGATTTTATTTATTTATTTGACAGAGAGAGACATAGCGAGAGCAGGAACACAAGCAGGGGGAGTGGGAGAGGGAGAAGCAGGCTTCCCGCAGAGCAGGAAGCCCGATGTTGGACTCAATCCCAGGACCCTGGGATCATGACCGGAGCCGAAGGCAGATGCTTAACGACTGAGCCACCCTTATGTCTGAACAAAAACCTGCACATGAATGTTTATAGTAGTGTTATTCATAATTGCCTAAAACTGTTGGCATCCAAGATGTCTTTCAATATTTGAATGGACAAATTGTGTTATGTACACGCAATGCAGTATCATTCAGCAGTAAAAGAAATGAGCTAGCAAGCTGTACAAAGACAGGAGAAACATCAAATGTATATTGCTAACTAAAAGAACCCAATCTGAAAAGGCTACATATTCTATGATTCTAAGTAAATGATATTCCAGAAAAGGCAATACCGTAGAGATATTAAATGTTCCTGAGTCCACACAGATATAAATAAATGGTTAAATAAATTAACAAATAGGTGAGAAGAGACAAATCTGTTAAAAATAATTTATGTAGATATTCTATTCTAAAGAAAGAGAAATATAACTTTCACTCAAGTGTGGGTTGCACAGTGACTTCCTTCCAAAGAGTAAAGCATGGAAATGGGAGAAGGGAGAGAAAAATAACTCTCTATCAGAGAAACTTGAGAAGCACTTGGTATTATAAGTAAAACAGTCTTGATAAACAGACCTATCAAGGTTAAAAGTCAAATCATGTTGATATATGATGTGATGAAAATGACAATTTCCTCTAGTAATTGCCCCCCGAATCCATAACCCCAATCTAACCATTAGAAAAACATCAGGCAAATTTTAATAGAGGGACAGTCTACAATATATTTTCAGTATTCCTTAAAACTGTCAAGATCATCAAAACTAAGGAAAGTCTGAGTAGCTGTCAGAGCCAGAGAAGCCTAAGGAAACATGACAACTCAATATTCTTTGAAATCCTGGATAGCATCCTGGAACAGAAAAAGATGTTAAGTAAAAAGAAAGAAAATCTGAATTAACTGTGGACTGTGAATTAACAGTAAGATTTCAATACTGGTTCATTAATTTTAAAAATATACTATAGTAATATAAGATATTAATAATAGGGTAAATGGTGTTTGGGGGAGGGGGAGGTGGTATATGGGAACTCTATGTATCTATGCTCAGTTTTGTGTAAATTCAAAATTGTTCAAAAACGTAAGGTCTGTTATAAAAACTGAATGTATTTAATAAAGTATTTCTCATTACAACTGATGTTTGATTTTCATTTTCATTTTTTTTTTATAACAGTCTGAAAAGCAAGGTCCTGGGAAGAAGATTAAAAGAAAAAAATGTGTGAAGAAGTTGTTGACCTATACATTCCCCCAGGAGATGTAAGCCTAAATTAATTGGCTTGCCTTTAGGATATTTTGTTGCAGATATTTTCATTGCCTTGAGGGTGTTTTAAGAATGGGAAATCACTGGGTAGAGTGTGTATCATTCCAGAATGGAAGATATATGTAATGACTATGTTTCTAACTAATAAATAACATATTGTCTCTATTAATGAAGAGAAAGTAAATCTTCAACAAACTTCATTGTCCGTAACTTTATCAGATGAGGAAATAATGGAGAAGTATAGGATACATTATTCTTACTATCAGAAAGATACTGATACTAAAATACAAAGTTTTAAAAATAGCAATGGTTCATTTACTGGTGTACACACACACGCACACACACACATAGACACACACACACACACACACACCCCTCTTAGAACAGAGTGTAGATAAGGAAAGGAAAATGGCAAAGTATATAAGCAATGCTCAGGGAAGAAAAGATACGTAAATTAAATTCTAGAAGTTATATTTCATCCAAGCACCCTCAATTCCTTCATTGTTTCAAACATTTATTAAGTGGCTACTACAAACCAACCTTATCTAAACCCTGGAGCTATAGTGGTGACCAAAACAGAGAAGGACTCTGCTTCATGGATCTCATGATTCCAGTGGGATACAACAGGTAAAAGCTACTAGATAAATTAGTATGTAGCAAATGACTTAATTCAAGTAACACGAATGCCATAAAGAAAACAAAGCAGGGTAATTGTATGGACAGTGATTGGATGAAGGTGTTTTAGATAAAGTGATCAGGAGGCAATTTCTAATAAAAATTGAAATTTAAGTATATAAATGATGAAGAGAAGTTATTCTTGTGAAGATTTTGAGGAGGAGAATACCAGGAAAAGTGAACAAAAGTATATGAGACTGATGTGATTAGAACAACCTGCTAGAGGAGAGTCTGCATTGACAAACTCAGTGAGGTAGCTGATTGCTAGGCCATGTGAGGTTTTGCACACTACTGGAAAGTGTCTGGATGTATTCTTTCTGAGAAAGGAAGCAATCAGGATTAATGGCAAATAAATGATATGACCAGATTAAATATTTAAAGAAATACATTGTCATATAGGTTATAGACTGCAGTGAAACAAGGGTGGAGACAAGGTGACCAAATTTACATTACTGAAATATTTAAGGTGATAGCTGAGAGAGGTAGGTAGAGTATAGTAGACTTGGAAGAAGATGTATTTCTGAAAGGAGACTCAAAATAATTTGCTCAAGAATCAGATGAGGCAGTGCAAGAAAGATGACACCAATTTGTTTTGATCTGAGTTACTAGATAAACAGACTTGGCACCTGGGGAAGACAGGAGAAAAAAAAGGATATTTTTTTGTAGAGACAGTGGACAAGTGTTATGTTTTGAACATTTGCTATTTTAGATGTTTATTAGACATGACAGTTTGGAATTGATTGTTTACTATTTTACTAATATACATTATGTATTTTCAATTTGGCTGTAACTCATTGAAGACAAGACCATTTCTGTTTTTCCGACATTATCTGTTACATGTAAAGGACATAATTGGAACAAATATGTAATAGTTAATGAATTCTAAATTTATATCTCCAGCCTGGACTTTCCCCCGGAACTACAGACATTTATTTTTAACTACTTACTGGATATCTCTATTTGATGTTTAATAGTCATCTAAAACTTAACATTTAGAGACTGAGCCTTTGATATTCTCTTCCAAACTGATCACCCAGTAGTGTTTGCCATCTCCCTAAATGGTAACTCTAGTCTCGCAATTGCTCAAGTCATAAAATTTGTAGCCTTTGATGACTCTGTTTTTTTCTAACATTCCACATGCACTCCATTAACAAATTCTATCAGCTTAGTAATGGTATAGGGTAGAATAGTAATGAGCATTTATTCAGAATTTGTTTACTCCTCCATGTATTTACTACTACCTTGATTGCTACACCTCTAGTCCAAGCTACATCACTGACACCTTGATTTTTGCAATAGTCCCATAAATGGTTTTCCTGCTTCTTGATTGCATACAATTCAGTATATTTTCAATGGCAGTTAGAATAACACTGTTAAAATGTAAGGTGGATACAGTTGCTTCTCTGTTTATTTTGGGGGCTTTTCATCTAAATCAGAATTAAAGTCAAAGTCTATATAATGACTTGCAAAACCTTTATGAACTGGACACTGTTATCCTTCTTTACTAATTTCTGTCTCTCTTTTCTACTCACTTTGCTTTAGGTGCTTGGGCTCTTGAGTATCTCTAGACCCTACTAGTCAGTCTCCTTTAGCCTTTGCTCTTCTCCCTAACTGGAATTTTCCTTCCCAGATATTTCATGACTTGCTGATTCATCAGCTTCATTTCTTCACTCAAATATCACCTACTTAGTGAATCCTTTCTGGCAAATTCTCTATGAAACTGTAATTTTCTTATTTCTTAAAATTTCTTTTATTTAGCTTTATCATTTTCCAAAAGAGTTCATATTCATTTTTTGTCTTTTATTTACTATCACTAGGAGGAAAGCCCTGTAAAGATTGCAATATATCCATTGTTCCTAGAAGATTTTCTGGCACATAATCAACATTCAAAATTATCTGTTGAATTGAAAGAATAAATGAATCATCAAAGATAATTTGCTGAATTAATTTAAAACAGGCTAATTTTGGGGTGCCTGGGTGGCTCATCTAGTTGAGTGTCTGACTCTTGATTTCCCCTCAGGTCATGATCTCAAGGTCAGGAGATCGAGCCCCCCTTCAGGCTCCATGCTCAGTAGGGAGCCTGCTTATGATTCTCTTTCTCCCTCTCCCTCAGCCCCTCCCAGCCCTACACACACTCTCTCTTAAAAACAAAGAAACAAAAACAGACTAAATCTGAAGTGCTGACCTTTCTTGTCTCAGTTAATGTGACTCATTAAATTATGGCACTAGTTTTGTCACTGTAGTCAAATTATTTCATGTAAATTATGTAAATTGAATGTTTAGAATAAAAATTTTGTTAAAATCAAAATGCAACTAATGAATCATTGAACACTACATCAAAAACTAATGATCTACTCTATATTGGCTAACTGAACATAATAATAAAAAAATTAAAAAAATAAATAAAGCAAGTTTCTGCTAAAACCTAAGTAGCTACAGGTTTCAAAATGATGAGTAGTATTTTTGGGGGTTGTTTTCTAAACAAGAATACTGAAATAGATCATGGAAGGAGAATGGATTAGTGTGGTTAAAGTGCAGAAGGAGAAGCTATAAGAGACACATTGAGTTATTTCTGTATTATTGACTCCAACATAGCAAAATCAGTTTTTCTTGTGTCCCTTCTCTTCTAGTTTACCTAATTTGCTGAATTCTCTGCTTTTACTGATGCCTTCTTGCCAATCTGGCAAGCTGACCCCCTGGTAGAAAACTACACTATTCACAAGACATTTTTTTTTCTTTTGGTACAGTCACCTGATCTTTTTCTCCTAATTCATACTTCTCCTCCATTGAGTTTCACAATACCTACCTAATATGTTCTTTTGTACAATTCTCTTCACTACACACTTCATAATACATTTTACTTCAATGTAATCTTTATAAAACTCTCATCTAATAAGGCCACTGAACTCTAGGAAAAGTTTTTTCTTTTACATATAAAATATTGAATTTGCTTATCTTAAAAAAGCCAGCTCAATAGATTACCCCTATCTGTCTTCCTGACCCATCTAACCATAATTCCTCACCTTGAACTGTTTCTTTATCTGTCTTCCCATCATTTCTAACATCTCTCTTATTATATTACAAGTATTTATTTTTGTTTCCATCATCCCAGATGTATAGAGAAATCGTTGAAAGAATAATTTAACTCGTTTTCACTTTTGCATTGTTGTCTGGCATTGAGTAAGTATTGAAAAAGAAAGTGTTTTTACACTAGCTGCTTTCAATTTAAATAAAAAAAATACAGCTAAGATTGCTAATGGAAGGAAGGAAGAAAGAAAGAAAAGGACAGGAAGGAGAAAGATAAGAAGGGGGTTGGTGCTTGGGTGGCTCAGTTGGTTAGACGTCTGATTTTAGCTCAGGTCATGATCTCTGTGTCCTGGGATTAAGCCCTGTATCTGGCTCGTCACTTAGAGGGGAGTCTGCTTGTCCTTCTCCCTTTCCCTCTGCCCCTCCTCTCACTCCCATGCGTGAGTGTGCGCGCACAAGTGCTCTCTCTCTCTCTCTCAAATAAATAAAACCTTAAAAAAATAAAATAAAGGAGAAAATAACAATGTATTCAAATTTCCTTAATTTCAAATATGATAAATTTGTACTATGAAATATATTTGTATATAAATATATTCTGTAGAGATATAAAATAAACTAATACACTTACTTGTAAAAAAAAAAATCAACCCCATGTTGGGAGTTAAACAAAGATAAACAAACCCAGCTATTTATCATCTTGAACCAAATCAAAACACTGTACCTTAATGTATTTTGTATTCATAGAAGTGGATAGGAATTATTTTTCTCTTAAATGCATACATTATTAAATTTCACAGTCTATTTTAGAAAATCAAGTAAAGATATTACATGCCTAAATTGGCAAATGTGAGATACTGAGTTGTTTTTCTCCCAGAAATTTGGATGGAAACTGGATTGTTTGTCTTCATTTTGATTTATTTAAATAATGACATCAATATTCTACATTAAATTTTGGTTGGAAGCTTGGCTTTGAGAAAAGAAAGTACTATACACAATCAAATTTTAAGACAATAAAGGTCTAAACCACAGACCTAAGTATTTTAATTTTACATCACTTTTGATATGGCTAAACACTTCATATTTACAACAACAACAAAAAATCCACTGACATCACTTCTATTTGTTTCTCTAATTTGGCTGCACTCTTGACTTTTCCCATCTTCAGCAGAGAGCCAACCTGCCCAGGGGAAGCCTTGATGCACATCCAGCTGCTGATTGGTATATGCCTCACAGCCTGGTGCTGATTCTTTCTCTGAGAAATTGGAAAAGCTACTACAGGATGCTGGGATGCTTTAATGGAGAAGAGGTAAGTGAACAGATTATCCTTTAGAACTGGCCACATTTCAGTTTCCCTATTGAAGAACTGACTTCAAGAAGGTTTTTGTTTTGTTTTTCTCTATCCCTTTTACTCTTTTGTGCTTTGTTCTCTCAACCAAATCGTCCCTATCCTGCGTATTGTGGGTCTCCTATTTTATTCTCAAGGTACATAGCCTTATTAGCACAATGCCACCTGGCTGTGTTTTTAATCTGTATTGGGTAGCCATCTACCTCCCACATGGTATCAGGAAGATAGTCTCTTGATAATTACCATGGATGGCCTAATGGGTCTCTCTTTATAGATTAGGAAGCTGTCCAGTGCTCAGTATTTCTCTATCTCAGCAAAGGACAGGCCAGTCTATGTCATAGGACAACAACTTGATTTAATTTTTCATATGCCTTTTTGATTAAGTACTCTGGTGTGCAGAAGAAGCAAAGGGGACAATTTTAGTTTGTTTATGCTTGAGGAACATTGTGAAGTGAAGGAAGCACTGTATTGGGAGTCAGAAAATTTGCACTGTGCTCTTCCATCTGTGTCTTCCTGGCTGGGTGATCATCCTCCTTCTCTTCCTCTGGGCCTCAGTTGCCTAAAGTAAAGTAGAATATAACCTCTACCTGTGTAAAGTGGGCCTGCACTAATTAATATGAGGTTCTTTGCAAATCTGTATTTCAGTCACAGTAAAGATAAAAAGGCTCATCTGAAATGTACCAGTTCTCAAAATAGTCTTCACCCAGAGTGGTGATAGAAATGCAGTTTATTGAATGTTTACTCCCTATCCAGTATGATAAAGGCATGGAAATAAAATATTGAGCAAAATCAACAACGTTCCTAACCTCACTGAGATTACTAAAGAAATGAAGGGTGATGCACTAGGTATTGTGATTGATTAGAATGCCATGTGCTGGCCACCTTCTTTATGCTTGAGTGTTCTCATTGTGAACAATTACTTGTTCTCTCTATCAAAAGTATCAAAATAAATGGAAGTGCTTAATGAAATTTTCCTGCTTTCTCATAATTAGCATTAAGAACTTTATCTAAGGATGTGGAGATATGGAGAGCTCTGCTTACATTTCAAGTTCAGAGAACCTCTAGCTCTTTTTTCCAAGCTGAGGGGCACCAAGGATTAAAAGAACATGCAAATTTAGCCATCTCATAAGAAAAGAGGTTCAAGTTTTGGGGGGATACCATGTGCTGGAAGAGAAACCATTCTTTATTCCTCTCAAATCTCTTTTCGGAAGTTCTTTTCTTTGGGGAGGGTGTAGGTTCTGGGCTGCTTTTTCTATACTAAACAGCAGAGTGAAGAATTCTGTAGTGTTAAGCCAGGTGCATTCCCCCACCATTGCTTTTGCACTTTGCTTATGACATGTTGCAGATGTTCTCAGATTTGGGAAATCTTCCAACCTTCCTCAGTGTACTAGCTCCACACCTGCTACTCAGATTCAGTACCAATCCTGAGAATGTAAAAGGCCAGGAAGCTTCTTGTGCTTCTGACTTCCTGCCTATCTCTCCCAGGCATTTAAAGTGTTTTTAGATACGTGGAAATAACTGGTCTAACTGGTCCCTACTCTCTCTCTCTGGTACTTCCTTTCAGAAACAAAATGCCTTCTTCCTCTTTAATGTGCACCAACCCCTTTTGTCTATTACATGACTGTCATTATGGTAGGCAGAATTCTAAAGATGCATCCCTCCCCCCAGATTCTTGTCCCCTGATTATCAAGCAAACAGTAACCTAGATACTGCTGTGAAGGGATATTGCTGGTAGAATTAAGGTTGCTAATCGAATCGGCTGACTATAAATTAGGGAGATTATTCTGGATTTTCCAGGTGGGTCCAGTGTGATCACATGAGCCCTGAAAAGCAGAAGAGGAAGGCCCAAGAATGAGTCAGAGAGATGTAGGAGCATGGAAAGCAGGGGAGGTTTGAATCTTAAGACAAACCAGACTCACTGTTGCTGGAAGGAAGCCACTTGGAAAGCACAGGGAGAGGCGGGGACTATCTAGGAGCAAAGATTCCTTGTTGACAGCCAGCAAAGAAATGGGGATTTCAGCTCTACAACTACTTGGAACTGAATTTTGCCTGAATAAGTCTGGAATTGGATTATATCCAGAGCTTCCAGTAACCTTGCCAACATCTTGATTTTAGTCCTGTGAGATCTATGACAGATCTGACCCACAGAAACTATCAGGTAATAAATTTGTGTTGTTTTAAGTTGCTAAATCTGTGGTAATTTGTTGTGGCAATAATAGAAAACAATATAGTCACATCTTCCTCCTGCTCTAAGGTGCATTTGCCTTCCTGTCCCTGCGGGAAAATTATAGAAGTAATTCAGGAAGCTGGATCAACGAAAGGAAAAACAAATTGGTGGGAGGCAAAATATTATTCCCTTTATACTTTTTAGCTTTATATTGATGTGATGACTCTATAATTAGATTATAAAACAGTTGACAGACATTACATACAGAGTAGGTTCTAAAATTGTGTGTGTGTGCATGTGTATGAGAGAAAGAAAGAAGTTTGGATTAATATTTCTTCATATGTTCTTATATTAAAATATTAATTGAACTTCATATAGTCAATCCAGTATTCTTTCAACTGAACCTCATTAAAATTCCATGAATTAGGGGTGCCTGGGTGGCTCAGTATTTTAAGTGTACAACTCCTGACTTTGGCTCATGTCATGATTTCAGGGTCATGAGATCGAGCCCCGTGTTGGGCTCCCTGCTCAGCGGGAGTCTGCTGAAGATTCTCTCCCTCTCCATCTGCCCCTCCCTCCAATCACACATACTCTCTCTCTCTCAAATAAATAAATGAATCTTAAAAAAAAAAACCTCCATAGAATTAAGTATCTTTCATGTTTATTACATATAAAGAAGCAGGCTTGGAAATTTTAAATGGTCTGCCTAATGTCAATGAGATGAAATTCAGACTGTGCAAAATGGAGCAAACCTTAGGGGAATTAAATATGTAAAATTAGTGAAACTGCAAAAATCACCTGAGGTAAACAGGGCTTGGAGAAAACCCGAAAGATAGCTTGGCTAAGTGCAGGAATACCAAGGGGTAGCCTGCATTTCACTATTTGTCATGGTAAGAATACATGAGTTTTCCATTGATTAAGGGAACATCTTGTTTGCTATAAAACTTAAGTTGTCTTATCATTATTTCAAAGTGAGGTTGCCTCCTGTGACAAAAACAAGCAAACGAACAAGAAAAACCCAACCTGTTAAGTAGACCACCATCGTAAGCACTCAACAAATGTTAAGCATAATTATACTACACAGTCACTATGTCAGTGGCTCATCTGAGGAACATTTAAACTTAAAAAGAAAAAAAAAACTTCTTGTAATAATTTTAATAGGTGTGGGTGAGAAGTAGAGACAAGAGGGATAGCTTAGATGGATCTCCTGTGCAGACCAAAATCCTGTGGTACCTTCTCTATAATCATACATCGTTCTCCTAAGGGAGCCAGCATTTGAGTACCTGCTATCAAGAAGTAAATGAAAACTATTGAGTTTTAGCTGAAAAATTAGTAGCATCCTACACAATGAGGAAAACAATTTCTGTGCCACTAATGTGGACTTTTCATTTTTCCTCTTCTTCTGCATCTTTCCAAATAGAGCAATAAGTGCAATAAAGGGTCTTTGGATAAGAGCAGATATTGTCTCCACCCACACCAAGCTATGGAAGGAGGACTTTGAATCAAATATGTGAATGAAGTTTGAAAAAAAAAAGATTGAAAATTCGTGGGCTCAAATGAGAAGCAGTTATAGTAATCAGCTACACAGTGGGGAGGGATATTTTAAAGACTGTAGCAAGTATTTAGAAAAAATAGGAATATTTTCTACTTATAATTTAATTATTTTCAATTTATTGATCAAACTTATTTCATATTACATTATTTACATCATGAACTGTGTGTCTATACATAAGTTTGTGTGTGTGTATACATACATACATATATATACACATATATATATAATATGTATATTATATATAGTATATATATTAACCTAGGAGTATCCTACTAGAATTTTCACAAGAAAAATTTCAAATTTGTTGAAATGCTCCTCAGATGAACCATTAAGTTCGTGTTTATGCAGCATAATTGTACTTATTATAAGTAAGACACAATCCTAAATTTTTTATATGTGTAATATAATTTAATTTATCAAAACTGCCTAATAACTTTGTGAGATGAGGAAACCGAGGCACAGTGAGTTTAAATACCTTGCATATCTCCAAATTATAAAGTACCAGAACTAGGATATGAACACTTGACATTGTTCACTGGGGCTTTTGTACCAAACTTCCTGTTCATGGAAAAAGTATGAAAGGTTCAGGTCAGAAATTCAAAGTTCACTCCAAATTGTTGATCAAAAGCTAGAAGGACCAATCACAGTTAATGAAAAACTCAGCTTACTTTTCAAACATAATACTTATTTTGACAAGCCCTTGTTCATTGCCTTGACACATGATAAACAAGTTAACATTATTAAAAAAAATACATTTCCAATAATTTCTTTGAGTTTTGCCTCTCCTCCCTTTCTTCTTTTTTTTTTTTCCCCAATGACAGGGAAACATTATTGAGGTCCCAGGTCTATGGGGCTGGTCAGGAGGCTTTCCTGGTGGGCAAAGAAAGAGCTGGTGGCAGGGCCTTATTTAACCTTCTTGGCGCAAAAGTGGTTGGGGTGGCTGCACTTCTTGTATCAGTTGACTGTGCAGGGGTTCAGGCGAGCATTAACACATGTGGCAGATCATCTTATCACAGTTGTACTTCTGGGTGAGCTGGAGAAGGCTCGGTAATGCTGCCTTGAAGGAGAAGCACCAAGTGCATGGTGGGACTCTTTCTGAATATTGTGTCTGAAAGGGTACGGCCATCCTCCAGCTGTTTGCCCCACAAAAATCAGATGCTGCTGGTCAGGTAGGGTGCCCTCCTTGTCTTGGATTTTGGCTTTGATATTCTCAGTGACATTATTGGGCTCAACCTGGGGGCAGTAGGAGGATAGTTGTCTTGTCTGTTGTGTCTTCACAAAGATCTGCATTTCTGGGTCTGTCTCAAGGCCACCACCAACCCACTCTGACACCTTTTTCCTTTCCTTTCATCTTTTATCCTTCTGGAATTCCTACTAGATTTATGTTAGAGACTTGCATTTGATCCTCTATGTCTCAATTATAATTATTTTCCCATCTCTTTCTCATTATCTTGGCCTTATGAGATTATAGTGCTATAATAGGTATGTAGGGATTTGTTGAGTACCTACTCAGTGCACATTGGCATTCACAACAGCCTAAGATGCAAAGACTATTAAAATTTGTGTTTTACAGATGAAGAATCTGAGTGTAACAAGGAGGTTAAATATTCAAACCAAATCAGTTTGACCTGTGCTAAATCTTGCATTTACTTCTGGTTTCAGTTCATTTATTTTCCCTTAGCAAGATTAAGTCCACTCTTTAGCACACCTATTGAAAGTCTTAAAAATATAATTTCAATGATTATAGTTTTCAGTTCAAAGATTTTCAAATGATTAATTATTAATTTCTCTGTACATTAAACCTCCTATTTTTTTAATACTAGGAACACCTCTACATTTTGAGAATTTAAGCTTACTTTTTACAAAATATTGTACTTATAATTATTTGATCTCTATTTCTGTAGATGTAAAGTTTCCTACCTATTAGATTATTCAAATATTGAAAATTCTCTGTAAGTTCTTCATCGTGCACTCTTTACTAGAGTAGTAGTTTCTTAACAGCCTCAATAAAAGCTCTTTATGATATAAGAAGCAGATATCATACTATCAGTTTGTTTCCAAAACCTCACCCTCTGCAGATCAGCAGTTTTGGCCGTGTAGCCATATGTGACACAGACCAAATACTTATTTGTGGGTGCATTTACTTCGGCCCTCTGAGTATTCAAACTGGCACATGTCGGCTTCCTCCCAAATTGAAGAGCAAAGGTAATTCAACCAAGGTAATAAATGGACACTGGTGTTTGAGTTCTGGGGATCATGCACGGAGCCTGGTCTCCTCACCCCACCCCACTCTCTATATGTAGAATCTTCGACTGGTCCCAAGCTCCTAGTGGGTTAAATATTTGCTACCTTTGGTTCTTTGGTATTCCTCTATTTTGACCCTTAGAATCTCTTCACTCTTTCATTTTTTAAATGTTGTAGTTAATTTTTTTTTTTTTAAACACAACCTAAGAATTAGAGTGCATAACGTTCTTTTGCTGTTTTGGCCACCTACACCAAAACTTCTTATGTTTTAATGAAACAAGCTTATATCAGGGTCTTTAAGCATGCAATAGTATCCATTTATATACATTTTTTTTTAAAGATTTTATTTATTTATTTGACAGAGAGAGACACAGCGAGAGAGGGAACACAAGCAGGGGGAATGGGAGAGGGAGAAGCAGGCTTCCCGCCAAGCAGGGAGCCCGATGCGGGGCTTGATCCCAGGACCCTGGGATCATGACCTGAGCCGAAGGCAGACGCTTAACGACTGAGCCACCCAGCCGCCCCCATTTATATACATTATTGTTCAGTTTATGTAGAATTCCCATACATAATTTCAAGACTTGAAAAAAACCTTTTTTGATACATTATTTTTATTTTTTGTGCAACTCATATCTGATTCATGGTTTGAAAGCTTTTAAAAGTTCTACCACTTTGGGGCACCTGGGTGGCTCAGTCAGTTAAGCATCTGTCTTCAGCTCAGGTTATGATCCCAGAATCCTGGGATTGAGTCCCACATCAGGCTCCCTGCTCAGCAGGGAGTCTTCTTCTCTGCCCCTCTCCTGGTTGGTGCTTTCTCTCTCTCTCTCTCTCTCTCTCTTGCTAGCTCTCTCTCTCAAATAAATAAATAAAATCTTAAAAAAAAATTTCTACCACTTTGAAGAAAATAGTCTTATTGTCTCTTGGTTTTACTGCTAAAAAGCAGATCAAGGAAACATGAAAATATATGAATTAAAAAAAGAACAATGAACATAAATATAGACAAATGGAACTCTAATAAAACAGGAAAATTTGGCCCCATTAGTCCTCTTTCTTCATTAAACTATTTAATCTTTAGTTTTTTTAGGGATTTTTCCTATTTCTGAAACAGGAACTCTCTAAAAATAATATAAGCACTAAGTTGCAGATTTTGTTCTTATCTAAAATATATATATTTATACTAATACGTAAGCATGCATTCCTATTGCTATATGCATTCCTATAGTCTATTCCTACTCTGTGTATATATATATATATACCTTATACTCTGAAGATCATAAACATAAAAGATAAATCATTATATTATTCTTATTTTATATTTATTCAAAATTTAGAAGTTATTAGTTATATTTAGAAAGATTCTTATTCTCAAGAAGAGTGTACAAATGGTTGACTTTCCCTCAAAATTATTTTACCTCTTCCAAATATTTCATTAAAGGTAAACAGTAAAATAATATTGTTTTCCAATTTTCCTTATTTCCTCCTCTTATCTAATATTCCAATTGCTAACTGACATATTTCTTTATTTTATTTATACTGATATGCTATTTTATAATTTAATTAAAACAAAAACCTCCAAGTAGATTACCTTTCAATATCCTTTAAAATTAAAATTATACATTGTTTTCACAGAAAATAAAATATTCAGTTCTCTGAATAAAAGCTATTTTAGTATTTAATATTGTACTGTAATTTCTAAGTAAAGGCAGATGAGGGGCACGTGGGTGGCTCATTTGGTTAAGCATCTGCCTTTGGCTCAAGTCATGATCCCAGGGTCCTGGGATTGAGCCCTGTGTCAGGCTCCCTGCTCAGTGGGGAGTCTGCTTCTCCCTCTCCCACTACCCCTCTCTCATATCATGCTCTTTCCCTCTCTCTCTCTCTCTCAAATAAATAAATAAAATCTTTAAAAAAATTTAATAGGTGGATGAATTCAAATTTCACATTTGTTACAAAGTCCTCAATTGGAAATTTTTTCTAACTACAAAAGATGTTTTTTATACTTGACACAAAGTCAAGAATATTTGAGATGAATATTTTCAAATATGTTTTTTCTTTTATTATTCAAGAGGTTTTTTTTTCAAAAACAAGTCAAGATAAAACTACCTGAATCTTAAGTTAATAATTATACTTCCAAAATATTTCCTGCTCTTATTTTTTTTTTTAGAAAATAAAAGAGTATACTGTTTGCTAAAGCTGGATATGAATATTAAATATGTTTGTACACAAATTTAAATATCCATTGAACATATTATTTATATTATTCGGTTCATAATGTAATCATTTATTTATTTCAGAACCTTGCTGTAACTTGCTTATTACTTGTAGGAGGTTTTTTTGTTGGTTTTTTCAGATTTTCTGATTTTACCTGTGAACAAAGACAGTTTTACTTCTTCTTTCCCAATCTTTATACCTTTTATTTCATTTTTTTTGTCTTATCACACTAGCTAGAATTTCCAATATGATACTGAAAAGGAATGGAGAGAGAGAGCATCCTTGTCTTGTACCTAATCTTAGTGGGAAAGATTTGAATTTCTCACCATTAAGTATGATGTTAGCTTCAAGTTTTTGTAGATATTCTTTATCAAGTTGAAAAATATATTTTTTTATGTTTATTAAGAATAGATATAGATTAAATGGTTTAAGAAACAATGAGATAGAATGGCAATCCAAATTTGTGTCTGCTTATCAGAATATGATGCATCCAAAGAAAGGTATCAGAGAGGAAGAGAAAAAAAAATCAGGAACCACTTAACTGGAGTTCAAGTTCCTCCTGAGAAGCTATCATAAGCATTCTTGTATTTTCTCTCATTTGCTAGCAAATTTGTTTTCCTCTGAATAGTAAATACTCAAATAACTATTAGTTTACTAGATACCACTACAAAATAAAGAGCACTTTAAAGTTTTTCTTTAACACAGTCACTTCAGCTTTTCTTTTCCACTTGTCATTTATTAACAATAATAAACTTGCACTCTTGGACACATGTTTTAAGGAAAACTCAATATTTTATATATCATTTCATATTCTACTAGCAACTAACTATATGACACGAAGAGAATTGATCACATAAATGATGCCTGAAAGAATTGAGAGAAATCAGATTATCTAAGCATCACCTTAGGAAACCAGAAAAAAATCCAAAGTAAGCAGAATAAAAGAAATAATGAAAATTAGGGTAGAATCAATGAAACTGAAAATAGGAAATCAAGAGAAAATTTTTTTAAAGCTGGTTCTTTGAAAAGATCAATAAGCCTCTAGCCAGTCTAATCAGACTAAAAAATAGAGAAAGAAAAAAGAGAGAGAGAGAATACAAATTACAAATACCAGAAATGAAGGGGAGGACATCACTACAGTTCCCAGGGACATTAAAAGTATCATGAAGTAATACTATGAACAACTCTATTCCCACACATATGATAACCAAGATTAAATGGACCAATTCCTTAAAGATACAATCTGCCAGTCTCACTCAAGAAGAAACAGACAATCTGAATAGGCCTATATCTATTAAAAAAATTGAATTAATAATTAATAATCTTCCAAAAAATTATGCACACACAGAGAGACCTTTTAAAACTCATCAATAAGAAAGCAACCTAATTAAAAATTGGGTCAAAGACACTAACAGACCTCACCAAAGAAGATATACAGATGGGAAATATGTGTATGAAAAGATGCTCTATATCACATGTCACCAGAGTAATGCATTTAGAATAACAATGAGATCCTACTGTACACCTATTAGGATAGCCAGAATCAAGAACACTAACATGAAATGCTAGCAAACATGTAGGGCAACAGGAACTCTCTTTAATTGTTGGTTTGAATGCAATATAGTAAAGCCACTTTGGAAAGCGGTTTGGGTGGTTTCTTATAAAACTAAACATTCTCTTGCCATATTATCCAGCAAACACACTCCTTGGTATTTATCAAATGAGTAGAAAATTTATGTCCAGATAAAAACCTTCACATGGATGTTTTTGCAGCTTTATTCATTATTGCCAAAATTTGGAAGAAAACAAGATGTCCTTCAGTAGGTGAATAGATAAGTAAACTGAAATGGCTTCATACTCTATGATTCTTACAATATGATAATCTAGAAAAGGCAAAACTATGAAGACAACAAAGAGATCAGTGGTTGGGGGAGGGAAAGAAGGATGAATAAGTGAAGTACAAAGGATTTTTAGGGCAGTGAATCTACTCTGTATGATACTATAATGGTAACTATGTGTCATTATAAATTTGTCCAAATCTGTATAATGTGTAATACCATGAGTGAACTTCCATATAATCTATGGACGCTGGGTGATAATGATTTGTCAATGCAGGTTAATCAGTTGTAACACATTTACTAATCTGGTGGGGGATGTTGATAATTGGGAGGGTATATATTTGTGGGAACAGAGGGTATATGGGAAATCTCTGTACCTTCTGCTCAATTTTGCTATGAACCTAAACTGCTCTAAAAAATAAGTCTCATTTAAAAACTGTAAAGAAGATTAGGGGAGAAGGGTATGTTTAAAAAGTTAGAGATTATTTACAGAAGTGGAAAGCTATGTGAAACAAATCAAAACCACTTTTATATACTACCTAGGAATTGTTCAACTTTAAAGAAACATTTCTCAAAATTCTAATATGAACAGAAGATTAGGTGTGAAGGGTATGTTTAAAAAGTTAGAGCTTATTTACAGAAGTGGAAAGCTATGTGAAACAAATTAAAACCACTTTTATATACTACCTAGCAATTGTTATTCAAATTTAAAGAAACATTTGTTGAAATTCTATTGTAGAAAGAATGATTAGTTTGGAGTCATAAGAACTAAATATAATTCCTAGCTTTGAAATTTAACTTGTAAGCTATCTTCCAGCTATTATTTACTTTGAGAAACACAAACATCTTTTTTTAACCTCTCTTTACATTGTAGCTTGCTATGTTAGTAGAATTATATTTTGAAATTACTCAACATAGTTAAATTAAATGTTAGTTGAATATTAATCTACAGATAATTTGATAAGCAAATTGAAGATTTTTAAGGAGCAGAATCTCCAGTAAACTCATGGGTGACATATGTTTATATATATTACCTGTTTGGTTTAAAGTTCTTTGAATTTGAAAACAATAGATGTTTATGACCACATAATCCTAGCATGGTGCCTGAAATAAAGTATAAAACAAATATATTTGTTGAGTGTTGAGGAATAATAAGGTTTATACAGCTTTCCTTTGTTATCATAAGTTTTTTCACATGTTATTCAACTTTTAATGTTTTCTTTTTTATCATTGAATAAATACATAATGGTCAAGAACATTCAATAGAATTGCCTCCAGCTTTGTTGACGATTCACATGGCTCATTGTTTTAGCATTAGTGACAATGTTTGGGCAATAACATATGAAAGAATGCAGCTTGCATGATAAGAACTCATTATATTACAAACAATAAAATGATTACATAGATATAACTTCAAAAAGATTCAAAAGTTAAGATATTCAAAATATTAAAATCTTTGATGTTTCAATAATTTTGTGTAATTTACTGAGAGTTTGGACTTAGATTTTTTTTATTGGTGTTGGTAACTTAATACACTATTTACAATGTGAGATTCTCCAACCTACAGTGATCAACATATCTGTTAATAACTTAATTATTTCTTATTTGTTTTGACAAGTTTATTGCATAAAGGAAATCGTACAGTCTGCTCTTAAATAGATGGCAATTACCATAAAGTTAAGAGATTACTGTAACAAGGATATACAATTAATCAGTTCTGTGTTTCATAACACCATGTGCCTGCCCTCGTGCATTGCTTTCAGCAATACAACAGCTGTTCTTTAATGCATTTTTTATGTCTCCAGGTAATTCTTTCATGATGAATTCTGGCATATTCAGCCAGAATTAATAATGAGCCAAAAGCATGTGTGAAAAATTAAGTAAAATCTTCACTGGAGAGTTAAATTTGATTTGAGATTTTAATTTCAAAAAAATTAAACAAAAAGTATAACTTTCAGCGGATCAAAAAACTACCTTGTGTAAATCCTTAATATAATACTTAACTAAGTGGGAAGTAAATATTCACTTAAAGAAACAGGAGTTGCCCACTTGTGTTCACAAATAAGAATAATAGTCTTTAAAAGCATTAGTGAATATTGTTAAATTTGTAACTTTACTTTGAGAAACCCTCATGTCATATATGTTCTGTGATTTATGAGCTGGCTCCTCAATCCTTGTCACCAGTGGAAAATGTTCAATAATTTTACTTTTCTTACTCTCACCTAAATGAACCCTACAAGAAGAACCTTGAGATAAATAATTTAAATTGTGGTGTGAATGAAGTGAACTCTGTTTCATTAGCAAGTATTTATTAGAAGTCTAAGTCCACAAAGGAGAGAGAATCCACACAATAATTTGAACAAGAAAAGTTTAATGTGAAGAAATATTAGCTATAACAAGGAATTGGAGTAATGTGGCATAAGCTTGTAAGAAGTAAAGAAATAAGGCATTCAAGTCCAGGAGGCACAGAGAACCTCCGTCAAAATCAATAAAAATAGGTCAACAGCTGGACATATAATAGTGAAGCTTGCACATCTCAGAGACAAAGAGAAAATCCTGAAAGCAGCTCAGGACAAGAGGTCCTTAACCTAAAAGGGTAGAAATACGAGACTGGCAGCAGACCTATCCACAGAGACCTGGCAGGGCTGAAAGGACTTGGCATGATATATTCAGGTACTGAGTGAGAAAAATATTCAGCCAAGAATACTTTATACAGCAAGGCTGTTATTCAAAATAGAAGGACAGATAAGATTCCAGGACAAACAAAATAAAAGAATTTGTGATCACTAAACTATCCCTGCAAGAAATATTAAAAGCTGATCCTTTAAGCGAAGAGAGAAACTGAGAGTAAGATAGACCAGAAAGGCATAGAAACAATATATAGAAACAGGGACTTTACAGGTAATATGATAGCACTAAATTCATATCATTCAATAGTTACTCTGAATGTAAATGGGCTAAATGCCCCAATCAAAATACACAGGGTGTCAGATTGGATAAAAAAAAGCAAGACTTATTGATACGCTAGTCTGCAGGAGTTTCATTTTAGACCCAAAGACACCTCCAGTTTGAAAGTGAGGAGGTGGAAAACATTTATCATGCTAATGGACATCAGAAGAAAGCTTGGGTAGCAATCCTTATATCAGACAAATAGATTTTTTTTTTAAATTTTTATTTATTTGACAGAGAGAGAGAGAGCAAGAGAGGGAATACAAGCTGGGGGAGAGGGAGACGGAGAAGCAGGCTTCCTGCTGAGCAGGGAACCCAGGGCGGGGCTCCATCCCAGAAACCTGGGATCATGACCTGAGCCGAAGGCAGATGCTTAATGACTGAGCCACCCCAGCGCCCCCAAATTAGGTTTTAAACCAAAGACTATAATAAAAAGATGAGGAAGGACACTATATCATACTTAAATGGTCTATCCAACAAGAAGATCTAACAGTTGTAAATATTTATGCCCCTAACATGGGAGCAGCCAATTATATAAACCAAGTAATAACAAAATTAAAGAAACCCATTGATAATAATACACTAATAGTAGGGGACTTTCACACCCCACTCATTGCAATGGACAGTTGTCTAAGCAGAAGATCAACAAGGAAACAAGGGCTTTGAATGACACACTGCACCAGATGGACTTCACAGATATATTCAGAGCATTTCATCCTAAAGCAACAGAATACACATTCTTCTCAAGTGCACGTGGAACATTCTCCAGAATAGATCACATACTGGGTCACAAATCAGGTCTCAACTGGTACTAAAAGATTGGGATCATTCCTTGCAAATTTTCAGACCACAATGCTTTGAAACCTGAACTCAATCACAAGAGGAAATTTGGAAAGAACTCAAATACATAGAGGTTGAAGAGCATCCTACTAAAGAATGAATGGATCCACCAGGAAATTAAAGAAGAATTAAAAAAAAAATCATGGAAACAAATGGAAATGAAAACACAACTGTTCAAAACCTTTGGGATGCAGCAAAGGCAGTCCTAGAAGGGAAGTACATAGCAATACAAGCCTTTCTCAAGAAACAAGAATGGTCTCAAATACATAACCTAACCTTACACCTAAAGGAGCTGGAGAAAGAACAGCAAATAAAGACTAAACCTGAAGAAACTTAATAAATATTAGCCGAAATCAATGAAATAGGAACTAAAGGAACAATAAAACAGATCAACAAAACTAGGAGCTGGTTCTTTGAAAGGATTAAGATTGATAAACCCCTGGCTAAAAGTATAAAAAAGAAAAGAGAAGGACCCAAATAAAATCATGAATTTAAGAGGAGAGATCACAACGAACACTGAAAAAATACAAACAATTATAAGAACATATTATGAGCAACTATATGCCAACAAATTAGGCAATCTGGAAGAAATGGATGCATTCCTAGAAATATACAAACTACCAAAAATGAAACAGGAAGAAATAGAAAACCTGAACAGACTCATAACCAGCAAGAAAATTGAAGCAGTAATCAGAAATCTCCCAACAAACAAGAGGCCACGGCCAAATGCCTTCCCGGGTGAATTCTACCAAATATTTAAAGAAGAATTAATACCTATTCTTCTGAAACTGTTCCAAAAAATAGAAATGGAAGGAAAACTTCCAAACTCCTTTTATGAGGCCAGCATTACCTTGATCCCAAAACCAGACAAAGACCCCACCAAAGAGGAGAATTACAGACCAATATCCCTGATGAACATGGATGCAAAAATTCTCACCAAAATACTAGCCTATAGGATACAATGGTGCATTAAAAGGATTATTCAGCATGACCAAGTGGGATTTATTCCTGGGCTGTAAGTTTTGTTCAACATCTGCAAATCAATCAATGTGATACACTACATTAATAAAGGACAAGAAACATATGATCCTCTCAATAGATGCAGAAAAAGCATTTGACAAAGTACAACATCGTTTCTTGATTAAAACTCCTCACAGTGTACGAATAGAGGGAACGTACCTCAATATCTTAAAAGCCATCTACGAAAAACCCATGGCAAATATCATTCTCAATGGGGAAAAACTGAGAGCTTTTCCCCTAAGGTCAGGGACATGACAGGGATGTCCACTCTCACCACTGTTGTTCAACATAGTACTAAAAGCCCTAGCCTCAGCAATCAGACAACAAAAAGAAATAAAATGTATCTGAATTGGCAAAGAAGAAGTCAAACTCTCACTCTTCACAGATGACATGATACTCTATGTGGAAAACCTAAAAGACTCCACCCCAAAATTGCTAGATCTCATACAGGAATTCAGCAAAGTGGCAGGATATAAAATCAATACACAGAAATCAGTTGTATTTCTATATACTAACAATGAGACAGAAGAAAGAGAGACTAAGGAGTCGATCTCATTTACAACTGCACAAAAAAAACCCATAAGATACTTAGGTTTGGATCTGTACTCAGAAAAGTTTAGAACACTCATGAAAGAAATTGAGGAAGACACAAAGAAATGGAAAAATGTTCCATGCTCATGGACTGGAAGAACAAATATTGTGAAAATGTCTGTGCTACTTAGAGCAATCTATACATTTAATGCAATCCCTAGCAAAATACCAACTTTTGTCACAGAGTGGAACAAATAATCCTAAAATTTGTATGGAACCAGAAAAGACCTCGAATAGCCAAAGGAATGTTGAAAAAAAAAAAACAAAACACAAAGCTGGGGGCATCACAGTCTGGACTTCAAGCTCTATTACAAAGCTGTTATCATCAAGACAGTATGGTACTGGCACAAATATAGACACATAGATCAATGGAACAGAATAGAGACCCAGAAATGGACCCTCAACTCTATGATCAACTAATCTTTGACAAAGGAAGAAAGAATATCCAATGGAAAAAAGACAGTCTCTTCAACAAATGGTGTTGGGAAAATTGGACAGCCACAGGCAGAAGAATGAAACTAGACCATTTTCTTACACCCTACACAAAAACAAACTCAAAATGAATGAAGACCTAAATGTGATACAGGAAACCATCAAAATCCTCTAGGAGAACACAGGCAGCAACCTCTATGACCTTGGCTGCAGCAACTTCTTTCTAGACATGTCTCCAAAGGCAAGGGAAACAAAAGCAAAATGAATATTGGAACTTCAAGATAAAAAAACCTTTGCACAGCAAAGGAAACAGTCAACAAAACGAAAAGACAACCGACAAATTGGGAGAAGATATTTGCAAATGCCTTAGCAGATAAAGGGCTAGTATCCAAAATCTATAAAGAACTTATCAAACTCAACACCCCAAAGAACAAATAATCCAATCAAGAAATGGGCAGAAGACATGAACAGACATTTCTCCAAAGAAGACATACAAATGGCCAACAGACACATGACAAAATGCTTGGCATCAGGGAAATCCAAATCAAAACCACAATGAGATACCACCTTACACTGTTCAGAATGGCTAAAATTAACAAGTCAGGGAACAACAGATATTGATGAGGATGCAAAGAAAGGGGAGCCCTCTTATACTGTTGGTGGGAATGTAGGCTGGTACAGCCACTCTGGAAAATAGTATGGAGTTTCCTCAAAAAGTTAAAAATAGAGCTACACTACGACCCAACAATTGCACTATTGGGTATTTACCCCAAAGATACAAATGTAGTGATCCAGAGGAGCATGTGCACCCCAGTGTTTATGCACCAGTGTCCACAATATCCAAACTATGGAAAGAGCCTAGATGTCCATTGTCTGATGAGTGGATAAAGAAGTTGTGGTATGGGGCATCTGGGTGGCTCAGTCCTTTAAGTGTCTGTCTTGGGCTCAGGTCATGATCCCAGGGTCCTGGGATCCAGCCCCGAGTCTGGCTTCCTGCTGGAGAGTCTGCTTCTCCTTATGCCCTTCCCTCTGCTCATGGTCTTTTTCTCTCTCTCAAATAAATAAATAAGATCTTTAGGAAAAAAAAGATGTGGTATATGTATACAATGGAATACTATTTAGCCATCAAAAAATGAAATCTTGCCATTTGCTACAACATGGATGGAAGTAGAGGGCATTATGCTCAGTGAAATAAGTCCATCAGAGAAAGGCAATTAGCATATGGTCTCACTCATATGTGGAATTTAAGAAATAAAACAGAGGATCATAGGGGAAGGGAGGGAAAAATAGAACAAGATGAAATCAGAGAGGGAGACAAACCATAAGAGACTCTTAATCATAGGAAACAAACTGAGGGTTGCTGGAGGGGAGGGGGGTG
>NC_138373.1:120193852-120247384 GCF_054177405.1 Leptonychotes weddellii | reverse complement strand
ATTTAAATTAGAAAAGCCTATCTAAATCACATGATTAGATATTTAGAAACCTAATATTTTGCCATTTTTAGGAAAAGTAGATTTCCCAAACATTGCTATTTTACCTTATTTTATTTAACATACAAATGAAAAAATATACAATTAAATTTAGTTAAAATAAATGAATGATACTCAGTAATAAAAATGAAAAAATACCAATTATTTTTTTTTAAGATTTTATTTATTTATTTGAGAGAGAGAGAATGAGAGAGAGAGCACATGAGAGGGGGGAGGGTCAGAGGGAGAAGCAGACTTCCTGCTGAACAGGGAGCCCGATGCGGGACTCAATCCAGGGACTCCAGGATTATGACCTGAGCCGAAGGCAGTCGCTTAACCAACTGAGCCACCCAGGTGCCCAAAAATACCAATTAAATGAAAAATATAAATAAATCTTATTAAGAATAATTACTAAATTCAAAAATTGAAAATAATGTAATAATAAAGATCACTATAACTTTTTATTATTTCATGCAATATTATAAGTACATAACATTTCAAACAAAGATACCATTGTATTATTAAAAAAAAGAAAGAAAAAAAGAAATATTGACGAATATAGGGGGGTGCCTGGCTGGCTCAGTGGGTGAAGCATCTGACTTTTGATCTTAGGGTTGTGGGTTCAAGTCCCCTGTTGGGTGTAGAGATTATTTAAAAAAATAAAATCTTAAAAAAAAGAGATTATAGCTATAGAAGATATAAAGAATACCACTCCCTCTGTGGTTGAGTTAGAACACTTGAGGGAAAGGTTCCCATAGGGCTAAGATACAACTCAAATGGAAGGATACAGCCATGGCCAACTTGACGGCACAGAAGTCAGTTTGGTGTAACAGAGGCAAAACTTGCTGGGAATCTACCTTCCAGCACTTACTAGATATTCATTCACTAAGGCATTGAAGAAAGTTCTTCACTGGGAGGTATCTCATTGGAGACACTCTATTATTAAACCACCCAAGAAGGGCATGTGGTGGAAGCTGCTGGCCAATGAATACTGCTAGTTTTTGTGTACTGCAGGAGTCAGGAACTGAGAAGCTGCAGGCACTGCAGGAGCCAGGTGCTGGAAAAGGTGTATACCCTGGAGGAGCCCCCCAAGAGGGTTCATGGGAATCAGAAGCAAAACACTTACCTCCTGCAGTGTTTCCCCAGCACTCTCTATTGATAAAGCTGATCATCATGCCAGCTGGTAAAGCAAAACTATTTAAAGGTCACAGATCCGTTTTTTACAGAGCAAGCAAAACTTTTGAATTTGGAGGTGAGATTCAATAAATCAATAACTGGCACAGTAACATAAATGCATAAGGGCAAGTATCTATGATCCCAAGACAGTTATGCTTGAAAATGTGATGTTCATCACATTTGGTGATAAGCACTAACCAGAAAACTAGCTACAAGTAGGTCAGAGAAGGTGATATGGGAAGGGAGGCATGGTTTGTGGAAGACACATGACATGCATAGCAGTTGGATGTATAATATTAAGTGCATGATCAAAAAATGGAAGGAAGTGGAAAGAAATGAATGCAAACTCCCAATTACTTGTTACGTAGCTATGCAGTTCTTGATGGCCTCTAAATCAAGTGATAGATTTTACTTAATACATAAGTGGGACAATAAAAGTTTTTAAGTAAAAGTCTAAGGAATTCAAAATGTCCTCTAGAAATGTCCTCCATTGTAATGAGCAAGACAGATAAAGTGATGTCCATGGGCCTTATCTCTTACCATGAAATACTTTTATTTCTATCAAAATAAAAGTATGCATACAGAAGCAAATGGAGGAGAGAATAAACGTGTAAACTTATGCTTGGAAATACGTTGGTCTTCTAAATCAGCCTGTAACTTACTGTCCCTTACCTTCCCCTATGTACTTGAGAGCAGAATCAGCCATAGTTGATACAATACAGAGGAATGATCATTGTAAAAGAGGTTACGTGGGACTACAGCAAAAAAGAAAATTATCTTTGAACATTGTATAACCTTATACCTACTTTTTAAATATATGCTCATTACTCAATTATAAAAATTGTGGGTATTCAATATTCTTCTCTATTAGCTTTAAGTCAATTGTGGTGAAGTTTTAAACTCAATTCAGTGCACTGTAGACTGAATGTAGAGTTAAAAGATATGAATTCAGCTCTAGACTGTGCTGTCTGTTATGCATATAATGTTAGGCAATAAAACTGACCTTTCAAACAGATGTGTTAATGTAGCACGTGACTACCATAGGGATAAAATGAAATAATGAAGGTGAAAGATTTTTATTAATTGGAAAATACTGTATAAATATAAGGCATTTATTCTGATTTAATTTAAGTGTGTTGAGGGATGCTAGTATTCTAAATAACAAAGACTTACCTCTTAAAGAATCAATTTTAAAAATTTATCTAGGATATCTTTTATTAAGGGTATCTTCCTCATGGATATCCAGGAGAAATCCATTTTTCTCCCCTGATCTGAGCAAGGAAGAACAGAGTGTCAAAACTGAGGCTGTTGATAGGTATTTCATAATCTTATGCATGTTCAATATTTGATCTTATAATTACTCTAATTTTTATGTTCTTCAAATAAATGTGCTTCAAAATATTTTAGACATTTTATTAAATGACTGTCTGTATCCTCTTTTCATTTTTTTTGTAGATCTACTCTTTCAAGTGACATTACAAACTTATTCTTAACTTTCCAAAATTTATAATTCTTAACCTTCTTTTTGACACATTTTACATTTTAAACCATATGAATTTAATGTTTTAAAATACTTATTTTTAGTTTAAGTTTAAATAATTTTAAAACTTCCCTGCTGATAAGCTTTCAAAATAAATAAAAGTTTACAAATAAGTATTATTTTGTAGAAAACTGCTTTACATGGGTCACATATCTCAAGTAAGGGAAGTTAAACTAATTTGTCTTCATTAATTAAAAAAATATATATATTCAGCACTCAATTTGCATTTGCTCAAAGAACCCAGCAATCATCATTGTTTTGGATTATGCTGTATCAAAAGGAAGTGAGCCTCATAATGTAGCTCTAACCTGGTATTTTATCCTAGAAGTTGAAGGGAGATTTTGCCAGGATAAGAATAACAAAACAAGACTTGACACTTAAACTTTATCCACTTTCATATAGTGTATCTCTTTGCAGAATAAAGAAATACAAAAACTGAAGCAATGTGAGGGCCCTGAGCAAAATGCAAACCAGAGGCTAAAATATAAAAGCAGAAATTTCCCTATATTTATCCAGAATGAGCAAGTCATGCCACCATATTTCTGATTATAGTTGAAGTAAGCATAAGTGTTGTATGATGGAGAATGATCCTGAAATAGAATGACCTAGTTAAATATTATGAAAAAGCTAAAGGTACTGTAACATAATTGAAGGAAGATAAAATGAAAATATCAGTGTTTGATGCCATTGAAAAAATACTGTATTTGATCACATCAAGATGATAATTAGCTTACTAATAAATTTAGGTCACTGAAACTATTGAGCTATTAAATAGATTTAGAAATTTTAATAGCTATTGATTTATTCAGGTGATGTGTATGTTTTCCTCATTATACACTATAATGATTTTACCTACACAGCAAAACATGAACCTTTCTGCTAATTACAAAAACTGCACAAACGATTATGCTTTTATTTTTCAGAAGTCCTTTAAGTTTAGTTATATATACCATAATATTAAAAACATTTTCCTTAAATTGATTTTTATTATTGATTATCCCACTCCCCCCAACTCTTTAAAATCGGATTAAAATCTAACTTCAGGGGATTTCATTTTCTGTTTATAGCGGGCTAGCTTATATCAGAAAAAAAAAATCTCAAAAAGAGCAAATATAAAACCTGGTTTAAAGATGAGAACTACTGTTTGAAGATATTGGAAATGAACTCAGGCTGTCAGGACTTCAGGGTCCAAAATTCCCAAGAGAAGAAAAACACAGTGAAAGGACTCCAATGTTCATCTGTCATTTCTCTTCTTGAGGCATTTGCACACTTATCAGCATTATGGGCCCATAGGCCAAGTGAAAATGCAGGGTCAGAGCTTTTTGAAGTTGCACACAACTGTGGAGACAAAAATTAGAATTCAGCGCTACCACAACACTTTGGAACTAAAACGCTAAGACTTCAGAGTAAAGGCAGCAATAGAGGTGAAGGTGGTATTATGTGACTCTTGGCCTGTATGGTACTTCTTAGCTACTAATCTGCAGTGTGAGTGGCTGGGCAGGCAGGCTGAAAGCAGGAGCTAAGAGGCTAAACAGAGAGCAGAACAGTCTTATAGAACCAAAAAGGAAAAAAAAAAAAAAATGCTGTTCAAGTCCTGACTAGGAAGAGGAGTCCAGGAAAATACTTCAGGTTTTCAATTTAGACTCATGTAGGGTCACTACAAGATATAGCTAAACAAAGTATTAATGAAATGGAAGATAAGTCAGTAGAAAATATAGACTGATAATGAAGTGAACATGAATAAAAATACAGAAAATAATGTAAAATATATATGGAACAAAAGTAAGAATCATAGACCTGGAATTGAAGTCCTACAAGGAGAAGAGAGGGAAAAGGATACAGTAAGTTTTGTTTGAAGAGGCACTGTTGTGAACCTTCTAAAATTGACAAAAAGACAAAGCTACAGAGACAGGAATGATAAATATGAAAGAATATAACTTAGACAAACTATAGCAAAATCACTGAAAGTCAGTTAGCAATAGAAAAATACTAAAAGCAATCAGAGAAAAATAGAGAATTCAAATAAGCAGCAATAATAATGACACCCAGTTTTTTTTTTTTTAAAGATTTTATTTATTTGAGAGATAGAATGAGAAAGAGAGCACATGAGATGGGGGAGGGTCAGAGGGAGAAGCAGACTTCCTGCTGAGCAGGGAGCCTGATGCAGGATTCCATTTGGGACTCCAGGATCATGACCTGAGCCGAAAGCAGTTGCTTAACCAACTGAGCCACCCAGGTGCCCCAACACCCAGTTTTAAAACAGAAATGAAAACAAGAAGGCAGTGGGTGATATATTTAAAATTCTTTAAAAGAAATAAATTATAAGCTATAATTTGATATCCACCTAAAATATATTTAAAACTTAAAGTGAACTATACTTAAGAGCCCCCCTTCTTCCTGAAAAAAAAAAAGAATTTATAGGCAGCCAACTTGCACAAATAGAAATACTGAAGGAAGTTCTCGAGGCAGAAGAAAAAGTCTCAATTAGATTTGCAATGATGAAGGAAGGAATAAGGAACACTGGAAGAATAAGTGTGGTAAGTTCAAATAAAATAAAAATATAAAATAGTAATAAGAATGACCTATGAAGAGTGAAAATACCTGACAAAGAACACACAGAATGTGGGAGGGGATAAATACATTAAATATTTTAATGGGAATTAGACACACACACAAAAGAATAAAGAATAAATAAAAATGTTGAGATGAATCAGTAACACTTATTTTTCAATAAAATTATTATATTTTCTCCAACATTTACTGTTCATTCAAAAGAGATTTTTGTGTGTGTGTTTCATGCACCATGTAGGTCTCAAATATACATATAAAAATAGGACACATCACCCGACCCAAGTACATTGAATCCAGTTTAAAAGCAAATGTCTATTTTAAGATTCAGCATTAATTTAATTCAGATTAGGAACAGATAAGAAATACTGTTAAATATATATATTTTTTAACTAATTGAAAACAGCATATATTCAATTGTGCATTATACAACTTGTATTTGTATCCAAATCAAAATTTAAATCTAAGATTTTTGCACATTTAGATTCTATTTTTCTCAATTTCTTTGGTTATTGGTGGGAGTTTATGGCATCATTGTTGTATTATTTTGCTTCTTTTAACTATTTGGGATTGTGGCTATTTTTATTGCATTTCTTGTTTGGTTAAAATTGTAGTTCTGTTCACATACATATGGAAGTTAAATACATCTCTCAAAAGTATTTTACTGTGTTTTACTTTGGTGCTTGAAGGGTGTTCCTTCTTGATTCATGAATGGTGATATCTTCTCTCCTAACTCTAAAAATTGTATGATTTCTTTAAAGAGATGTGTAATTTTATTTGACATCAGTCGCATTTCCAGCAACTGGTTAATATTCTAGGCATATAATACCAATTAATGTTTCATTAATAATCTCTTAAACATTTTAAGCTACAAATAGAAATTCAATTTTTTAAAAGATTTCATTTATTTGTTTTTGAGAGAGAGAGAGCACGAGCAGGGAGGAGGGGCAGGGGGAGAAGCAGACTACCTGCTGAGCAGGGAGCCTGATGCAGGATATGATCCCAGAACCCTGGGATCATGACCTGAGCTGAAGGCAAACACTTAACCGACCAAGCCACGCAGGAGGCCAGGAGTTCAAATTTAAATGAGCAGTAGACCTCATATAGTACTATAGATGAAAATAATTTAAGTGATGTGATGATCAGATAAGTAGAAAACTTCCACAAAGTTAAACCAACTGAAGTCAATGACAATACCATCAATGAGAGAGTACTCCTTGCCTAGTATGATGAAAGCTATTTTTTCTAATTATTATTATAGGACATATTTCAATAATTCAATTAGAGAAATGTTAAAATGGGAATAAAAGCATAAGTGATGAAATATGATCCTTATAATGCAATGAAGAACACAGAAATGCAATTGTAAATACAAAGCATTATCAAGCACAGAGGGGGGTTGCCAATTCTTTTAATGAAAATTACTTCGTCATTTCTGAAAACGTTTTCCTAAATATTCTTTTATTCATGTTTTAAAGATAAACAAAAAGCAGTCAGTACCATGTGATTGGAAATGAAAAGAAGGTGAGAAGAGAAAGTCTTTCTCTTGCCTAGGCCTAACAGCAGCACTCCAGTAGGATTTGAAGCCTTCCATTATCATACTAACTCTGTGTTCATCATCTATGGTCACCATTTATTCAAACAGAAAATGGAAAAACAGTGAATGTTTGGCAGAGTCCATCTAATTCTTTCTTCAAAATAGAGGTAGAAAGTGTTACTTCACACCCAGAAAGACTATGTTTAAGATATTCTTTAGTATCTGATAAGCACTTTTTATCGCTGATGTCAATATCTTTTATAAAATGTTAATAAGTTTAATCAATATTTGTTTAAGACAGTTACTGAGATTTCTAAAGCTCTTTGTAAAATGCTAAATGCCCTATGGGTTTCCAGGTGCTCCATAAACAGGTTGCAAAAGGCTAGTTTTAGAAATAAATAAAATGAACAGACAAACTGTAACAATAGAATGTGAAAAACTAATAGGATTTATTGAAGGAATGTATTATTCATCAACCGAGTAAAAAATTGAGGAGATGATTTATGAGGAAGGTATCATTTGTGTTCCATCTTTGATAAATGTGGGCAGTTTGAACATATGCAAATGAAGGAAAGAGCCTTTCAGGTAGGCGAATTGAATGAGCCTAGAAAAAGAGGTAAAATATCCAGATCTATACTCAGATTGGAGAGGATTCTACTTTGGTTGGGTTATAGGGTGGATAAAAAGGTATAATGGTAAATAAATCAGTGATGGTGAATACAAAAATTAGTTACATATATATCTTTAAAGTGGTCAAATTGTAAGTCATATGAAATTAGAGATCAGATTTTAATTTTAAATTAATTATGTGTGTTGTATATTTGAGTGTGTTTGAGTGTGGAGTGCAGTCCGTGCACATGTTGACATAATAAAAGCCCAGAATACGGGGTGCCCAGAATCAAGAAGTATATAGAAGGTATGGTTTCATTATTACAATTTAATTTTGCTTTATAGAGATTTCTGCTTTAGACTTTTGTTTTTACCATCAATGGTATGTAAAAGTGTGACCACTGAAACAAATGCTTATCGACAGTGTCATTTAGTGAAAACTATTCTATTAAGACTTATGAGTACTGAGTTCAAGTTCTGCCAATTCTGCTATACTAGTTACCACTGTATCAGTTAAAAGTTAACTTTTTAATGTTGATTGTGTTAAAAAGAAAGCTGACTACAACGGTTTTCCAAATAGGGCTATATTAAAAAAAAAAAAAAAGATGTCCAGAGATAAGCAGTCCAAGATGCAACTAACCACTCAAAAAGCTACTATTTTTATAATTCAGCATCCTTAGCATGTGTGTTTTATCCTCGTTGCAAGACAGCTGCTACAATTCCTGATATCACATAAGTCCTTTAGGCATGAAGAAGGTAAAGGCAGAAGTTTTGGTTGAGTCTGTGCTCTTTACTAGGAAGATAATACAGGAAGTGCTATCTATTAGATGTCTGTCATGTATCATTAGCAGTAATTGTGATACCCCTATCAACAAGGTTATATGGGTACATGAACATTTTTAATGAGGCAAATGGCACCCAAATAAAATTGGTGTTATATTAATAAGAAAGGAAGGGTAGGTATTGAATAGGTGTCTTAAGAGTGTCCCTATAATCTTATTTTTCTCATTTGAAAGGCCTAGGTCGACTCTGAGAATCTAAGATTATATATCAACTGAAAACAATTTGACTAATAAACTCAAATAGCAACTGTATTTCATATCATAAACATAAAACAAAAATCAATTGCCTTGGTTGTAAATGGCACAATCCTGGGAATTGTATTTGCATTATGATGGCAAAATGTTTCATTATAAGTCAAAAGTTCTCTTTCATCAGAATAAGCAGTATCTCTGAATACTGAGTAAGCTAATGTCAGAAATGAGTTAATTAGACTTTTTACTTTTTATATTGTTTACATCAAATCTAAAGGACTCTTGCATTTCAGAGTAGCAGAAATGCAATTTCATGGTATTCTGCTTAACTGACTTAGAGATATATACTAACTGCCTAAAGTTTGATTATTTTAATGATTTTAAGTCTACCGAAACTCAAGTACAGATTTGTGATTTTCTAACCAATATACTTGTTCCAGAACGAAGACTCTAATCTGAATGTTAAATTATAAATTTGCTCATCAAAACTAATGTGCAGACCACAGAGAAGACAATCTTAGTAAGAGGAACTAAAAGTCTACAGAAGTTGTATACATAATTTATGACTAGCAAATCAGGCATAGAATAAACTATCATAGAACTTAAACATAATTACCAAATAACCTGAAGTTATTGGTAACGCTAATCTAGCATTTTAATCAAATATTCACTAAAATAGGTTTAGATCATTGACAGAATAATTAGTTGATTCAAATTTCTATTTTGTCAAGTGGCTTTTTGTTATTATATAAACATAGTATTTTGAGATTTTGCTAGATGTTGAATTTGAGTAAAATATTTAAAGCTATATACTGTTTGCATTAAGTTAATAGAATGATGCATCACCTTTGAGTAATTTAAATAGTTATATTTAAAAACACTTTCTGCTCTAAATTCACTTTATTAATTTATTCATCAGACATGATAAGGATTTCTCTACATTATGACTAATAAGCAATATGAATACTTGTTTTGCAAAAGCAAATGCAATGTTACCTATTTCATAAATAACATTCAGAAACTTAATATTCTTAGTTAAATAGTTAATATGCATATTTTGTATCTTAGAGTTGCAAATTATTTTAGACATGATAATAATGATGTTGCATTGATTATCTTGATTGAGGTACTCCAGTATACACTATCCAAAATAATACATCATTTTACTTAATTTTCACTTTTAGATTGATAAGTGGTTACTGGCAACTTTCTAGTAGACAGCACAAAGTAAATAAATTCATACACACCCATGAACATATATACCACACAAATGCATGAGTCATCAGCATATATGTAAATATGTGTAAATCCAGATTTATATGTTAAAGAAATTGATATGATGATGTAGATGTTCAAAGATTGACTTTGATCTCCCACTTCTTATAATGAATATCAAGTAATTCAGACAGCTTTCCCACTGACAATAATTAAAAGAGCTGGACAAATATGATGTATTAGGCTGCCTACAAGAATGAAGAATTTCTGCAATGATGTATGGAGAAGAGCTAGAGCTAAAGGAGGCAGGCATGAGATTTGGAACCTTTTATGCTTATGGGTGTTTTTTTATTCTGGTTAAGGTGGCTGAGAAGCTGAGTGCAGGGCTGAGGTATTTTCAAATGGTTTTTTATGAGAATTTCAAAGATGAGTGCCAAAATAAGTAAACATATATACCCTGAGGCCATATAATCTAGGTTAAACTGGTCTTCTTATTTGCTAGGTTTATTTCCCCAGAAAAATTAACTTCCTTGTGCTCTCCTTCTCCTTCTTTTTATTTTATAACATACATAGTAAAATATAAGGTTCATTATTATTAACACATATTATGCTAAATGATAGGGTAATGGGAGAGGGAAAGGAAATAAAATATCCTAATAGACATATAAATATATTCCTATTAAGTGAAGGGGAAAATTCTCATGATGCATACTATCTCCACTTGGCAAATGATTCTGTGATTGTAGCTGGTATTTATACTGCCTTCCTGATAGATATAAATCTATCAGTATTACCTAGAATATTTAAAAATTAGAAAGTAAACAGATAGAAAAGAATGAATCCAGTAGAAAAATAATTAAAAGATACTGACAGTTTATTCAGAGGGAAAAAATGGACAATAAACAAGAACATTTGCTCAGCCTTAGATATCATATTTAAAATATTAATTCATATATGATACAATTTCACCAGTGAAAGAAAAGTGGGTGGGGCATGGTGAAATAGGTAAAGGGGATTAAAAGTACACTTATCTTGATGAGCACTGAGCAATGTAAAGAACTGTTGAATCATTATACTGTACAACCAAAAGAAACAGAAAACTGTGTGTTAATTATACTTGAATAAAAACATACTATCAAAAAAGAAAGGAGGGAAGAAGAGAAGAAAAAAAGAAGGGAGGGAGAGAGGTAGGAAGGAAGATAGGATGGAAAGGAGGGAAGAGAGAAAGGAAATGGACAAGAAAACACAGGGAAAGGAAAACTAAAAAAAGGAAGAAATTAGAGATTGACAGCCCCACAAGTTGAGGAGGATGTGGAGCACCAGAAACTCTCCAACATTGCTGGTAGGGATGGACTTTGGCAACATAATTTTGTAAAACAACTTGACACTATCTAGTAATATTAAAGATGTTTATAGGCCACCTGGGTGGCTCAGTCGGTTAAGTGTCTGCCTTCAGCTCAGGTCATGATCCCAGGGTCCTGGGATCGAGCCCCGCATCAAGCTCCCTACTCAGTGGGGAGTCTGCTTCTCCCTCTTCCCCTCCCCCCCTGCTCGTGATCTCTCTCTCTCTCTCTCAAATAAATAAATTTTTTAAAAGATGTTTATAACTTCTTACCCACCTACTTCCTTCAAGAATTATAATATTTCTGAACATGTAAATAAGAAAAAATAAAAGAATATTCACTGTAATATTGTTCAACAGCAATATACTGAAAACACCTTCATTTGTAAGAGAATTGATACCTAAATTGTAGTAGAGCTATATAATTAAATATTATTTTAACAGTAAAATGGAATAAACTGAAGTACCTATTTCAACCTAGAGAGACTACAAAGATAAAATATTGGGGGCATAAAAAAAAAAGCTATGTAAATTTCTATAAAATAATAATTTAAAATATATGTGGATGTGCATGAACTAGCATGAGAATGATAAGCTACATACCAGGGCAATGGATTCCTAAAGGAGGTAGAAAGGATACCAAGAAAATGGTTCAATGACAGGTCATTTTTAAAAATTTTTTGGTTCCCTGTGTCATTCCCAGTTCCTCAAACAGAACTTGGCACAAGGATGTTTTCAAAAACGTTTGTTGAATGAATGAATGAATGATATTTTCAGTTTCTTTCTTAATCTGTCTAATTACCAAAGTTTTAATTATATTAAAACTCTCTGTACTATTATACTAAGTATGAAACACTTCAAACTTTTAAAAACTAAATACTGACTCTTCATATAAAAATTTAGTTTAAGCAGTTATTCTAATTTTTAAAAATTACATGCCATTTTGTCAAACAAGAGTTATTATCCTTAAAACAGATAATGATAATATTTTTCTGTTAATAATACTGCTAAATTGAAATATTATAAATAAAATCAGAACAGGACTATCTATCAGTTTTACCCTCAAAAATGTTTTGAAGCAAACTTCTCCAGTGTTACCATAATAGTCTTCCATCTAGTAAACATGATTGATGTAATCATGTACACACTTGGAAAAATATCCAAAATTAATGACATCAGGTATTGTATAAAACTTCAACTGAGCAAAATAATTCTTTTAATATCAGAATAGCACCTATCATTTTACTTTACTAAGCATCAATTCGTACTGACCTAATAACTTGCTTAGGGTAATTTAATACTAATGAGGTCGCGAATTCTACACCTTGCAGGCCAGTTAGTTCGCTCTGTACATTGGCTATTGATTGCATGGTATGGTGGTGAGTCTTGCTTGAGAAATTACACACACACACACACACACACACACACAAACACACACAAAAAACCAGACTGGAAATCTTTGAAAACACAGTTTTTCTCTTGGAAATTAAGCTGTTACTGGAATGTAAGAAGCTAGAGGAAATCCTAAAAGTTAAGGGGATGCCTGAGTGGCTCAGTTGCTTAGGTGTCTGCCTTCGGCTCAGCTCATGATCCCAGGGTCCTGGGATATTGAGTCCCACCTTGGGCTCCTTGCTCAGCAGGAAGCCTGCTTCTCCTCTGCCTCCTTCTCTCCTTGCTTGTGCTTGCTCGCTCTCTCTATAACAAATAAATAAAATCTTTTTTTAAAAAAAGTTAAGGGACAAAGAAGAATGTTACTTTTAAGTCAGAAAATGCAAATCTGAAGCCATTTCTGGATTATGTCTTTAAAATATGATATGTATGATATATAAGGCTCTGTTCCCCTCAGTCACAACTCAGGATGCCTATAGTTGCAAGTATAGAAAAATATATAAATTGCCCATTATTTTCTAGTAATAATAGGCAAAAATTAAAGCACTATCATTTGCTAGTTCCTGTTCTTTAATCTCTAGCCTTGGTTCAAAGCAAAACTCTTTTCATATTATCTAGTTCTACCAGTTGCAACAAATTCAAATAATTTCAGGAGAAAAAATAGCCATGTATGTATTTGAATAGGTCTAGTATCCTCCTTGAATAGGGAATTGTGGATATTGTAGTGAATTGGAAATTTCATACTAACACTTACTGTGTAGAAATTCAATTAGTTAGCCACTACTTTGTGATTCATCTTTTCCTGCTCTCTGCCTTGTTGATCAAGTTATATACAATCTTCATATTTATATTACATTTTAGAATTTCACTAGACTAACATTTAAAATGTGGCTCCATTGTTATTAATTTCTTGTTCCCTAGCATTCAATACATTTAATATATTTTTGGTGATATAATAAAAATAAATACCTATTTAGTCTTAATTTTAAGATAGTAATGGAGAAAAATACTCTAATATATTATTATCTTATTTAAACTATAGAGCAACACTACAATAGAGATTGTTAGGCCCATTTTATAAATAATAAAACAATTCTGTGTTAAGAAGAAAAATTAATTTTGGCCAATTTTGTCCTAAGAATATCCACCAGATTGGTGATGTGCTTGAGCAAGCTTGTGCCAGCTTGTGAGAGCCAGTTGTTAAATTTTGTGAGAAGGTTGGTAGCTTTTTAATGGCCATGGTGAGGTTATTTACACCACAGAAATTGGCAAATGCTACACATAAGTCAGAGCTTTCTCTTTAGGGAGCTGCTTTCCCAGCACACGACTGAATGTCATTCAGCTTATTTCTGTAGAGTTAGGGTTTATATTCTTTTGTGTTTTGTTAAATAATCCATGCTCTTGATCTCTGTGTAGTATGGTTTTCATATGGCACTTCTATTCTTCAAGAATTTTTTATTATGTATTACTCTAGCATTAGTAAGGTCAGTAAATCTTAAAATATATTTTATAGTGCTTTACAGTAAATCATGCTTAGATTGATTAAATTAGTGATCCTTAAATGTCAAACTAGGAAATCTGTTTTTTTATTTAACATCTAATGGGGAGTTTTCATGCAGCGCAGGACCATCACCAGAACTATGATAAGCTGCTTAACACATTCTTTGGCAGGAAGGTAAAAAGTCGTTTTCTTTTTAGAAGAGCCTAGAGGTAAGCAATAAGAAGGCTATTATTAAAATAGTCTCTATGAGAGGTAACAAGGTCTTCACTAATACAGTAGTGGCAGTGTGGCTCCTGAATTTTGTTACTACCAAAGGACATCTGCATAACATAGTAAAATGCCATATGGGAACTTAACTTTGGTTGCTTAGTACAAATTTTGTTCCTATAAAATAGTTAATTTCTATGAATCGATACTATTGTACCTGAGTGTCTTCCTTTTTTTTTTTTTTTTTTAATGAGCTCTCTCCTAGAGAGCACTGTACCATTTCTAATTATTTGATGAGAGTAATCAAGTGAATTCATCTTCAGCTTTTTAGAGGCTTATGAATTTATGCTCGATTGAAAGCATTTCTGTCCTAGGAATATCCACTCTTTTCATGTTAATTTTTCCTCCATCTGTCCAAATTTTCAGAATGTGAAGAATATATTTCATCATATCCAAATTGTCCTTTTTCCTTTTTGTTTTGCCAAATGGATTCCTCTAAGAAAAGGCATTCTCCATTTTATCAAATTTTAATCTGTGTGGAAAATATAACTATAATAAGGGTTAAGATGTAGGAATCAATCCTTTTTGTTTTAGTGCTTTTAAAATGGCACTAAAAATGTGGCTCAGCTGGTTAAGCCTCTGACTCTTGATTTTGGCTCAGGTCATGGGTTGTGAGATCAAGCACCGCATTGGGTTCCCCACTTGGTGCAGAGTCTGCTTGAGATTTTCTCTCTCCCTCTCCCTCTGCCCCTTCCCCTGTGCATGTGTGCTCTCTCTCTCTCTTATAAATAAATAGAACTTTAAAAAAATAAATAAATAAATAAAAAGCAAAGAATTAATCAGCTTTAATGTCACAGATAGAAAGAGGAACAAATACATACTTAGTCTAAAGGGTTTTGTTATTAGGTATTTACATGAAATTTATATAGTCGATATTTTGTAATTTAATAAAATTAATATATAGTCAATGATCAAATCAAAACTAAAAAAATACATAACAGGTGTAAATATCAGTCCATATGTTATAGAAGAAGTATCATTTGTTTTCTTATAACTTTATTGTTTTTCAGTTGAGCCCCCATTCTCTTGGGCTGACCTTATAGTTGAGCTCAGTAATTGTTACGTCTCCTCCTGTCTTTTACCCTGAGTCTAAGACACTGTATGTTACCAGTGTCTAATGGCAGAGGTGGCTCTGGTTTTTAGTTATCTATCTACACAGGTCACCAGATATCCTGCACATAAGCTCTCTTTCGGTCTTGTGGCTATCTTGTCATTTTGGTGAAATTCTTTGTACACAGAAATCTTCATTGAGTTTTGAACTTCAAATTGTAATAATTTCTCTGTAAAACCTTGGTGCCTGTATCCCCAGGTGACTGCCCATAGCATTGCTATGAAGCAGATTCTGGTTTCCTGTTGCTCTAGACCTGAAAATTTCTCCCTTTTTTCTTTTCTAAGACCAAGGAAATCTCCATATAATCTGGAGAAAATCCTTCTTCCATCATTTCAAGTCACCTGCTTCCCTCTGAAGCCCTGTTTTTTGTTTGTTTCTTTTACCTCCTTGGGAAAGTCTCTAAGTTCTCCTAAGAATGTAAACTTCCAGAAAATGGGAGCCAATTTTGTTGTGTACCCTGCCAAGCTGTTCCCTTGGAGCTGTGAAATAAAGATCAAACTGTCTGAGAAAAAGGCAGAGGCCAACTTTTCAGAAGTGTCTCTTCCTGCATAAGAAATACCACGGAATGTTAGGAGTGGATTTTGTCAATGAAGGATGATACCAGGAGGAAAATACATTGACCTGGGAATGCAGCAGGTCATTGGCTTATTCATGTTAGATAATTAGGTGATTTTAGATAGCAATGTGTATAATGTAGTTTGTGTTTCTAGGTAGCTGAGATTATTTTTTTTTTCTTTTCTGCATTTAAAACTTCTTTGGGGGCATGGTGGGAAATTAGAAAGTTGATGCCAGCCTTATGCTGTTTAGTGGGAAGATTTTTGTGGATGTCATGATTGAAGCCTGAAGACCCAAGGCTTTGATGCTATATGAACATCTCATACAAGGTTATATAAACAACCAAATAAATAAATAGTACTTGCTTAAAGTAAAATTGCCTACACAATTAAACATAAAATATTGAATATAAGGATTTCTTGACTATATAAAAATGTTTATGCTTATTTAAGAATGTAGGTAATGCTGGTCTCCTGGGAAAATTTTGAGATTGTCTTGGCATTTAGTTATATTATCCTTGGAACAAAACCTATGGTTGGGCTGGAGTCAAGTCTATGACCATGACATTACAAAACTAACCTGACTCACATGGTGAATGATGATGATCTTAATGCTCTCATCAGCTGTTTTACTCTGTCACAGAATACCATGACTCTTAACAATGTACAAAGCAGTGTACAGTTCATACAGTTAGATAGTGGCCTTAACTAGTTAACTATCCTAATTTTCATGTATCTCAGCTTCAGAAAAATTATAGTCAGTCATTGTAAAAATGAGTAAGATTAACTTCTTTCTGTTAATTTGATTTGCTGATCCCTATATATTTGTTTGGGCATTAGAAGTTAAATTATTTCAAAGGCAGTGACTAAACTACCTCTGTAGGTCATCTGAACACCTTCAGAATCCTCTTATATAGTTTAAAAAAATTTCCTGCCATAGAAACAAAATTTTATCAACAAAAAAATATATATTTTTTAAAAGATTTATTTATTTTTTAGAAAGAGAGAAAGAGAAAGCAGGGGGCAAAGGGAGAGGGAGAGAGAATCTCAAGCAGACTCCACACCAAGTTGGGAACCCAGTGAGGGGCTTGGATTCACAACCCCGAGATCATGGCCTGAGTCGAAACCAAGAGTCTGACGCTTAACAGACTTAGCCACCCAGGTGCCCCAACAAAAATGTGTATCTTAAAATCAACGAAAGTGTACTAAATATCTCTCTGTTCCTTTTATCATAAGGCCAGATTTCCATGTGTCTGTGTGGCTTACCTGTCAGGCAGTTATTGGACAGAAGCTGTGCTAACTCCTATTCCTAAGGCTTCTCTCTCAGCTGATGGATCTGGGGCTGGGGGCAGGGTTTGAGCAATTTTCAGACTTTTCTTAGCCTTTTTTTTCCCCCTAAGATTTTTTTTATTTATTTTTGTGAGAGTGAGCGTGAGTGCACGAGTTGGGGGGAGGGGCAGAAGGAGAAGCAGACTCCCCGCTGAGCAGGGAGCCCGATGCAGGACTCAATGCCAGGACCCTGAGATCATGACCTGAGCTAAAGGCAGACTCGCTTAACCTACTGAGCCACCCAGGCACGCCCTTTCTTAGCTTTTACTTCTGGTCCACTTCAGTCTCTTCTGTGCATGCCCATTGTTTTCTAGTCAGCCAAGGATGTGCAGAGACCTTACTTGCTTGCTTCCAGGGTCCTTTTATTTCTAGGTTCTCCCTTTTCAGTGTCTGGCTGTTTGCCACTTTCCCCAGTCAAGTCCACAACCTCAGTCAGGCTAGCAGAGCCTCAGGTTTCCACCCTTGCTTCCTTCTTAGTTTGCTACTTTACTGACTATGCAGGAGGCCATGGTGTTTCAGTGTGCTCCGAATCAAATCAGCTGCCTGTGTCAGCAAAGTTGCTAGTTTTCTTAGCCAGCCACACCTGGTTAAACTATAGTGCTGATAGCAGTGGGAAGGGAAAGAGCCAACAACAGGAGCAGCCCCAAGCAAGAAGGCCATAGAGCCTGGTTGTTTTTCAACAGAGGTTTTAGTAGTTTTATTTTTTGTTTCTGGGTTTGTTTGGTTTTTTTTAACAAATAAATCCTTCTCAATTTGTTTTTGCCTTTGGTCAACTTTCAGAGTCCTGGCATGGTTGCTTTGAACAATATTGCACAGTTTTTATTTTGTTTTCTTTTAATTTTTTTATTATTTATTTTAGAGAGAGAGAGCACACTAACAGCAGAGAGGGGCATAGGGAGAGGATCTCAAACAGACTCAGCGCTAAGAGGGGAGCCCAACACAGGGCTCAATCTCATGAACCTGAGATCATGACCTGAGCTGAAATCAAGAGTCAAATGCTCAAGAGTCAGATGCTCAACTGACTGAGCCACCCAGATGCCCCAATATTGCACAGTTTTATGCTTTTTTGTTTGTTTGTTTTGTTTTGTTTTAAGAGAAGTTTTGCTTACATCTTTCATCTATCATTGCTGGAAATCCTGCATTATTTCTTGCGTTGTGAAAGGATTTTTTTTCCCAATTATCTCATTTTATCATCACAAATTGTCTATGAATTAATATTTATGTTATAGTGTTACAGAAGCAGAACTCATGACCAAATGGATTAAAAAATATAACCAGGGGTAGGATCTCTATATGCCCAAAGATAAGAAATGACTGACTTATTCCACAAAACCCATTCATACCAGAGTGATAGAGGCCTTACTTACATAAATACCTTATGGAAGACAAAGCAAAACTATGGGGCTTCACAATAAACACATTCACACAGAATGTTCTTCACTTTCATAACTGAGAATAGAAAGATTCCTTCCCACTCCCATTACAATACTTTTCCTCCCATACCATATCCAAATCTTCTCAGTTTTGAAATACATGAACTGTTTTTATTACATGTAATGAATGCATCTGGAATTAGGAGCATACTTAGATCCTAAGGAATAACAAGAAACAACTTGTTTATACAACATGTAACAAAAATGCAGCTCCATTAGAAATAACACCTTTAAAAACACAACATAAAGGTGAAACATTATTTTAGCATCTAACAATCACTTTGTGTTTTCCAGTTCTATCACTGAGATTGGAAACATAAAGCACTTAGTTTTGTAATAAGAATAGAACTTAATTTTTATGTGGAAATTCTGGGTAGTCCAAAGAGTAAGCTTTGCAAATTCTGATAAGGAAGTTAAATGCTATCATGAGATACTATGAAATAAACAGTTCTGAGTATATTTACCTAATTCGGCATTTCAGTTTGTTGAAAGATATATGCAATACACCTCAATTTTAATTTGTATTTCAATATTCAGTTGTGTATGAAAGGTGATGTTATTTTTTTTAAAGATTTTATTTATTTGACAGAGAGACACAGCGAGAGAGGGAACACAAGCAGGGGGAGTGGGAGAGGGAGAAGCCGGCCTCCCACTGAGCAGGGAATCTGATGTGGGACTCGATCCCAGGACCCTGGGATCATGACCCGAGCCAAAGACAGACACCTAATGACTGAGCCACCAGGCGCCCTGAAAGGTGATATTATAATTCAGAACTAATAGACTTGAGATTGTCTCTTTTTCTCCTTCTGCACCTTCCCCTCACTCGTGCTCTTTCTCTCTCAAATAAATAAATAAAATCTTAAAAAAAAAATTAAAAAAAAAAACATTCCAGTGTAGGATCACAGACAATAAACACATGTTTATCATGGTAGGGAGTGATAACAGTCAAGAAGCTAAATAAAACAGAATAAAGGAAAAGGAAGACTAAATTAGAGAAGGTGAATGGTGAAGAAATTTCAATTTAGGTAAAAAAAAATGACTAGAGACATGTATAAAGTATAGAGGGAGCCATAAGTATTTCTGAGTAATGCAGCTTTCAGGCAGAGAAAACAAACGAAATGCCTTGTGTCTACTTGAGAACATACTTGGTTGGAGGTACAGCAAGACAGTAAGAGTGGTTGGGACAAAGTGAACAAAAGGAGTATCGCCTAGATGAAATTTTTAAAACTATTTTTAAATGAACATTACCAAAAGTCCATTATAGCTTTATACCCTTTTGTAAAAATATACTTCTACATGAATAAGAAGGTAGAATTTAAACAAATGTCTGGCTGATTTAAACAAAGAATAATTGTTTCCTATGTATCTATATATCAGTGCAGTCACTTCACTATCAAACTTAGAGTGAATGACAACCATTTTGCTCACATTACTCGATATTTTGTAAAATGTAAGGATTCATGTAGTACTTAGCAATTTATTTGTACACTGACAGATATAAAAAATTTTGAAGAAATTTATAACCATGTTTCTTTTCCAATACAGAGTCTAAGTGTTTGTCTCAATAGGACAAGTCAATTCATAAGTTCCTTTTCTTCTCTATCAAATTTATTTTGATTTTCTAATCTTCTTGCAGGTTAATGAAGCAAGATTTTTTGTTGTTAGGTAACAGTGTTAGGATAAAAATATATCCTTAAAAAGTAAATTGAAATGTTTCAATTTCTTCTGACTATAGGAGATATGCAATTTATCAGTATCAGTATAGTGGGCAAAGTATGAGGACTATTTTTGAGAAATGAAATCTATTTTTTAAGAAAATAGGAAGGAGATCACTTATCCTTATTTTTAAACTGTAAGACTGAAGTAACTTGGCATATCTTTATACCCAGGAGAGTCTTATTAGCAGGACTTACAGCACTTGGAAATAATCTAGGACAGTTGAGCTTTTGTATATGTGTGACCAATTATTAGCATTAAAAGTTGAGATAAGCCAGAAAGATGATTATAATACCCTGGTTATCATAAATAATGAAAAATTGTATACCTTTTGTTACTAACTTATTAAATACTAGTTATTTAAAAAATTCAAGTGAATATATTTTAAAATGTAAATTACATAAAACAATTCTTTTGTTTTTTAACTTTTGCTGGGCATTGTGTCTATAGCTATAACTAATAATGGCAGAGTCTATGTCTCCATAAAACAAGGATTTTTTCAAGATTTTTTTTCCCACAATGATAAACAAGTATTTACTTGATGTGCTCAAAAGCGTGTTGAACAGAAAATGTAAATGGCTTCCCTTCCTGGCAACGTCAGACTAGGTAAATCTAGACTCGGTCTTGCTGTAAATAACTAGGAAAAAGTGGTTAAATAGAACAACAAATTTGCTTAAAAGTCTTGAAAATCTAGCAGTTTTCTAAAATGTATGGTTCTAAGATCTGAGAAGGGAAGAAATCCAGGTAGATGAGTCCAGTTTGGGAGCTGCTTTCACAATAAGAACATATAATGAGTCTGGAAGAGATAAGCTAGAGGACAGGAGCCTTGAAGAACTAAGGAAACCAATTTTAGAGTACAAGTTCTGTCAAGAGGAGAAACGACTGAGAATCATGCACACACTTTTTGGGGACTTTGTCGAGCCTAACTGCAAAATTAGGGATAGAGTAGGCAAATACTGACCTTTTGCAGGAATGAATCCTAGTTTTGAAGCATGACAATTCTGATTTGAATGAGGTGATTTAGAGTTGTGAAGCTCTTGACCAGCTGCCATTCTTTCTAATTATAGTAGTATCCACGCCTCAGATAATATCTATAATGTACTACATACAGTTCCCAGAACTCCTCAAGACATGAGCAGGTAAATGAGCAGATGAGACGGTATCATTGAAATCCGTGAAGAACCACAGCTCACTGAAGGGCCTCTTACTCGAATTCTGGGAAATGTAGCTCCCAGCATTTCCTCTGTGACATACAAGGGGCTGGGAAGAAAACAGTAGACAATGCAGCTGAGTAAGAACAGAGATTTGGACAACCTTATCATGAAACTTACCACACATAGGCTACTATACCTAACAGCAGAATTTATATTTTAAAAAGTCAATTTATAAAAACTGACTGTATGTAAGCCATAAAGGAAGTTTCAAGCAATTTTTAAAAATTGAAACCTGAGTATGTTCTCTATTTAGAGAGAAATTAAGCTAAAACTAATAAGATAACTAGAAAATAACAGTATTTAATTATGAAAAATAATTAGAAAATGAGTGTTAGCAAGGTCACTGGACACAAAGTCACTGTATAAAATTTAATTATATTTCTCTATGCAGAAGTCAGAAAAGTAAGTTTAAAATGATACCATTCACCATAGTAACATACACAAATATGTACATATTTAGGAATAAAGCTAATATCAGGATTCTAAGAAAACTTAACACTTTGAGAGCCATTGATAAGATTTAAATAAATCAAGCTATATTCTATTTGCAAGATATTTTCAAGATATGAATTCTTCTAAAACTCTTATTTACATTTAATGCAATTACAATCAAAATTTCAGCAGCTTTGTGTGTATATATCTGTGTGTGTATGTGAATGAGTGCATATGTAAATTAAATTTTTGATTCTTAAATTTATACAAAAATGCAAAGGGCTCAGAATAGCCAAGTCATTCATCAAATGATAGACATTTGATCTGGAATAAAGGACGATGTTTTTAATAAAAGGTGCTCAGAAAATTTATCTGCATAGAAAATACGAAACTTGAATATTAGCTCACACCACAGATAAATATAAACATAAATACCAAGTACACTCTATATCTGATCATAAATGCAAAAATAAATTAATACAGGATACGACCATACATGTATACATACATGAAGCTTTAACATACTACAGGAAAATATATTCATGATTTTGTGGTATTGAGCAATTAATTAGTTGGGACATACAAATTGCTGAAAATAAAGGAGTTGTACTACATGAAAATTAAAAACCATTGAAGCAAAAAAAAGCAAACATAGTAATGAGAAAAGACTCTTGCAGTACATGTAACCAACAAAGGAAGCATAGTCACTGCATATGGATGAATTATGAATAACTCACTAATATCAATAAGAAAATGATGAACAACCTAGTAGAAAAAAATCAAGAGACATAGTTACTTCACAAAATAATACCCAAATGGCTCATAAACACATGAAAACATTCTTAAAACTCACTTGAAATCAGAGAAATACCAATTGAAATCAGAATGAAATACCACTGCAAATCTACTAGACTGACAAACAGAAAAAAAATGGGTAATATCAATTATTGGGAAGGATAAGTAGCAATAGGCCCACTCAAACACTGTAAGAGGACTATTAATTCATGCAACCACCAATATATCCATATAATACAACTCAATAATTCTATTCTTAGGTCTGTCTCCAATAGAACTATGTACATAAAGAGGATTATTTAAGATTGTTCTAATAAGCAGCATTATTCAGAATTAGCATACTAGAAATAACTCAAATGTCTATCAATAGTAGAATGGATACTGTAACCATATTCATAAAATGAAATACTATGCAACAAGGAAAATAAATGAGATGCAGCTTTATGCTACAACATGGATGGATCTTACAAGGGCAATTCTGAGTAAAAAAACACACAAAAGTATCATAATTCATGAGTCTCAATTAAAGGTAGAAGTAGGCTCAGTGTTAGTTTAGAATTATTAGTTAGGATATTAACTAATTAATAATTAGTTGAGGATATTGGTTATGTTAGATAGGAGGGAGAGGGTAATGATTGGCCAGGGTTGAGAGGTGACTTCTTGGGGTGCTGATAACTTCCTGCTATTTTGGTCTGGGTGGTGGTTGCACAGGTACTCAGTTTTTGATCTTACAATGGGTTTTACATTTATTTTCATGTACATTTGGCTGTACATGTGCTAAACTTTAATTTATAAAGTTAAGAAATATATAAACTTAGCAATGTTTGTAAAGTCACCATCCAAGTTTAGGTATGTATCCAAGAAAATGGAAACTGTGGCTAATGTAGAGTTGTGTTTTCTGTTTCTTTTACATGGTAGCATAAAAGTTATTACAAGTGACTATATAGATGTAATTCTATAGATGAGATATGGTTAAGGATTGACTAGCCTCTAAAAAAAAAGAGAGAAAGAAAGCAAGTTACTTTGAAAAATCAACAGATACGGGCAGTCAGATATTGATATGCAGAAGTATATGTAAGTTCAACATCAAACCACTAATAAACAATGACCTCAATAGTGCATGAAAGAGAGATGTGGAATTGCTAAGTTATCATAGGCAAAGAGCATGAGAAGATAACAAGAACAGCAAGATAGGAAGTAAACAAGCAGGTAGATGATTATATATTTGTGTTCCACATAATGCTTCAGACATATAGCAATTAACTTGCTTTTTTATTTACTGTTTCCCAGTAAAACTATTACAATGGATGGAGTTCAAAATGTTATTTTTAAAAAAGGCTGTATGGAAAATGATTCATTAACATATAAACAAGAGCAAATACTGCCTATTATTATGTTTAAAAGGGAGAAAAAGTTACTAGAAAGATTACAGGACTTGCAATCAAACAAACCCAAATTTATATCTTTTGAGACTATGTGATGTTGATCATGTTTCAATAGATTTGAGCCTCAGTTTTCTCAACTGTAAAATTGCCATGTTATTTCACATGGATGCTGTCAGAAATCATGTAAACATCTAAGAATTAATGCAGTGTCTGGCACTTAGAAATATATAATATACAATATTGCACGTGGATGTAATTATTTTTGATAAGATAATCAAAGGTTACTCTTACTGTCTTGATCTTCAGATGTTTTAGGTGACACCTTGATATAAGAATAAAGGGGAGGTCCCTGTGTATAGTTTCTAATCTTCCTCTACATGGTAACCACATGTAACCATAACCACTCGAAATGCAACTACAACTACTTGAAACATCTCCATCTTGGTCTTCTGGCTGTCTAGGCTGAGAAAGATATAGTTAATAAGCCTCCTTCCTGCTCTCAGTTTTCTGCCTAATTTTTCTATTCTAGATAATTGATATAAAAGATTCATTTTAAGCCACTCTTTCTTGTTATGCTTTGATATATTAGACATTCAGGAAACCAAGAGCAAAATATTTTCAAGAGGTTTACTTACTAAGCTCTGGACTCCAGGAAAAGACTTTACAAAGACCAGGGAAAAGACTAGGGGGAAGCCTGCAAAAGACTCAGGTGAGAGAATTTGGTATGTTGGAGGACAAAAGAAGATCGGGGTGAGCATCCAAGTAAACAAAATGTACAATGATGTGAAATATATTTGGGAAAACAGGCTGGTAATTTACGCAGACCTGGTAAATCAATAAGAAAAGTTTGGATTGTAATTTGATTGCAAAGGGAAGTCACTGAAAGATTTTAGGCAAGAACTAACTGGCGGTGTTGTCTTCAATTTCTTTCATCAATGTCTTATAGTTTTGAGAGTATAGGTCTTTCAATGCCTTGACCAAATTTATCCCTAGGTACTTAATTCTATTTGGTGCAATTGTAAATGGGATTGTTTTCTTAATTTCTCTTCCAGCTACTTCCAGTTATAAAATAAATAAGTCACAGAGATGAAAAGTACAACATAGGGAATATAGTCAATAATACTGTAAAAACGTATGGTGACAAATAGTGCCTACACTTACTGTGGTGAGCACTGATAATGTAAAATGTCAAATCACTGTGTTATACACCTGAAACCAATATGATGTATGACAACTACACTTCAGTTTTAAAAAAAAGACTTAACTGGTGGTAATCTTTGCAGATCATGGATAAAAATGCAGTAAAAATAGAAATGAGAAGAAACTTTGGGAAAATTCTAAAGTAGACCTGAAAAGATATGATTTTGTTTTGGACTTAAAATGAAGAACAACAGATTAGAGGCTGGAGGTAGAATCAGCAATAGACTGGCTGAAGGATTGGAAGTAGAGAATGGTGGTAATGACGATGAAAATGTCACTTTATTGTGATGGGGGATAAAACTAGGGGAAGAATAGAACTTTGTTTTCATTATTCTGACCCTCATCTTATCTACTTATACCAGTGGCTTACTTTATGACCATCATTATAAGACCAAGGGCAGGAATGGAGTTTGATGCTCATTTGTCTGCTTATTGGCCATTTTTTGAAGATTATATATTTTTTAAACAAAGTCAAGGTGTAAGCCAAATGCAAATGGAGAACTCTGTTGCTTAAGGAATTTTGGAATAAGTGGAGCAAATCACAAGGATGTCAAACTTTTCCCTTTACATTTGTCATAATTAACCAGCCTTCTATCTTTGTATTTAAAGCAAAAACATGTATTTTTCCTCATGTCTGAATTGTGTCAACTTTATAGCAGCTTTAAATGATAGAGAATTTCTCCATTGATCCTAACAGCTTCCTAAAATCATCCCTAAACTAAAAAGAAGATTTGGTTTTAATAAAAGGACTATGTAATTCTGTTTACATAATGAAAGAGCATATATGTATTAAAATTAACTAGAACAATTGTGTTGTTGCTCATTTAATTCACCTATTGATTTTTGTGCATGTAAACACCTAAGATTTCCTCAAATTTGTTGGAAGGGGAGATTTAAAAAATTTCTTCAGAAAGTGATAATGGTTAAGATTATAGTTGTGCTTTTCAAGTTATAATTTCAAAGGAAATCGAAAAACTTCTAGGCACATACTAATTATGTTTCCTGTAGAGCACATCAAGGAATGACTATTATTATAAAGTGGATTTTTCCCTTGAAATGCATATAATAAACCACAGAACTGCTGACAATTTAAATAAGCAGCTTTGTTATATATTTAGGGTCATTCAATATGACAAGAAAACCCATGAATCTTGAAAGCACTTGGTCTATCTGGGTTTCAGTTCTCTAGTACTTAACATGGGAGAGATTGATTAATATCTCTCCAACTTTAAAATCATATGTTGTTTCTTTGAAATTAGACAATAATAAAGACCTTTACAAATGTTCTCACTTCTTAAATCCATTTCTTTTTTTTAATTACTTAAAAAATTTACTCCTTTTCATTTAATATACTAGACCTAGAGAATAAAAGTGATAAAAGTTATTTTATCAAATAAACTGTCTTATAATATTCAGTCACTGTTAGGTTAAACTGGTCAGTTTATCTCACGCAATTTCTTCATTGTCAATACTTGACAATTTTCCAGAATAATTTCCATTATCAAGTATATCGTCCCACTGTTTTTGTAAATTAAAAAAAACAAGATGATGCGACCCAATTGTTAATTGAAAAAAATATACTCACTAAGCTTTAAAAATATATAATACACTATTACATATGTAATGTATTTTTTAGTAAATACATAATACATACAAAATATAATAAATGTATATCCTGCCACCCCTACTGTAAGCTGATAAAGGAGAGATAATAGTATTAAAGTGCAAGAAATCTTAATAAAATATATTTTAGAGAAGTTTAGGGCAATTTTTGTAGATAGGACATGTCATCTAAATTAAAAACTTATTCTGAAGACTTGTTGGCTTCAGTTAACCTTCATAATGAAATCTCTAGAAGATATTTAAATAATAGAAAACATCAGCTTATGAAGGAATATTTCCTTTAGGGTATATATTTTGCATGGCTTGGTTCTATTTCATTTTATTGTTCCCCGTAGTCATTAATTTCTGACCTGAATTCCAGTGTTTTCCTTTTTAACTTGTTCATCAGATGATTTCTGACTTATGCCAGCTGCCCAAGTAAAAATCAGATCCCGTTCTCAGTAATTTCTCCCACCTAACTCTTAGGTGAGATCTCAAACGCAACATGCATAAGAATCACCTAGAGGACTTTTTTAAAGCCCTAATTCCTCAGACCCATCCCCAGAAATTCCTATTCAGCAGGTCTGGAGTGGGACCAGAAAATGTTCATTTCTAACAAGCTCCCAGGTGATGCTGTTCCTGAAGGTCTGGGAATTACACTTTCAGTAGTAATGTCTTAGGTGATGTAGATAGTCACCCTAAATCTATTGGAAGTTCAAAATTTAGCCAAGCCTGCTTTCCTCCAATTCCAATATATTAGCTACTTATTGTATACTATAAAAGCAATCATTTATTGTCAATTTTTTAATAGTTATGAAATAAATAAATTGAATAACGGATGATTTCACTAGGAAGGCACAATCTGTTTGCCCAAAGCAAGCAACTTAATAATGTTTAACTTTCTGACAGTTCCAACCAACTAACTGCACTTCAATTAGACAAAGAGTCATGAATTTCAAGAGTTTCCAAGGGTTGCTTTTTCTTCCTCCCTCCCTCCCTCTTTCTCTCTTTCTCTTTTTCTTTCTTTCTTTCTTTCTTTCTTTTTCTTTTCTTTTCTTTTCTTTTCTTTTCTTTTTTCTTGTTATTTATTCTTACTAGCCCTCAAATTTTTAGCAGGAAGAGCAAGAACTTTCTTTGGAAGAGAAGCAATTCCTCTTCGATGTTAATTAGCATAATTGAGATGATATCTTAAGTCCTTTTTTTCCCATCTTCCACTTGGCCCCTACTACTCAAGCTGCACATTTTTTTCTAGAATGAGAGACTAACAATCCAGACTTCTGTCTAGTACCAAGGAAAAAATGTACACATTGAGGTCCACAAATCTATATTTTTAACTTTGGAAACTGAAATTACCAGTTTAAAACACAAGTTAGTTTTGCTAGATAACCACATTCATCACATTTAAGAATACAATACAGGGAAGATGCACAAGGCCTGGTATCTTATCCTGGATTGTATTAGAACTTCTCAAACAAACACTCTCTGGAAAACACATTCTTAGAAACTAGACCTCTCCATGTTGCAACAGTCATGAAGGAGATTCATGCTTTGGCATTCCAGAGATAATACAATATTGGTGACATTTGTCATAATGATGACATTATATCAGTGACAAAAAGAAAGCTAAATAAAGCCTCTGATGGGGAAAAAAAAGGAGAGAAGATTGTTACTTAAAACCAGATGCTACTATCAACAAAAGAAAGGTGAATTATAAACTGAATTAGCTTGTTTTATAAAAATACACTCTTAATAGAGTCAATCTGGTATGACTTTAAATAATGATGTTATTGATGTATGATTTCTAAAGAAATAAAGCCTTATTAATGATGTTAATAGATTTGGTGATTTTGTTAAATGTTTGACTTAATCAGTGAAATAAAATTTTGCCAGGTCGTTTTCTGATTCTGTGTCAAAACAATGACTTATTAACTGGTCTCACAAAAGGCAAATATTTATAAAATATTTTTATGTATCTAGATATTAGATGGGACTTAGCAATAGATGGGTTATAATTTTTTTCCTAGATATATTGATAGGATTTTATAATGTGATACATGTTTTCCTTAATTTTACTTTACTTTTGTAAAATAGTTATTGAGCACATGTATATTTACTTGAATCTCTAAGCCAGCATTAGAGTGTATGACTTGTAGGATTCAGCTGATGGATTTAATTAAAAAAAAAAAAAAGGAAGGTAAAAGGGGTTGTATAAAAGAAGGCATACAGGAAAAACAACAACAACATTGAAATCTACTACATACTTTAGGCCAAAACTGTACTTAGGAAAACAACATGTATTGCATCACTTAAAATTATCTACTCCCAGGAAAGTTCCCAGTATGTTCAAGGTAGCCACTGGCATATTATTCTTCAAGACAGTCATTGCTATTCTTAACTATGCTATGCCCCTGGGAAAAGGCAGTAATGGAAAAAAGGATTTAGAATAAGGGAGGAGGAGGGAGGGAGAGAGAGAGAGAGGGAAGGAAGGAAGGAAGGAAGAAAGAAAAGAAAGAAAAAGAAAGGAAGGAAGAAAGAAAAAGAAAAGAAAGAAAGAAAAGAGAGAAAGGAAACTAGATGTGATTTCCGAATCCACTTATTACCAACTATGCAAAACTGAGGAAAATATTCAACTTCACGAAGCTTCAATTTCTTTTTTTTTCTATCTTATGAACCACCTAAAAGCTTTTTTTTATCACTTTATATTTTATGTAAGCTGGCAAAATTATTTTTAATGTGCCTAGTTCTAGTATTAAAAAGGAGAACAGTAAAGGAAGTTACTGATTAAGGATACACAGAAACATATTATTTGAAAGTTTGAAACTTAAGATGTTAGCTTGAAAAGAAGAGTATACAAAACATTTTAATGACTAAAAAAGGTTCTTGTTCAGGGTATCTGTTGATTGATTTTCTACCTATTGTGAAGATCCATTTAAATGGCAGAAAACTTATGAAAACGGAGAGCACTAGACATCAATAGGAAGGGTGACTTTTGCTTGTTTGTTTTTAATCAGAAGTACTTAGCAGCTCTTATGAAATACATTTCTATATGTTCAAATAAACAAATGGGGTAATCCAAATCAAAACCTCAAAGAGATACCACCTCACACCAGTCAGAATGGCTAAAATTAACAAGTCAGGAAACGACAGATGTTGGCGGGGATGCGGAGAAAGGGGAACCCTCCTACACTGTTGGTGGGAATGCAAGCTGGTGCAGCCACTCTGGAAAACAGCATGGAGGTTCCTCAAAAAGTTGAAAATAGAGCTGCCCTACGACCCAGCAATTGCACTACTGGGTATTTACCCCAAAGATACAAATGTAGGGATCCGAAGGGGTACGTGCACCTTGATGTTTATAGCAGCAATGTCCACAATAGCCAAACTATGGAAAGAGCCAAGATGTCCATCGACAGACGAATGGATAAAGAAGATGTGGTATACACACACACACACGCACACACATACACACACACACAGGAATATTATGCAGCCATCAAAAAGAATGAGATCTTGCCATTTGCAATGAGTGGATGGAACTGGAGGGTATTCTGCTGAGTGAAATAAGTCAATCAGAGAAAGAAATGTATCATGTGATCTCACTGATATAAGGAATTCTGAATCTCAGGAAACAAACAGGGTTGCTGGAGTGGTGGGGGGTGGGAGGGATGGGGTGGCTGGGTGATAGACATTGGGGAGGGTATGTGCTATGGTGGGCACTGTGAATTATGTAAAACTGTTGAATCACAGACCTGTACCTCTGAAACAAATAATACATTATATGTTAAAAAAAAAAAAAAGATAGTAGGAAGGGAAAAATGAAGGGGGGGAATTGGAGGGGGAGATGAACCATGAGAGACTATGGACTTTGAGAAACAAACTGAGGGTTCTAGAGGGGAGGAGAGGTGGGGGGATGGGTTAGCCTGGTGATGGATATTAAAGAGGGCACGTACTGAATGGAGCACTGGGTGTTATACACAAAAAATGAATCATGGAACACTACATCAAAAACTAATGATGTAATGTGTGGTGGGTGATTAACATAACATAATAAAAAAGGATTAAAAAAACAACTAATGATGTTATGTATGGTGATTAACATAACATAATAAAATAAAAATAAATAAATGCATTGTAGAAAGAACTAGAAAAATAAATATAAATCAGATGTGTAACCAATGTCTCAGAAATTATATTTAAATTGGGGATCAAGGAGGACCATTACTTCATTTATGGTGCTGAGATTTCTTAGAAAAAAGAAAGTAATCAATAATATTCACATAATTTAAATTCATTATTAATTAGAAGCCTGATATAATTTTATTGAGAGAGGAATGAAAGCAGAGTGTACCAAATTCACGTATTCCTGAAGGTGCTCCAGAGTTGACTCCACAGTTACATCCTCACATTTAGGTCACCACTACTCCTTTCCCTGTGGTTGAGGTCTTGCCTGTGGCTTGGACCCAGTGACCAGGGTGGAGAAAGGAGGAGCTGATTTGTCCTTTCATCATTTTGCCACTTTTCTTTTATACTCCATCTTTCGTACTCACTATGCTGCTTCTGGTTCTCCCAGGATCAGGACATTAGGAAATAGGCATAATAGAAAAAAGGAAGATAACATCATTCATGCATTGGCTGTTCACTACCATAGCTGAACGAAGGCTGAGTGTTATGTGATAAGACCACTTTCCATGGGAAACTCTGCATTGAACTGATGTGGTTGGGTTGATCACTGATATCATGTATATTTGCTCTGCAAAATTGACCAGCACCTGCTCCGTCTTGTTGAGCATTGGTCCAGCCAGTGGACTCCAGCTGTCGTCAATATTCTAGGGATGAGAGGTGGGGCACAATTACCTGTTTTCAGATATGTCTCCACACTCCTGGGACTCCTGGGAGTTTCTCACAAGAACTCTCTCACACTCTGCTTTGATGGTAGCATGGTGCAGGCCTACAATTTCTGTCCTATAGCATATGTATGTCCTGTTGGGGACTGAGAATCCAGCCTTCTGCTTCTCAGAGATATCTGAAATTTCTGTGTTTCTCTCACTGACTCTACCAACTTGGCTGTGAAGGGGGAAGTATCCTTATTTTGGAAACATTATAGCACCCAAATCCCTACAAAATCTCTTCAACTAGTCAACATTCTTCTAATGAATCCATAACTTATGTGGGTTTTGGTTGTTATGTGTGCTGGGCTGCTTTTACTGTCTCTCATTATGCCCTGCAAGGTTGTGTCTGGCTCTGCAATGTGCAGGTAGTTCCAGCCATTATCTTCAGGTTTGGTGCCTCAGACATAAGATGAAAATTCCTATTCGATATTTTGCTCCTATTTGAAAGCTCATCAATAGAAAAAATGTTAATACACTGGGCAAAAGTTGGGACTTAGGGGGAGAAGTAGAAGTAAATAGAAGTGTAAGTGTACTAACATCTTTTTTTTTTTTTAAACAGAGTTAAGAACATAGATACATAGGTCCCTTACCTGCAGTTTCACTTTTGTGGTTTCAGTTACCTGCAGTTAACCACAGTCCTGAAGCAGATGATCATCCTTCTGACAAATTGTCTGGAGGCCAATGGCAGTCTGACAATACATCACGACGTCTGTGTCATTCACTTTGCTTCATCCCATCACAGAGGCATTTCATCATCTCACATCATCACAAGGGTGAGTACAGAACAGTAAGATACTTTCAGTGAAAGAAGGACCACATTCATAAAACTTTAATTGCAATATATTGTTATAATTGTTTTATTTTATTATTAGCTATTATTGTTAATCTCTTACTGTGCCTAATTTATAATTTAAACTTTATCATTGGTGTGTGTAGGAAAAAAAAAACATAGTATGTATAGGGTTTGGTACTACCTGCAATTTCAAGCATCCACGGGGGTCTTGAGAACGTATCCCCCATGGATGACGAGGGACTGCTGTATTACCTAAATTTATAGACTGACAAATAAAGCTTTAAGTATATGATAAATTAATAATTAAAGAAATAGAAATTTGGAATCTGTTAGCAGTAGTTGCCTTTGGAAACTACCCAGGGAATTGGGGATTAGAAAGACCTTTATCCTCATGTCCTTTTGTACTGCCTTGGCAGCAGCTGCACAGGTATCCTGACTTTGTGTGTGTGTGTGTGTGTGTGTGTGTGTGTGTGTTCAAAAAGATAACCAATCAACTGATTTTGTCAGATACTCGGTCACCTTTCCTGTTCTAATCAGACAGATATTGGGTTAACTTTCCTCAGATACAGAGAGTGGATATAAATTGCATGAAGGATGGTATTTTTCTCTTAAATAAACCAATATTGTATTTAGTAGGGAAGATATATTCATTCTCCATTCTATTAGACAAACTTCTTAAAGTGCTTGTTGTTTGCCAGACAGTAAAGATATAAAATTACTTGGACATACTCTCTATACTTCAGGAAAATATAGTATACAGAAGTCTGAATGTTTTTAGCAAAGTTTTCATGGGGAAGTGTAGACAGTTTCTTTAACATGTAGCAATTGTTTCACTGCTACCGTTGAACAAGTAATTTAGGTCTTCTCCAAATTTCTTCAGGAAGAATAATTTTAATTTCTAACTCAAAACCATATATTTGTTTTACTAGATTTAATTTTTTTAAAACTCTCCTAAAATTTTATATTAACAGTATCAATATTGATTAAATCCTAACTATACATACTTATACATTAGTATTAAGAAAAAATAATTTTTAAAAATAGTGTTGTGAATTACTTTTTAACTGATGTCTATCCATGGCTAATGAGAACTGATTTTGAAGCTTCAGGGTTATAAATTACCCTGATCCTGGCCTGTGCATGACTTATGTAGCAAAACTTCTTAGCTACTGTAGTTAAGATGCCTAAATTGCTCTTTTTGCTAGAGGTAAAGATGTCTGATTAAAATACTACTGCCTTCTGCCCATTCCTGCCTTTCAAGGAGATTGAGGACCTACTGTATCTACCTGCTCCTTTCAGGCCTCCTGTGTATATTTGGCCACTAACTTCACCTCTTAGTTAACACTGCACTCAAGCCATGTTCTGATATTGATATTCCTGATAAGCCAAGGGAAAACCTTATGATTTTTATTTAATTTTTTTTTGGTGAATGCTAATTCTAAGTAAAATAAGAACTTTGGTGAACAGCTAACCCTGCTTCCATTATTGTTTTTCTACTTATCAGAATAGAAAAACAAGCAGCTTCCCAACAGTATGAATATTTCCATATAGGAGAACATTGTGTGTGTGTGTGTGTGTGTGTGTGTGTACATATATATACATTCTTATTGTATATATTTTATTTTTAGATGGGATCTTTTTTTAACATACAAAAAAACATCAGAATACATACAGGCAGAGATTTTGCCATGTTCTTAATTCTTAGATAACATCAGTCATTTAATAAATATGTATTCAGTGGATATAATGTGCCAGAAGTTCTTCTAGGCATTTGGGTATATCTCTGCATCATAGAGCTTATATTTTAGCAAGGAGAGATAGACGATTAATGTAGATATGGTGAATGAATTATCTAGTATTTATAAATATGGGGACGAAAAAGAAGCTTATCAGTATGCACGGGATTAAGAGAGTCAGAGGCTGGGAGGTGCAGATTGTAACATTAAACAGAGTGATCTGGCAATTCTCACTGAAATTATGTGATTTGAACAAAGATCTAAGACTAAAAGTGGTGTAGTCATATGTATTTCTGGATTCTTTCCAGAAGAATTAAATAGCAAATGTGCAATCTTTATGGTGGAACCAAAGAGGCCAGTGTGGCTAAAATATCTTGGTGGGATGGGGATAAAAGAATAGGAAATGAAACGAAAGCATTAAGGGGGATTTGGGAGGAATAAGATTATATAGGGCTCTATAGACTATGTAAGGGCTGTGGCTTTTACTCCTGAATGAACAAGATCGGAATCACAGTTTTTGAGTTCAGGGGTGACATGACCTTACTTAGGTTTAGAAGAAACCCTCCCTCCCCACCCCCCTAACCCTGCTGGCTTCTGTATCTGAATTAATTGTATTGGGCTAAGAGTAGAAGCAGAAAGCCTAGTTAGGTGGCTATTGCAGTAATCCCTGTAAGAGATGATGAAGACTTGTTTGAGGGAGGTACCAGCAGAGCAAGTTAGAAGCTGCTAGATTCTAGAAGAGCCAATATTGCAGGGAGAGGTAGGGAGGAGGTTGGTAAGAAGAAAGAGGGGAGTGACTCCAGGAATTTTGGGGTTAAGCAACTGAAAAGGTGCACATGGATTTAAGCAGATTTGGGGAGGAGAAAAACAGGAGTCAGTATTGCATATATTCAGTTTGAGAATTTCAGTAGTAAAGATGTTAGTAAGAAGCTGATAACCAAGTTTGAAGTTCAAAAGGCATATCAGGCTAAAGATAAAAATTGAGAGCCATTCGCACATACATGATGTAAAAAGTCATGAGACTGCATGCACTCACCAAGAGATGGAAGTTCAAGAAGAGAAAAGGACCAAACTATGAATCTTGAGATTTTCTACCAGTTAGAAATTGGGGAAATTAGGATAAAATAGCCGAGATTAAGAAGGGGCACCTGTGATGTAAGAAAAAAGCAGCAGATAGTGGTATCTTGGAGGAGATGTGAAGAAAGATATCAAAGAAAAGAGAGTGAGCATCTGTGTGAAGTGCTGTTAAAAGATCCAGTAAAATAAGGACCGTTAACTAATCATTGAATTCAATAACATGGATGTCACTGGTGAAGTGCTCAAGAGCATCAATAGAGATCAATAGAGGAGGTGTGGAAGCAAAAACCAGATTACAGAGAGATCTAAGAGAAGAATGGAAAGAGAGAAATTGGAGAAAAAGTTCATATATGCAACTCTTCCAAGGAGTTTCCCTGCACAAGAGTAATCCTTCAAAGAGCCCTAACCATTAGCCCTCTCACAAAACAAAACAACAAAAAACAAACAAAAAAAAAACCCACACTGATCGAATACATAAATGGCCTAAAGTCACATAGCTCGTAAGGGATAGAAACAATTTAAATTCAGACATGTCTGACTCTCTCTGTTTTACTCTGCTATTTTCTCAAGTAGTCAAAGAGATTGGAAAATGATCAATTAATTCTTATTTTATGTGCTTTTGTAAGAATTAAGTCATTTATTTACACAAATTGTATAGCACAAAATCTACCCCGTTATAGGTGAAAAATGCATGTTAGATTCCTTCTTATTTTCCCTACTCCTGTTTATTGCCTGGAATATAAAGTCTTCGGTAAATGTAAAGCAAATATTTATTTCTTATGAAACATGTGATAAAATCAAACATATAGCCTACTAAAGGAATGTATGAAGTTTGGAACTTGTCCATATCCTATCCAGATAACATATAAAACAGATATGTATATGTAATTTTAAAGTTGACATTATTCTAAAAAATGGCCATTCATCTATATACAGAATAAAGATAGAACCTTTTATCGGTTTTCCTTTAATATTCTTTTAAAGCATATATTATTTTGCAAACTTTAACGACAACACAGTTATGAAAAATGAACAGCATGTGGTATAGGAATATTTACATTATTTAGATAATTATTTCAGCCACTGAACAGAAGAAACAAAATGCATTGAAATTCATATAAAATGACATTTAGGGATTAGTAACCACACATGGATGTTCACATTTTAACTCCCTAGGAAAAATGACTTTGAAAATGCATGTAAGGAGTCAAAGTATTAGATGTTTTTAGAAAACTAGTCTCATTTTTCTGGAACTTAGACAAATAAATGAATTAAACAGACAAATATAGCTGTAGATGTGGATGTAGGTATAAATAAGAAAAAATGTTTTTGATATTGAAAGAGGTCTTTAATAATTTCAAGCTTTGCAGATCCTTTCCAAACCAGATTAGGGGAATGCCTAGTTCTTTCATTCAAAATTACATGCTACTTTAGGGGTGAGAACTGGAAAGAGACAATAAATTTGCAAATGAATAAATTGCTTATGAGAGCTGTGGATCTGGAAAGCTGCCTTGAACTATCTTTATCAGGAGATAACTCTGAGGGGATGATATTTTACTGGAGAGCAAATTGACAAGAAGGAGGTAGTCATGCAGGTATTTTAGGAAAGAACTTTCCAAATAGGAATTAAACCAAGTGCAAAAGCCTTAAAAAATATCAAAACATGATTTTGAATTTAAAAATCAAGAAAGAAAAGGGAGGGTGTCTGGGTGGCTCAGTCGGTTAAGCATCCGATTCTCGATCTCAGCTTAGGTCTTGATGTCAGGGTTGTGAGTTCAAGCCCCACATTGTGCTCCTCTGGGCTCAGCGTGGAGCCTACTTGAAAGAAAGAGAGAGAGAGAAAAGAAAGAGAGAAAGAAGGAGAGAAAGGCAAAGGAAAGGAAAGAAGGGAGGGAGGAAGGAAGAGAGAGAGAGAAGGGCTGTGTGCTTGAAACAGGAAGTGAGAAACCCATGGTTGAAGAGGTTAGCCAGACAGATTACACAGATCGTGTATGCCAGAGTGGGGAGTATAGGGACTTCATTGTAATAACGATGGAAGTCTCTAGAGAACTGTCAAGTAAAGGAGGGAGGTGATTTAATCAAGGCTTCACAAAATCACTCGGGGTGATATATGCAGAATGGGCCAGAGTGGCTAAATGACTCATTATTAGAAGGCTGTTAAGGTAATTCAGGTGACTGACCATGGTCTTGTGGAGTATATGACCTTAGCAGAGAAAGAGAAAATACAAGAGCTTGATACAGTTATAATAGAGGAAATAACTCACATACTCCTTTGGATGTGGGGCTGTATGAAAGGGAAGTGTAAAAGATAACTTTGACTGTGTAGACCTAAATTTGAACAGATTGAGCTGGAGACGCTAGTAGTAGAGTTCCAGAAAGACTGAAAATAGAGACTGAAGTTTACCAGGAAGATAGAGCCAGCCATGCAGTTTTGGGCATCATCAGCCTAGAGGGGTCATTAAACTATTAGAAACATTGGCTTTGCCTAGCCACAAAGATTTAGGGACTCTGTGGAGTACTTCTCTTTTACAATGCAAAAAATCCATAAACTTGTACAAGCTAGAGTAGCAAAAAGATGTGTTTAGAACCTAAAAGCAAGAGGTAATGAGGAAGACAGATTCACCTTTCTTCCCCCTATTATCACTTGGTGCTACCTTGTATTCTGAAAAGAACTGGGACCAATGTTCTGTTCTTGTAATATAAAAATGGTGTATTTATTGACAATACTTACATGTAGGAGATATAATGAAAATGTGCATACTCTCTTCAATGAAGTTATAGTTCAGTTGTAAAACAAAAACAATGGTCTTCTTGTTTCTTTTTCAAAATTCATCAGTGCACAATATTTCAGAGAAAAGTTGTAGACTTTCAATCCTAAATGAGATTTTCATTATCCCACTCTACATGGTCTGAAGCAAAGTTCTCTGTCACTCCCCTCTGTGACTGATATCTCTCTCCACCCACCCCTTTTAACCCTAGTGTATTTTTCACCTCCGTCTCCCATTTTGTTCCTCATTATATTTTTACTTACTTATTGTAGACAAATTCAGACTTTTTTTTTTAAGATTTTATTTATTTATTTGCGAGAGAGAATGAGAGACAGAGAGCACGAGAGGGAGGAGGGTCAGAGGGAGAAGCAGACTCCCTGCTGAGCAGGGAGCCCGATGTGGAACTCGATCCCGGGACTTCGGGATCATGACCTGAGCCGAAGGCAGTCGCTTAACCGACTGAGCCACCCAGGCGCCCGACAAATTCAGACTTTTTTTGGCTTCTTTAAATTTTCCAATCTAGACTTTATGGAAATCAATTCAATAGAAGACCAACAGAAAAGCTGATGAAACAAATGATCTTCCATAGAAGATGTGTGTGTGTGTGTGTGTGTGTGTGTGTTGTGTTAGGGAGAAGGGGCTATGAAATCTTCTGTAATAATCATTTTTGTCTCTGAGAGATGAGATAACATCTTTGGAATGTGAGGATATTCTCACAAATGACACATTTTCTAAAACCATGAAACAGTTAAGTTTTCCATTTGAAGTTTTAAATTCTAAATCTTAAGTACTACTAAACTTAGCCAACAATCAGAAACTCACACGCTTTCAAAAAAGAAGCATATAAAAACAATTAGTCTCCATCTTAATTAAATGATGAAGCAATTCAACCAACTCAGCTTTTAAATTTAATCATAATTAATCTAAATAGGTACAGAATGCCGTATTATAGTAGCTCAATAAGACATTGTAGGCATCTGGCAGGAACATTGCAATTCAACTCTATAGGTTGCTTCATTTATTCAGAAAGTGGTAACAAGGCAGAAAATCATTAAGTATTTTGCTGAGATGACAGTGCATTTTTCAGTTTGACTCTAGATATATAAAAGGATATAAACCTCATACACATTTACAGTCTATTTATGAAACTTCTTAGACGTGATTTCAAAAGCATGAACCACAAAAAGGAAAATTTTGATAAATTGGAACCCATAAGAAAAAACTTCCTTTGCAAAAGAACATATGAAAGGATGATATGGGGCACCTGGGTGGCTCAGTCATTAAGCGTCTGCCTTCGGTTCAGGTCATGATCCCGGGGTCCTGGGATCGAGCCCCGCATCGGGCTCCCTGCTCCGCGGGAAGCCTGCTTCTCCCTTTCCCACTCCCCCTGCTGGTGTTCCTGCTCTCACTATCTCTCTGTCTGCCAAATAAATAAATAAAATCTTAAAAAAAAAAAAGAAAGGATGATATGATAATTAAAGCTGTAAGAAAGACTTTTGTATTAACTTGTGCATATATGCCAACCACTTATATAATTTAACATTATCTTATATAAAATATATGAAAGTCCAACATAAGAGTTATGTACACTTAGACCAATTTGAAATAAAATGTGATGAGTATTCTGGTTGTTTCCAATACCATTACCAAAAGCAGTTCTCTATTCAGTTTATAAAAAAATCATTTCATCCCCCATCTCCAAAATAACTACTTTTCTGGCAGGAGCTGTAGTGACACATACATGCAGCAAAGTTTTGTCCTATACTGATGGCTCAATGATATTTTGGACAGAGGTGGAAGGAGAGAGAGAGAGATGCATAGAGACCTGTTTATAAGTATAACATAGGATCTGGGTAACAGTAAATGAACTCCTGATTTGAGTAGCAGAACTGAAAAAGAGGTGACTGAAAAAGAGATAACAGATACAAGAAAAAATATTTGCAGAAATTATTCATTTTTCTGCTTCTTGTTCTTCATTCATTATTTTTTTAAACAGTGGCATAAATGCAAAGACTTTGGTGTTCTGTTGCCAAGCTATAGGGCAGGTTACAAAAAATAAAAGTTAAAGTATAATAGTAAAAGCCTGTGTTTGAAAATTTAAATGTAATTGATCAACCAGAAGCAATATTATCTAAGCAACAGAATTCTTTGTGATTATGTGTTTCCAACAAAAAAGAGAAATTGTGTCTAATGAATATTCCAAATTACTACATGTATTTTCAAAGATGTGGATGAGTTAACACTGATATTAATAGAATAGCTTTTAAATATTTACATTTTTCTTTTAAATATAAACAAAATTTACATTAACTCAGGATGGGACTTTGAATTTCCTTTCAGTCAACAATAGATAACTTAACAATCAAGGGTATTTCAACAACTGGTTTTGGAGATTGGACATCTACAGGCAAAAAAAAAAAAAATGTTACACAGAAATGAATGTATACAAAATGAATTCAAAATGAATCACACTTACATGTGAAACATAAGTTATGCATTACTTAGAAAACAATTATTATACCTCCAAGGAGATATTGACTGATAATGAACATGCATCTTCTTTGCATGTTAGGCCCTTGCATTCTAGTAGTTTCCTATATTATTATCACTACTGAAATTATATGGCTACCTCAAGTTTAGCAGTTGGAAGTACCTTTGGTAAAATGTAGAATCTCTTGCAGTGAATATTCTTTTGCAGTGGATCAGCAGATTAAATTTTCTACTTATACAAAATAGAAAACATTAGTTTGTAACTTAAAAAAAAGTTTTCTACTCACGTAATTTATATTATTTCTTAAGTTTGTAGGCAAAAGTGAATTAATAAGTTTAATTTGGACATATTGAATAGGAACATATTAAATGGTCAGTTGAAAGTACAGGTCTGGGCACCTGGGTGGCTCAGTCGTTAAGCGTCTGCCTTTGGCTCAGGTCATGGTCCCAGGGTCCTGGGATCGAGCCCCGCATCAGGCTCCCTGCTCAGCAGGAAGGCTGCTTCTCCCTCTCCCACTCCCCCTGGTTGTGTTCCCTCTCTCTCTCTGTCAAATAAATAAATAAAAATCTAAAAAAAAAAAAAAAGAAAGTGTAGGTCTGTAATTCAGAATAAATATGGTGTCAGTAGAAGAAGGTTGATGCCAATAGAAGTCATCAGTATTTAAATGGTATTACAAGATCCTGGGTTAATAATAGGATCTTTGTATGTGAGGCACAAGAATGGGCTCAGAACAGAACCTTCTGTAGTGGTTTTGATCTAAAGACTAAAAGCAGAAACAAAGAGAAAAATGTGGCCCAGGTCTTCAACAAATATTTGAATAAAATCTAAAGGGAAAAGTCAAATACTGGATGTACAAAAAGTAATGTCAAATGTTATTTGCCTCAAATTATATCTTCCATCTCTCTATTCATTATCTATAAGAATTCTGAGCATCAATTATCTTATTGAGTGTACACATAAAATATAAAATACTGACAGTTTGAAGGGAAGCTGATTTGTGTTTCTAATCTTTTCCCCTTTACTATGATTATGTGCTTATTATAAGAATACCATAAAGATATGTTTAAATCTAAAAAGCAAAGAAAGATTGTGAATGAAAAAAAAATCTGCAGCAAACCATTAGCTGTAGCATTTCGATAATGTCATTAAAGCTTTTTTTATCTTTTCAAGTGGATTTTACTCCCTCCAGTTGATTTCAACCTAGATTTTAGCTATATATATATATACATATATATATAATTACTATTACATATATATGTATATATTTTTAGTAATATATATTTAATTATATATATATGTGTATATATATATATGTATATATATATATACACTTTTAATTTAGAGGATTATCTGGAAAACTGCTGAAAGTTGTGGGAACTTTCTATAGGAGAATGGCCAAACATAGAGAATGTTGGCATAGATTCAGTAGATTAACCATTAGATCTTACTGATTAAAGCTCTGTTAACCATTTCATGACCGTCATCTTTATCAGATAATGGGATCTTTGTATCACATATATAAGGGCATGAGTCTTATAAGCTCTTGTAAGTTCTGAAGTAGGTGCAATAGGAAAAATGGTAATCAAAATTATCCTTGAATTTTTCTCAAATAACCCAAATTAAGAATACAGCCATGTATGGTGATAGGAATTGTTATAATATATTGCACTCAGAACTACAAAATGTATCATACCATTGAGGAACCATATTAAGAAATTAAATCATTTGGGGCGCCTGGGTGGCTCAGTCGTTAAGCGTCTGCCTTCGGCTCAGGTCATGATGCCAGGGTCCTGGGATCGAGCCCTGCATCCAGCTCCCTGCTCTGCAGGAAGCCTGCTTCTCCTTCTCCCACTCCCCTGCTTATGTTCCCTCTCTTGCTGTGTCTCTCTCTGTCAAATAAATAAATAAAATCTTAAAAAAAAAAAAAAAAGAAATTAAATCATTCAAGGGTTGACCACTTGGAACATTTCAGCAATTCACTGAACTGATACTAACTTATCTACAAGTGAATATCTGATTTGATTAGACTTAAAGGCATTAATGATCCTTGCATTTATAATGATCCTTGCATTTATAATCTTTTTTACATTTATATTTTTTATATTTTATATTTATATTTAATTTATAATGATCCTTGCATTTAAGACTTAAAGACTTAAAGGCATTAATGATCCTTGCATTTATAAAGACTTTTAATTCATGACAAGTGGTGGCAACACAGTTATTTAAATTATCACCAATAGCCAATTACAATCAATTGCCTATACATGGCAAGGTTTTGAGTATTAGGTAAAATGCTTAGTACCGTCAGGAGTATAACTGGGCTGGTTGGTTGCATCTAAGTACACAGAAGAACTTGAGGAAAGAAAAGGATGTGCTCAGGGCTTTAAATCCTCAGCTTAAAGTCCAAGTAAGTGACCAGAAAGCTTATATGTCTGCCCTAAAAGGAGCATCTGTAGTTATAGGACTGAGATTTCTGGAAACTGAACTAAAAGTCTAGTGTTTCAGATGGCTGAATTTTAATGCAAAATTTAATTTCCAGCCTTTCAGCATCTCTTTTGTTAAAATTAGGGCATTGATTGGAAAGATTAAGGGACCGTGGAAATTGAGTTAGGAGGCATACCAGTGGAGTCTCATAAAACTAGAGTACTTGAGCTCTTAATTTTGCTGAGCTTCCTTTGTGGCCCTCTTCTCTATTTGAGGAGGTGAGTGTCCTTCTGTCTGCAGAAATTTAATAGCTCCCCTTGAGGAAGTTGCTTTGTAAAGTACTCCTGATATTTTGTAGATTCTACCTCTCCCACCTTTTTGCTAATAGATCAGTAGACATACTTGGATCTCAGAATCCGCCAGGAAATAAAATTCAAGTTGAAATACCATATGATCCAATAATTCCACTACCGGACATTTACCCAAAGAAAACGAGAATACTAATTTAAAAAGATATATGCACCGCTATGTTTATTGCAGCATTTGAGACAACATGAATGGACCTAGAGTGTATTATACTAAGTGAAATAAGTAAGAATGAGAAAGACAAATACCATATCATTGAGATTGTGTCATTTGAGACAATGTGAATGGACCTAGAGTATATTATATTAAGTGAAATAAGTCAGAATGAGAAAGACAAATACCATATGATTTCACTCATAAGTGGAATCTAAAAAAGAAAAACAACCACAACAAATAAATAAAAAGCAGTATCAGGCCTATAAATACAGAGAACAAACTGGTGGTTGCCACAGGGGAGGGGAAGTGGGGGTGATGAGCAAAATGGGTGAAGGGGAGTGGTTGATAACAGGCTTCCAGTTATGGAATGAATAAGTCATGAGAATGAAAGGCACAGCATAGAAATATAGTCAATGATATTGTAATAGCAAGTATAGGCACAAATAGTAGCTACACTGTAGTGAACATAGCGTAATGTATAAACTTGTTGAATCACTGTATTGTACATCTGAAACTAATGTAATACTATGTGTCAACTATACCCAATAAAGCAAAACAAAACCCAGTGTGTGACTATGAGGAGGTATTGATACTCATGAAAACAAATGCATAGCTTGTTAATTAAGATAGAAACCTGCAGAACCTGTGTGGGAATGCATTCAAAGAATGGGAGATCAGGTTGGAACCATACAATATTGGATCAAGAAAAAGATACTAATGTGACTCACCCTGTGGAGATTCTGGATTCACTGTGTTATCTTGAGTGGCTTGGAATGACTCTGAAAGTTTTGTTGGTCGGTTGACTAAAAACCAAATATACCTGTGACGTATACTAATTGAAGTTGAAATGCCAAAAAAATTTGTTATACTGTGAAAGTAGGTGTCCAGAATTTTACAGATATTGGAATGCTTGAGTGAATTTATCATGTAATATATGCTTACTTATCCCTTAACTGTGTTTCCTAGGAGAGTCCAGCAGAAACTCTAAGGCAGTTATATGAGAAATAAATTTATAAGGGGAGCCCTGGAATCCTTAATGAGTTCTTCGGTAGCTACTCACTGTAGGCCAGGAATGACAGAACGGCCCCCAGAGAACTCTTCAGGCCATGAAGGTTTTGACCATCCCCAAAAGACAAGGAACTCTGGCCAACTGAGACATTTTCTGAGAGCAAAGGGAATATGAAATGATAGGGTAAGAAAGTAGATGCAAAGGCCAGTCACAATCACATTATCATTTGCAAACTGAGGACTGTAAAAGTTTAAGTATTTTCCCTTTAGCTTATAAAGTTTTGTGTATGTATACATTAACTAATTTTTTTCCTTCCTTCTCCCAAGCCCCTACCATTTAACATAATAGGTGTTGTTATGGGCTTTAAATTTTAGTATGTAAATTTTAAGATATGAAAGCAAAAAAAAAAAAAAAAAAAGAAAGCAAGCAGGAGTTTGACACAGTTAAAAGAGGAATGGAACATTAATGAAAGATGAACAAAAAGACTTTTATCCTCTTTTGATGAGATTAGCATGTTTTTAATTGTGCAAGAGATACACATATCCTATTAGGCAGAAGAATGAATTTGTTGTTGTCTTTATTTGGAATTTATTCTATTTAAGAGAGATGAGAATGGATACTAAGTTGACAAGATAGAGCATGTAGCTTTGTACTGTGGCAGTTTAGCTCATCTGGAATTATGTTTTCCAGTAGCCTTTCCCTGTATGATTCACAAGAAAAAAGAATTTTTTTTTTTTTTTGAGATTTGGAAGATGTAAGTGAAACAACAGCCATATTTTTATCCTCTGAAAGTTGGTATAGGGCACCAGGCACTATAGTGGTTCATGCACATTATTTTTGGCCTTCTCATAAACTTTATTGGTGTGGAGCAAGAACTGCAACTTCTCCAGATCTTACCAGCTTTCTTTCCTTCAGCTTTTCTGAGTTTTTGTCCAAGCACATGTGTGGCTCCATGGTGAAGAGGTTGAAAGTGGTGAGACAGATATAAGTCCTGGTTTACTCTCATGGATTCCAGTTGTCTGCATGGATTCTAGCTTGTTCATGCTCTTGCCCATGTCAGCTTTCTGTCTGTCCCCATTGTTGGAACGGCTAACCTTAGCAAATTTGGTTAAATAATTAACACAGACAACATCCATGCACAAATTCTTCACCAGTTTCACAGTTGTGTAAGGTCTGATTTCTATAATAGCTATATCAAACAGTGGCTCTGTTTCACTTAATGAATCCTGACCAAACTAGTTAGATGGATGGATAGATAGCTTAAAAAAATATTGATAGTGAAAGAAGTTATATCAGAAAGTGACATTTCAATACTGCGTTGTTCTATATTACCTGAAGGAATGTATCTTATGGAAATTCCACAATCTGGGTACAGAAGCAGGCAAACAAACAAAAAACAAAAACAAGATAGGAAAAATAAATAATAGTAATAAAACAGGGCACAGATTTTTCTGGGATCTCTTTTCAAAACAAATTAAATATACAAAAATGCCTCAAGCCATCCAGTTTAACAACAAAAAATATGGTTTAACAGCTTCGTGGCCCATTATTTAAATGATATACTAAAAAAAATGGTATTGTAGAAGTACATCAAATTTAAAATAATTTAATCTAAATCCCATTAACTATTTCTGCTTTAATGAAGTACATAGCAGACTGCCTCTGAAAAAAGGACTGAAAACCAAATTTGAATAATGAGTGTATTGTTATACTTTTAAAAGTATCTTTTTTGGTTGGCACAATAGCAACTACTATTTATGGAGTGTTTGCCTTGTGCCAGGAACTACACTAATATTTTATATTCATTAATTTTGTTGTCACGATTCTTTATAATATGTTCTATTTTTATCCTAGTTTACAAATGGAGAGAGTAAAGCACAGGGAAGTTATATAATTTTCCTGAGGAAATAGATCTAGTAAATAAGGGAACCAGAAGTTGAACTTAGATTGTCTGACCTCAGAATGAAGATGTTACCTCCTCGACAGCTCTCTTTAAAATTCGTATGAATAATTATTTTCAAAATATCAAAACATGAATCAACACTAACAGTAGCAAAGTGTTGAAGTCATTATTCCAGTTTGCTAAATCATCTTTCATTATTAGGCTAACTGAAGAGATAAGGTTGAACAGATTTAGAAAGAAAGGCTGGATGAGGAGGGAAAGCTATATGTTTATACGTCTGTATAAATATACATAATAAAATATACACACATACATTTGTATGGATACACATATATGTGTAAAACAAGTAGAATTAGTTAACAAAACATGGAAGCTCTTTCAAATATTTTCAGTAATTTTAGATGTTTCTTTGACATCTGCAATCCTATTTCTAAATGCATATTTATGCTTCTATATCTTGTTGTTTCAGTTACAGATGTTGTGCATCAATCTCCTACTATAGATGTTTTAGATCTCCTATGCTACATCAAACAAAAAAATATTTTCCCTTACCTCATTCTCTCAATACAGTTTAAACACAGTTGCTAATACTATTGTTTATATTATCATGATCATGTAAATATTGGTCATATTTGATCCTATAATGTCTTATAATCACATAATTTGGGGAGGGAATTAACTATTGGTGTTATTGGGGAGAACAATTACATTTTTTGTTTTTCTTTTCCTTTTTCTTATTCTGTTCCTATGATTAATTCTTCCCAAAGCCCTTATACTATATTTGGTATAGTCAATCATGAATATATATATATATATATATTAATTCATTCATTCATTCATTCATTCATTTGTTTATTTCTGAAAGCATTCTTCCTGATTCCCTTCTTCTTCTTTTCATCTGGGTTGGTTGATCACTAACATGGAGAGAAAGCAGATTGGAAGATGGCACATGTGAGTTGGCATGCTTTGCAAAGGGATGATAAAACAGTAAGTTGGTCTGTGCATTGGAAGTCCCCCAAAATTCAGTGACTATTTTCTTTTGAGCATGTCACTAATGTATATAATGCTGATGTTTTGAGGCAGCATTTTATCTCTGTGCTCAGCAAAGCAAATACAGCCAGAATATAAACATATTCTTTTGTCAGAGTTGGGGATGGAGAGGTACAGGCAAGAACTTAGCTCTGCAAAGCAGTATAGATCTGTGTCTTACTGACCCTTCCATAATATTTAACCTACCCTTCTGATTTAAGCTCCAGGATTACACCTCACCATGGTCAAATGTACCTGGTGCCGTCAATTCCTGAGTTTTTTTAGCATTCTGTCCTGTAAGTTTAAGTTTTCTGTGTTCATTATCTCAGTTAGTACTTTTTCATAACTTTCCAGTTGACTTTTCTTCTATGATTCCTCTCTCATTGTCCTATTCTTTTGAACATTGTTTTTTATTCCTTTATTTGCACTGTTATAATTATTCTTGAGAGAGAAGGCATAATTATGTGCATTATCATAGTAACTTTTTGTTATTTTAAATTTAGCATTCAATTTATATTGTCTATATAGTTCGATTGCTATGATTTGTAATAACAACAATTAGAAATCCAAGCCAGCAAATTTCAACAAGAATATTGGCTGCAGTCAAATTATGATGACTATTTATTGACTTACCTATTGTTACCAAACAACTTATTTGTTTAATGTAAACTTATATCTGATTATAGTCTATCATTATAAGGAAAAGTCAACCTAAATGATTAAAGTGGGAAACACTATATAAATTAAATCCAGTTTCCATAGTGATATAGAGATTTTTTATATTATAATAACCTATAGAAAAACATGATACAAAGTCCATAATGTTTTTTAAAAAAATTGTCTTAAGGGCAATGTCTATTAATCAAGTTGTGATATAAGAAGTACTAGAAACAGCTTCCATCTTGGGAAAAAAAATCATTTGGAATTAGATGAAGGGGTCAAGTTACGTAGGATTTTGTCTAGTGTTTAGGATCTGTTTTCTGTTGCTGAGGTAGGAGTATGAGGATAGAAGTCTCAGCACATATTTCTGAACTATTTTCTCTCCCGACTCCTTAACAGGGTAACTCAGCCATAAAAATTACCTTAGCTAATTGCCTTTAGCCTACTAAAAAAAAAAAATCTCCCACGTATCTTTCATTTCTCATCAGTTCTCCACTGCCCAACAGACTCTGACAGCCTGATCTTCACAGACATTGAGGGCTCTCATACCAAGTAATGTGAGCAGAAAAAAAAAATAATCCCAACCTTAACATTTCCTATATGACATAGGAAAGACAAAGCTAAATAAATGCAACCATGCTAAACAAATGCAAGTTAAAAAAACTTTAACCAAAATAAATGTGAGCATTTGAGGACATGCAATTAGAGTAATTTGTAAGCTAGTACCAGAGGGGCAAATAGACACCATAGGGGCACAGTGGTCGGTTAGGCATACAGGCAGCTCACAGTCAGGGGTAAATGATGACGCTGAGGCTCAGAACTCTGTGGGTGTGCAGAAGACTAAACCTATTCCTGAGGGTGTCAGATGTTGTGATGGACGAAAGGGCAACAGATTTACTTAGATTCCTCTATCTAGTTTAGAGTAAGTCCAATGAAGCGGAAGGACCTGGGCCTGGCTGGGACTACCCTGGCTGGGATTAACCCTGGCAGGGACAAACACGGTTTTAGCTTACACAGGAGTAGTTGGAAAGGGGACAGATGGACAAACAGTACTGGCTGAATTATTTAAAACCAGGCACAGTATCATTGACTCCATAACAAATGATATAAAGCTAGCTTGAACCACAGTTAAACGTAAATAAATATTAAATACTGTATTTTGTTAATATGATTTGCAATAAAACCAGGAAAGTAGTATGTTTCTAGTATCTTATATGATGAAGTTCTTATATGGTAATATTAAGTTTTGGGATAATGAAAGTGAGTTTCCCAGTACAATTTTTATAGTATATAATTAGTACTCTATAGTCTTTGTGTGAGATAAAAGGAATATGAACTAAAGATTATAAAAGCAAGTGAAGAAAAAAAAAATGTATGGGACCAGTACAATCTCTGAAGATGGAGGTTTACACAAGTATTAAGCTGTATCACTCAGCCTTTTTAAGCTATTGAGAATCTCAAGTGGGCAAGATTCTTATTTGTACAACATTTATTTGAGAGACAAGAAGCCTATTTTTGCCTGGCCTTATTTGCCAACAATTTATAAAATCCAGAATTATGTGCAGTGGCTGTACATGATTAAAAAGCAGCAGACACTGGAAGTGAGGTAGTTAATAAGTAAGGGAGTACTATAGGTAAACATTAGCAAAATGTAAAAAATGCAACAAAAGCCATAGAAGTTCTCAGATGAAAGAGCAGGTGACATTTTGGTATCTGGGCTAATTAGTTGAGAGTCAATACAGGACATCAGCAATCAGCATGAGGCAAACCTAGTACTTTAACATAATAGCCCTAGGTCAGTCTTCAACATTTCTCTTAATGAGACCAAGTTTTCATGTGGTGAAAGTTGAAAGTGGAAAATGATAAGTTAAAAACTTAAAAAAAAAAAAAAATCTATAGACATTTAGTAAACCTTATGTAATCAATAAGTTAGAATTTTTGTTTGTTCTGTCTTGCTTTTTAGACAGAGTAGAATCTTGCTTAAGAGCATGAACTCTTCCCCCACTGCCTAGGTTTGAATCCTGGCTCTCAGATCCAGTAGGTCCATGGGTTTGGGTCATTTATTTAATTCTATGTTTCAATTACCTCATTTGTGAAACAGACATAATATTGTGAACTATCTCATAAGGTTGCTGTGAAGTAATCAACTTATGAATTAGTTAATATACATAAATTGCTTATGATAGTTCCTGGTATACAATGATTATTATGCAGTCCATGCTATTATTATTATCATTACTGTAAGAAATTTTATGAAGCTTATTTTATACCAAGCTCTGTAGGAAACATTCTCAGCTCTTCCTAATATCCACCTCTTCCTCCCCCTGAAAAAAGATAAATATTAAATTTTGCATCTAACATCATAATCCAGTGTAATTCCTCTTGAAATAGAAAAATAAATGTGTAAAGTTGTCAAAAAAAAGCTTGGTCGTCCAAGTGTGTGATGTCACTATGTAATGGTAAAAGTAAGACTGTTGTTGAAATTCTAAAGGTTTTCTAGTTAAGTTGGCCTTTAGTTCCCCCTTATCTCTATTACTATGTTCTTTAGTTTTTGCTGGTATTATTGTCTTCCAGGAGTGATAGTCTGTGGTCTACTTGAGTTCCTTATCTAGAGATAAAGGAAATAATCTAATTAATAATTAATATTAAGTGATTTATTGACTTTAGCTTGTCCTTCTGGTACAATACAAGTAAAGAATTTTCAACTACCAGAGATGTCCAATAGCACTAAAGGATACTTTACAATGTATTATACAATGTATCCCAGTGCTCTTTGAAAGCAGGAATACACTTATATTTTTTCCTTTTTGTTAATCAGTGTTCATCAGTCATTGATAAATGATCAGTAAGCGTGCTGTATAATTACACCTTTGTCTTTTTTTAAACAATTATTTATTTACTTATTTACTTATTTATTTATTTATTTAGAGCGTGAGTGAGGGGAGGGGCAGAGGGAGAGGGAGAGAGAAAATCTCCAGCAGATTCCCCACTGAACATGGAGCCCAACGCAGGGCTCAATCTCATGATGCTGAGATCATGACCTGAGCCGAAATCAAGAGTCAGATGCTTAACTGACTGAGCCACCCAGGTGCCCCACCTTTGTCTTGATATATGTCAATAATAGATACAAATTGTTGTAAAAACCAGGCATGGACACATTTAAGTTAATCATAATTTCTTATCTGAAGAAGTCAGGGTACAACAAAGAGTAATTTTATCCAATTGAAGTATAGACATCATGGCCTCTAAAATTCTCAAGAGCCTTGTCAGGAAGCACACAATGGTCCATGATAAGTTTGAGTGAGGGTGGCTCACATCAGATACCCTGGATGATTAACTTTTTCTTCCAAGCCCAGGTTTATACATAAGGTTGGGGCTGTCTAGCTTTGCGCCTTGGCTAGAGATGCTATAGAGTTACCTTACCTGGATAAGATATACCTCACTAGAGACTCAGGCCTGAATCTCCTTCTAATGCAACTTCAGCCTCATACTTCTTATATACCCCAGGGAAAATATATTCTCTAGCTCAATTTTTAGAACTAGAACAAGGACCAATTACCCAGATATTTCTGAGAATCATGCTCACAAGTCCTTGGACCAGCTGGTATATCCTACCCTGTGGTAGTAGATAAAGGGCAAAATTTATGAAGTGATTCTTCTGTTATGTTGGAGATTTTATCAGGAAAATTACTAACAATAATTTAAATAATGATGCTATTAGTAAGCATAGCATCAACTTTACTGTGCACAATGTCAAGAAATAAAGAACTTTACCTATATTATTTTTTCTCACTACAACACTAATGAGCTTAGAAACAGAGACTTAAGAGGTTAAGATGTGAATTAATATAAAGGGTGGAGCTGTAATCATACCCAGACTTTTTGACTCCACGGCTGAACTCTATACCACATCTAAAATTGGATCCTGGGTGTTTGGGAGCATTATTGCCAGTTACTGCCATCATGTTCTCTATGCTCTTGTTATGCTACTGACTATTTCTCAAGGAAAGCATGAAAGTCATGTAGGTGACCTTACTAGTTCTGTGAATCTAGGAGACTCTCAGGAAACTAGCAAAATTCATAACTACTTACCTAAGTCAACCTGAGAATGCCACCTTGCTCTGTGTGATGCAGAGAGCAACAGAAATGAAGTGATTGTGGCATGACTTTGAATCATACCTTATGCTTTAGAGAGCATTCCAACATCACCCCTCAGAATTTTACTGTGTCAGTGTTCTTTTTAATTTTTAAAGGTTGAGATTCATGGAACCAAAAATGGACCTTTTTTTTTTTTTAAACACTATGAAGGCATAGATTTTCAATATTTTTACAGGAAATGTAGTAAGATGGTCTTACAAGAAGAAAGGCAAGTGCAGAACCGCAATACCACTTTCCAGCACAGTACTTAAAAAGTCACAGAAATAAATATGTCTTTTGGGGTACTATTTTTCTGATAGAAAAAAAAGTACCTGAATGCCCCATCACAGCATCAGCCCATAAAAGGTGCATCAATCTCCACCTCTGTTTCTACACTTGAGAAATTTTGTTGACAAGAATATATAAGATGTTAGCACCAATTAAACACCTGTTAACACTCAGTCTATCCATCGATAATGCAGTCTAAAAGATACCAGTTTCACTGATATGCTTCCAAAACAGATTTTTTTAAAAGGTCATTTTGCTGAGGTCGAAGAGGTTGCTGCCTGTGTTCTCCTTTAGGATTTTGATGGACTTCTGTCTCACATTGAGGTTTTTCAACCATTTTGAGTCTATTTTTGTGTGTGGTGTAAGGAAATAGTCCAGTTTCATTTTTCTGCATGTGGCTGTCCAACGCAACTTCTTCCTAGAAACATCGCCAAAGGCAAGGGAAGCAAGGGCAAAAATGAACTATTGGGACTTCATCAGGATAAAAAGCTTTTGCACAGCAAAAGAAACAGTCAACAAAACCAAAAGACAACTGACAGAATGGGAGAAGATATTTGCAAATGACATATCAGATAAAGGGCTAGTATCCAAAATCTATAAAGAACTCATCAAATTCAACACCCAAAGAACAAAGAGTCCAATCAAGAAATGGGCAGAAGACATGAACAGACATTTTTCCAAAGAAGACAATCAAATGGCCAACAGACACATGAAAAAGTGCTCAACATCGCTCGGCATCAGGGAAATCCAAATCAAAACCTCAATGAGATAGCACCTCACACCAGTCAGAATGGCTAAAATTAACAAGTCAGGAAACGACA
>NC_138373.1:120163783-120193352 GCF_054177405.1 Leptonychotes weddellii | reverse complement strand
AGACATGTATCATATGACCTCACTGATATGAGGAATTCTTAAACTCAGGAAACAAACTGGGGATTGCTGGAGTGGGGGGGTGGGAGGGTTGGGGTAGCTGGGTGATAGACATTGGTGCTATGGAGTGCTGTGAATTGTGTAAGACTGTTGAATCACAGATCTGTACCTCTGAAACAAATGATGCAATATATGGTAAGAAAAAAAAAAAAAGAAGATAGCAGGAGGGGAAGAATGAAGGGGGGGAAATCGGAGGGTGAGACGAACCATGAGAGACGATGGACTCTGAAAAACAAACTGAGGGTTCTAGAGGGGAGGGGGAGTGGGAGGATGGGTTAGCCTGGTGATGGGTATTAAAGAGGGCATGTTCTGCATGGAGCACTAGGTGTTATGCACAAACAATGAATCATGGAACACTACATCAAAAACTAATGATGTAATGTATGGTGATTAACATAACAATAAAAAATTTTAAAAAATAAAAGGTCATTTTGCGAATAATGTTTTAAATTAAAATATTAATATTAGAGAAAAATCTGTATTGCACAGTGACCATTTGAATTGAATAAACATTTAATTACACATTTTAGACTTCTTTGAAAGCATTATGCAGTGAAACTACATTTGGCAATAGATTCTAATTCCTCATTCTGTTTCCAGGTTACTAATAACTGTTCCTATCTTTTTACTGATAACAATAATAGGCCACAACATATATTTCCTTGCCATGTACTATTAGCAGTCACTTAGAATAGCAGCCTCTTCAGTTGAGTAAGTAAGACACAGCAGGGTTTGGAAAGAGTAGCCAATAATCAGTAGGTTTATTGGATCTGCCAGCAGGTAAATTATTTAAAAACGTGAACCTGCTGAGATTTTGTTCTCTGAAGAGTCTGTTTGTTTTTTGTTGTTTCTTTTGCTATACCTTTTGTAGTAGTGACTTTCACATTAGCATATGCTCTCAAGAAATTCTGACACCTAGATCAGAGGGAGTTCATTGCTCGCCAGTAGGGGTCATTGTCAGTGAACTTTCACCTAACTTTGGAGAAATAGAGATTGACACTTGTAATTACGTGGTTGCAGAATACCAATTTTAAGAGTATATTTTCAGGATTGGACTTATATGCATTTACTTATTGTATCAGAGTTGGTTGACTTAAGACAAAACATCTTTAAATACAACAAAGTGATAAATGAAGTAGATACTAGGAAATAATGAAGAGAAAGAATAATTAATTAAATGCTTTTTCTCACTCATAAAATTTCTTAAGCAACATTGAATCTGGCTGCAAGATAGCACTTTGTAATTATGATAGCCAGTAACTACACATTATTGAGGTTTACTATGTGCCAGGCACTGGGCAAATGTGTCACGTGCATTGTTTTTTTTTTTAAGATTTATTTATTTGGGGGGGAGGAGCAGAGGTTGAGAGAGAGGGAGAGAGGGAATCCCCAGTAGACTCCCTGCTGAGAATGGAGCCTGACATGGGGGTTCCATTTCAGGACTCTGAGATCATGATCTGAGCTGAAACCAAGAATGGGATGCTCAACAGATTGAGCCACCCAGACGCCCCTCACATGCATTATTTCTAATCCTCATAAGAATCTAATAAGATAGTTATACTTTCTCTATTTTAGATATGGGAAAAAAGAGTCTAAGTTAATTTAAATAACTTTCCCATAGCTAGTTAGCATCCAACCAATCCTTAGAAACATGGTGGCCCAGAAAGTTAGGAAAGGAAATCCTAAAGATCCACTACAGAATCATGATATTACTGCCTCCTTCTGGTACTAACCACTGTAACAGTACTTTTCATAACAATGTAAAATGATTTTATGAAAATAAATTCAACCACACCTGAATTAAACTGCAAGGAATTTGTTGGCTCTATAACTAGAAAACCCAAAGGCAGAGTTTGACCTAGAAGATGAATATAATGTTAATCAAAGATCCCACTTCTTTTTAACTCTCCATTGTAGCACACACAATTTTGTCTTTGTCCAAATCTGCTGCTGCAAACATGATAGATGGCCAGCAATGACTCAGGTACAGAGGCTTCCTCAAAATGTCCAGTGGTAACGAAGGAGAACCTTGATACAACCATCAGAGAGAAGTTTTGAGCTTCACACTAATTGGGCCTTTTTAAACAAATCTGTAAACCAATGCCAGGCACTAATTGCTAAGACATCTCTACATGTGTTTCTGGCACAGGGAATGGAACTTAATAGCCTACACCTTGGATAAGGACTCTGATCTGCTGTGGGAAAATCTTGGTGTTTTCAGAGAACTCCTAAAATGCCAATGAGACTGAATATGATAAAAAATATATATATTGAAAAAGGATCATTTTTCTGCTGTATTGGCTTATAAGTTAAACACTGGGGTTTGGAAAATTGCTAAAAACTTTTCTTGTATGTAACAATTTATTTCTAAAATAAGTAAAAAGGTTAAGTAACATAAAGTCAACTTTATGCCATCTATATCCTCCTTCTTACTTACTCAACCTCAATTAAATACTCATTTATAGTCAGTGATGTTTGCTACTGAAATGTTAATTTATTCGTAAAGAATAGAACTAAAAATAAATGTCCATCATAATTGAGATAATTTTCTTTAAAAAATAAATAAAAATAAAATACCTCTTTTTTCCCCATAATTCTGCCAGACATGATCACTGGAAGAGATACATCACAAAATTCTGCTAATGAAATTAATATTACACTTTATGTTAACTAACTGGAATTTCTTTTTCTTATGTTTTCTTTTTTTAAATTTATTTAAATTCAACTAATTAACATATAATGTATTATTTGTTTCAGGGGTATAGGTCTGTGATTCATACCCAGTGCTCATTACAACTCATACCCTCCCCAATGTCCTAGATTTTAAATAAAAACTTAAAAAAAGAAAAAAAATAGGAAAACATATGTCTTTGCAGATCCTGCTTCATTTTTTGTTATCTCTACAGCAGGGATTCATTTAATAACATTTAATAACATACAGCAGGGAATCATTTAATAACAGTGTCCTTAAGGAGCAACTGTAGCTAACAGAAATATGCCCTAGGTTTTCACTGTTACACAATCATAGTTCTCTCCTACTGGCAAATTCTTCAGTGTCACAAAGTCAATGAAGTCATGTGTACTTTAACTCAAAAATAATTATCAGGTTTTTCTATCCAATACTATGATGGGTTTCAAAGGTAGGTTGTCTTCAAAGAGAGATATAAATTCCCTGAAGATAATTTTTGGTCAGGAAAATAGGTAATTCTGTTAAAAACTATCTTTAATGTGGTTTGGTAAGAAATATAACTAATGAATGAAAAAAGAGTGCTATACAAACAAGTAGAAATAAAGAGAAGAAACAAAATTAGTCATAACTAGCCTGAGAGTTTAGGGGAAAAATATATTAGGAAAAAGAAAATAGCACATTATCTAGTTAGAAACAGTCATAAATTCCATACTTACCATCAATATAAGTTTGTCAAAGATTTATTTTCCAAATATTTAATTTCCAAATATGAAATTTTGGAAATCTGACCGATTACTTTTTTTTTTTTTTCAAAGAACAGAACTTTCAAGTCACTTCCATCTGATTGATGGTCATTGTTCATTTGCATGAAAAGTCTTGTTTGGCCATGGATGTAAACCAAACCCAAAATTGTTTTTTACACATTTCAGGCTGACATTTATTGAACACCAACTTAGAGCCAAGGTAGTTCTATTCCATTGTCTCAATAAAAACATCTGTCAACAAGTCATTGTGCTAGTTTTTCGTTTAGTCATTCAACAAATATTTATGTAACACTTATTGTGTGGGCCAGGCACTCTGGCAACCACTGATACAATAAGTATTAAAGAAAAAAAAGAAAGCTAGACACAGCCCTGCCATATATATCATTAGTGTGCACATAAATTAATATGCTATAAAAGGAAAGAAAAGGAGTTATAAATGTTTTTAATAGATCATTTTATTAGTAAAACATATGTGAGGAACCTCCTCAAAGTGATGATTCCATACAAACCAGAGGAATCAGGTAAACTGAGGAAAAGAAGGAGGAAAGCATAATCAGGCAGAAGGAATAACATATGCAAAATCATATGTTGAGATTAGGCATACTGAATCTGAGGGTCTAAAAGAAAGCTACTGGAGCTGCAGTTAGGGGGAGTGTAGTGCAGATGAGTATGCGGAGAGTTAGACTGGTGTGAAAATTTGCAGAGTTTTTACATTTTCACATTAAAAATTGAAATATAATTAACATACAGTGTTGTATGTTACATGTGTATATGTGTACAACATATAGATTCAACAATTCTGTATATTATTCAGTGTTCACAAGTGTAGTTACCATCCTTCACCATACAATGTTATTACAATATTACTGACTATATTCCTTATGCTGTACTTTTCATCTCCATGATTTATTCATTTTATAACTGCAAGTTTGTACTTCTTAATTCCTTTTATCTGTTTTGCACAAACCCCCACCCACTTGCCCTCTGGCAACTACCAGTTTGTTCTCTATATTTAGGAATCAGTTTGGGGTTTTTTTGTTTCTTTGTTCTTTGTTTTTTAAGATTTTATTTATTTATTTGACACAGAGAGAGAGAGATAGAGAGAGAGAGAGAGCACAAGCAGGGGAAGCGGCAGGCAGAGGGAGGGGGAGAAGCAGGCTTCCCGCCGAGCAAGGAGCCCGATGCGGGGCTTGATCCCAGGACCCTGAGATCATGACCTGAGCTGAAGGTAGATGCTTAACCGACTGAGCCACCCAGGTGCCCCTGGTTTTTTTTGTTTCTTTGGTCATGTGTTTTGTTTCATTTTGTTTTGTTTATTTGATTCCACATATAAGTGAAATCATAATGGTATTTGTCTTTTTCTGACTTATTTCACTTGGTATAATACCTTCTAGGTCATCCTTGTTGTTGCAAATGGCAGATCTCATTCTTTTTTATGATTAATATTCCATTCTGTATATATCACATCTTTTTTTATCCATTCAGTTATTTTTTTTTTTAAAGATTTTTTATTTATTTATTTGAGAGAGAGAGAATGAGAGACAGAGAGCATGAGAGGGAGGAGGGTCAGAGGGAGAAGCAGACTCCCTGCCGAGCAGGGAGCCCGATGCGGGACTTGATCCCGGGACTCCAGGATCATGACCTGAGCCGAAGGCAGTCGCTTAACCAACTGAGCCACCCAGGCGCCCTCCATTCAGTTATTGATGGACACTTGGCTTGCTTCTGTATCTTGGCTATTGTAAATAATGCTGCATAAACATAGGGGTGAATATATCTTTTCAAATTAGTAGACATGCCAAGTTTTTAGACATCATTGAAATATGTTGTCTTTAAGAACAATGAGAAGCCATTGAACTGCTTTATGTATTAGAGTGATTTGTTCTTATTTGCTCTGGATAGAAAAAAAAAACCAAAGGACTAAACATGAATGTAGTTACACTAGAGAAGAAATGATGGTAACTTGGACTAGGAGTGACTGTGAATAGTGTTCAAGCTTTGAGATTTTTAATAGGTTAAATCAATAGACTTTTGTAATGGTTTGGAATTCTGGAGTGAGGGAGAGGTGGATGTCGTAGATGATTCCTAGGTTTCCAGCTTACTTAACCTGATGGGTTAGGCTGCCATTTGTGAAAGAAAAATAGTTAAAGGATTAGGTGTGTGGATACAGATTATAAATTCAGTTTTTGCCTTTGTTGTGTAAGAGGACCTTTGAAATATCCAATAATTGATTTTAGTTAGGTAGTATGAGATATATATCTGGAGCTAAAGGACAGTTCTGATCAGAAATATAATTTTTTGGAAATCAATTTAATGTAAAATGGAAGTCATATATATGAACGGAATTGCCTAGAAGTAAAGTCTCACTTGTGACAACTTGAAATTCTGGGACTCAAATTTGAGAAAATATAATATTTTATTGTGGATTATAAAAGATGAGGAGTAGGAGTAAAATCTGGAGAATTTTTAAATGAAACCTAAAGAGAGTGTTTGGAGAAAAAAGGGAGTATGCAGCAGTAATCTAGAGACACCTACCCCCAAATTAAAAAAAAATGGATTTAATTACAATGAAATTATATATGACTTTGGTAATAATTCCATCAAGAGAGATAGGGGCTGGAAAGTGGGTTGGTGTTGTAATGGGAGATTAAAAAAACAAACAAAAACCAAAAAAACAAACAACCAAACAAACAACAAAAAAACAGTGAACCAGTGAAGTATAACATATAAATAAGCTTCTTGGGAACTTTGTGAAGTGTAGGAAAGAAAACTAAATCTGAAGAGATAGAAGGGGCCGGGTAAGATTCTGTTGTTTTTCTTTTTCTTTTTCCATTTTTAATAGGATATACTTGAGTTGATTTAAAGTTCATTGTGAATGAAGCAATTGTGAGAGAGACATGGGGAATCAAAAGTAATAGTAGATAATAGGTATTATAGTAAGAAAGCATATGAGATGGGATCCAAAATAGATGTGAATTAATCCTTAAAGGGGAGCATAGTATTCATTGTAACATGGGAAGGAGGAGAGAAGGGGAATAGATGACACTAATAATCATAATATAACTAATAACACAAGCTAATATTTAAGAATTGTGTACATGAAAAAAAAAAAACTGAGACACAAAAGTTTTATCTTTCCCAAGGTCATCTTTTTTAAAGTGAGTAGGAAGAAATTGCAATTTGGGTATTTGTGGGGGTAGAATAGGATTGTGAGTTGCCCAGAAATGTTGTACAATTTCAGAATTTATTGGAGAGCCCAATAAAGGTAGTTCGTTAAGAATTTATAATGGAAAAATTTCTGTCCCGTTATATGAAAATTGTATGCAGCAATTGGATGATCAAGGTCAATCTTGAAAAAAGATTATCAGGTTCAAAGAGGGTGAAATTTTGCAATACGTGTGTGACAAAAACGCAGAGAGGCAAGAGAGATTTATATATAGTAAACATAATCTTGAAAAAAATCATCATGAAATCAATAAAGCTAAGTAGGAAAGAAATGAAGGAGGTATCTCATGAATTTGTAGAAAGCAGCAAGTTCAAGCAACTGGAAATCCTGATTAACTCTAAAAATGCTGGCAGTAATTGAACAAGCCATAAGGAAAAGAAACACTAACCATGAAGTAGGGTTATTGGATTAATGATTTTTCAATATTGATTAGATTGAGGTTATGAACAGGTTCAAGGTGTAAGCATGGGAGTGAGTGGCTTAAGTGGAGGAAATAAAGAGTTCATTGAGAATCAGAAATTTTAAGAACTGAGGAGCTCTAGAAGTGGAAACCTTGTACATATGAACAATGATATCTATCCATATGAAGTTAGGGCTTGGGGTAAAGGAAATATCTAAACTGGGTACTGAGATCTTTGAGGAGTGATGGAGACTAACTTGAATGTCCACAGATGATGGTGTTAAGGAGAAGGAGGATTGGTATAGCTCAACCACTCAGTCCTCAAAGGATCTGCACTTTTTTTTCTTTTAGTTCTGAACAAAGTTGAAGTACTAATAGTCTGGAATTTTTATGGAGAGTAAGAATAACACAAATCCTGTCTCTTACATATAAAGGACATGGGTTATTAAAAGACAACACAACAAAACAACAATGACAAAAATAGGCATTGGTTGAGCACTCTGTAGAGGAAATGCTATTCTCAGAATAAAGACTAATTCCTGTTAAGGAAAGCAAGTAAAAAGAGTGATACAAAAGGAGACAAGGAAGATTTATACATTACAACAGGAAGATATGGTAGAAATTTAAGGTTAATATTGATGGATAAATACGAAGATGAAATTCTTGAGATATAATTTCAGTAATCCTTTGAGAAGCAAGGAGGAATATATCTTATTTGGCCAGAGTAATATAGAGCCAACTATAGAGTCAAGTCTGAAATATAGTGGAGAATATCAACATATTTAGAGTATTACAATCTAACATGAATAAAAGAAAAAATATATATAAAGATATAATTGCAGGGGTGCCTGGGTGACTTGGTTAAGTGTACAACTCTTGATTTTGGCTCAGGTCCTGATCTCAGGGTTGTGAGATCGAGCCCTGTGTCGGGCTCCCTGCTGGGTGTGGATCCTGCTTAAGATTCTCTCTCTCTAATGTAGTATAATTACATTATCTATCAAATCACTTGATGTGGCTTGCTACCAAATGAGTAGAAAGTATATGGACTCAGCTTGGTAAAGGAAGGGATTACTGAATAGTTGTGGGAGATAAGAAGTCTTAATTTGGCTTTGTTTTGGATGTTATCAAGTATATACTTTGTCTTAAAGGCAACGGAGGAGGGAATTTTAAATAAATGCCTGACAATCAGATACACATTTTTAGTAAAATCACTCTGGGAATAAAACAGGATATATTGGAAGGTGACATGTCTGAAGATTAAAATTCCAGTCAGAAGACCATTGAAATAGTCTATTCATTTACTGTCTTTAGTGGATTTTTATTGTAGCTCTGGGCATCCAAACTGAGGATCAAAAATTTTAGTTATTTATAATTCATCCCATTCAAAAGATCATAGTTTCATGGTAGATTGGGGGCTGTGGTTGAGAAAGGAGGCTGATTAAAATACAGACTGATTAGTGAATTCATTTAGCAACTTATCATGTGGTGCCACAAGGTACTGTTGGGGTTTAAAGCAAAAACAAAAACCTCCTTCTTGTGTAAGACATGGAATTCCTGTTCCTATTCTTTGTTTCTTCCCTAGGGTAGGGTATTATAATTCTGCCCATTGTCGTATATACTTTCCCATAACTCACAGGAAGTAGATTATACATCTTTCATCTCTACTGACTTTGGGATTACTCATATGTCATGCTTTGACCAACAAAAAGTAGGATTATGTGACAATGGGCCAGTTCTGAACTAAGAATTCAAAAGTTATTGGAGGTTTTCATTTCATCTTCTTGAATACCTTCCCTCTGCCCTGAGACAGTATGTCTCAACAGTAATGGTTCCTTCAATCTAAGTATTCAAATGAAAAGATATGTGAAACTGATTTGATTGTGACTTGTAGCCTAAATCCAGGGCCAACAGAACTCAACCAAACCCACTCAGGATAGTCCAAAAGAGACCAAAAGAACCCAGCAGAACTGTAGCCAAGGAATAGTTTGTTGGGGTAAACCATTGTTTGTGCCTATTTGCTATGCATTACTGTTGCAATAAAAACTGAATATTACATTTTGGTTTTTACCTTTTGAGATATATATATTCACTGTTACTAGATTGCAGTGCCTCAAAAAAATAGATTAATACCTTTCAATTAACTACCAAAATATATTTATGCATCTTTTGTTCTGTTTCTTTAAATTTTTAAAAACATTATCTTGCAAATATAGGTTTCCTTTCTTTTCCTTTATATTTAAACTTCTGCAAAAACTCAGGATCAATAAATAAATTATTCTTCCACTGTAAATATTCATAGGCCTACTGTATGTTGATAATCTACATTAAACAATTGATATTGACTAACTAGATACTTCTATCAAGTATGACTTCTTTGTAGTAAAGGAATTACAATCACCATTCCCTTGATAAGTGTAGACTTTCCAAACCATCAAAAATGAAATAAAATAATCATTTTGGACCAGAATCAATATATTATCAGTTTCTTAAATTATTGAATCACCTTGTAGTTTAATACCTATTTTTCTTTCCAATGCATGAAATAGGATATTGTTACGTACTCTAAGTTCAGATAAGGAAAATTGTTAGCTTGTTTTTATACAAAATTATCACTTTACTTTTTTGGTAGGATCTAACTCAGTAGATGCATATTTGTGATGCAAATCTACTTGAACTTTATTGGTAACAGTGAGAGATTATTTCTGTTGCATTTCATGGAGTCTAACCATGAGTCACTCATTTTTCCAACATAAGAGTGACTGCAGTGGATTAAAGGAAAATATCAGACTCTAAGAAATGTTTCATGATTGCTTCTTTCTGACCAGAAGACATTGATATATGACTTCTTACATGAAAGAAATTTCCTGTTCTCTCTACCCATTGACTGGATACTTTTCTATTTGAAAATATGAGTAGTTAATGTGAGCCTTCCTTAGCTCTGACACCTTATTTGAGATTAGTGATGATCAAAACTTTGGGTATATGTTCTCTAAACTTTCAATCACCTAACTTTTCTAAAATCCTGTATACTTATTTCTCTTGCTTTCAACACTATCTGTGTATTGACAAAGAAGAAAGGATTTTGTACTTTCAATTTATTATGATAATTATAGGGAAAACTCATTGATATGACTCCTCTGTAATTAGGTTATGAATAAAGGCCATTGGCAGCATATTATTTCACTTAAACACAAAATATGGAAGAACTATATTTACAGTGATATCAGGGTCACTGAATCTTACATTTTAGTGTCTCTAGTCCAAGATGCAGGACATACTTAAGATCATGTTGGGTGAAAATTTTAATAAGCAAGGCAGCAACATACGTCATAGATGATTCTAACTCTTAGAAGATTCTGGTACACTTGTGCTTTGCCTAGATAAAAAGAAATAGCAGAATTATGTTTTTTAAGATCATTTCATAGAGTTTAATATTGTATATAAACCAATTATATATGTGGTATTGATCCCCTGAGTTGAGAGAGTTGATCTGCCCTGGTGAGTAACTTTGTTCTTCAACACCCACATATTTATTTCTCAAATATGAACACTTCTCTTAGGAGAGAATACCTGTCCTGGGTAGAAAAAACTATACTTTTCTCAAGATAAACAAAACTGCTCTTCATAACAAGAACCAAAACAAGTTTTAAAAATGAATCTAATTTATACTAAGGGGAAAATATCAGTTATTTAGGAAGTTCTTAAACATTATCTATATTCAGAATTATTATAATAAAAGTTTAGAATGTATAATATATAGTTCTGTCTCTCCCAATGTAGTTTTTAGCAAGATAAAATCAATTAATTATACTGTTAATAATTTTTCTGTGAATCAAAGAGGATCTTTTGTAGGAAACCACCTTACAGAGTTGATACAAAGAACTTAGAGCAAAACAGTTTAAGATTGAAGACTCACTAGACCTATCTGTTGTGTTGTTAGGTTGCAACATTTTATTAGTTAGGGTAACTCTAGCTACTATGACAAATCATCTAAAAATGGGATGGAATCTTAAATATAATAGAATGTTATTTTCTATGCACACAGTAGTCCAAAATAGGTGTTCCTGGATGACAGGAAACTTTCATTTTTTGTTGTGAATCAAATACTCAAGCTCATTTCACCTTGAAGCTCTTCCATCTTTTAGGACTGCATGGTTATCTGCCATCTATTTGGTAGGAGGGCTTGTGTATGGAGCAGTGGTAGGGGCATGCGTGCATCTTAAAAGTCTCAGCTCAGAAATTTATACATCAAACTTCTGCTCATATTTACTGCTAAAATATAGTCACATGTTTCCCACTTAATTGTGAGGGAAGCTAGATATTATAGGCTAAGTGTTTACCGAATAGGGAAATAATTTTTTTAAATGAAGAACTAATACTATTAACTATAATATAGAATTCTTATATCTGTATCCATCTGAAGATTTCTTTAAACATATAGAATGCCCTCAAATCCCATGCAATGAGGAAAAGCCAAAACACAACCCAATAACTACATCCAGTTCAAAGTCTATGTGTTAATGATGCCAGCCCAGATATACACAGTCCAGGAACAATAAGTAATAATACTCATCACAGTCGAAGGACAATAATGAAGCACCTTTGCAATAATTGCAATAAAATTTCTATTCAAAAAAGAAAAGAAGGGAAATACATAATAGTTTGATTCATAACAATTATGCCATTCTGCTGGCCAGGTATTGTGAAGCCCCTCCTAAACTACTATGGAGAAGAGTCATTGTTTAGACCTTGAGTCTTCCCTTGGGAAAGAAGTTCCTTGTCCATTATCCTTGTTATGTCAGAAAATATGGAGGGTCTGAGATTTTACTCCAGTTGCTAGGTAAATTAGCCTGACACAGCATTCTGATAGAATGTCACAAGATCAGTCAGTAAAAAACAGCAGTTACAGCAGTTTTTATCAGTTCTTCACGGCCCAAACCTAATAGGACAATACAATGTGGGCCGATGTTACCTGCATGCACATTAAGGTTCAACACAGGAAAGAAACATCAACTTGTAAGAGACATTGAGCTGTTATGGGGCTGCTAGTACATCCACCCATCATTACCTGGAAAGAGAGAGAATACTCATTACCCTAGAGTGTAAAGTACATCTTTGGGAGAACAGGAGGGCTTTAATCTTTACTATGCTGGAAAGTCTGTGGAGAGAGACATCACTACTTCTCCCTTAAGGATATACTACCTCTTTCTTTTTTTTAACCTCTGTCTTTTAAGTCTGTTTGCTTTAAGGCCCAGGCTTTGCAAAAACAGGAGTAATCGATGGAGAATTGTTGAAGACAGTTCAACAATTCTCCATGCCATGTTTGAAATGGGTGTTGGTATTAGCTTCCCATGAGACTGTAAGTTGTTTTATTCTATTTCCTATTATACAAGCTTAGTGCCTTAGGATGTTTGTTAAAGCTGGTACATCCAAAAACATTTTAGCTTCAAATCATGATTACTTTGGAAATAAACCCCCTTACAATATTTAGTAGGCTCGCAATGTTTGCTTTTAGTCAATTCCTTTGGCCTATAACCATACTCATCATTCTGTCCTGTATTTAATTTTCCATTCTGCTTTATTTCTTTTATTTGTTCTATCCTTGGTACTTTTTTAGTGGTGGGCTACCTTAAGCCAAATAGAATAATAGTCTTAGGTGGGCAGCTAATTACTCATTCAGTCTTGGCTGAATCTCAATAGGCCATTGTCTCAAAGTTGTTATCAGTCATATTTACTATTTTGGTGAGTCCAGAAACAGTTGTTACTGCAAATTTATAGGTTCTCAATATCACTTTTATTTCAGCTTATAGATATTTCATTTCTGCTTGAGCAGATCTTTTTCTTGTGATGTTTTATGATAAGGCACAAAGGGCAACTAACACTGAAATAAACTAAATCTATTTAGCATTTTACCTAGAGCTATAGTCTATAAACTAAAAACAAAAACCAGTAGGCAACAGGCAACTTCGAGTGACAAAGAATGTAGTCATAAGCATTGCCCCTGTTGGAGAATGTATAGCAATGTAGGCAATAGTCTTAAAGACCTTTCTTCAAGTTCCTAGGTGGCAAAAGAGCCCTGCCTTAAAAACCAAACCAAAACAACAAAAAGCCCCTGCTACCCATATGATCAATTTCACATAATCCTAAAGTAAATTAGCTTGATAATGGCAATATCTATTCTCTACAGTTTGTAAATTGGTTTCATGTGCACCAGAATGCATGATTATTATCTGTCTTCCTCACTACTACTACATTCCCAATACTCAGCAATGTACCTACCATATAGAATGAGGCACTAAGTACTTGATGAATTAATGAATAAATGTAGGTAATCTTTCAACAACCCTGTAGCATAATCTGCATTGTAAAGATTTTATAGATGAAGAAACTGGGAAATATAAGATTAATCATCTAAAGTAAAACAGGCACTCAAAGAAACAGTAAAGTCTAATTTGTGTAAATGAAAATCCAGTATTATTGGCTATATAAATATAAATATGACTGTAGTTGAGATAAAAGATATAGAATATGAGCATATATATATGAACATTCTATACATAGATAAGTAGACTACTTGCACATTATTAGGAAAGAAACGCATATATACTGTACTTAGAATTATGGAGCTGAAAAAGACTTTAAACAGCATCTGGTCTACCCATTTCATTTACAAAATGAAAAGACTATGTACATATATATGTATAAAAATTTGCAGCTAACCCATTTACTTATGTAAAAAATTACTTTGAATGCATTATTAGCCAGATCACTTACAGTGACTGATGTATACAAGTATGATATCACCATCATAGAGCATGTGACATTCACAGCTAGAATAATCAAGCTCAAGGCACATGTGCCCGGGACACTGCCACTTTTTTGGGCACCCTTGTATTCAGGTGATATGCAAAATTCATCTTCAATAAGATGAAATGATTGGATTAGTTGTTTCAAAGGTCTTTGTAAATTTTTAAACTCTATGAATCTACTTGGAAATAGTCCAAGTCTTTTTTTAATGTGAGGAAATAGCTGCATATAAGCCCTTAAGGGTCGTGGCTTGGGACCATGTCTGACAAAGAAAAATGTAGAAATGTTTCAAAGATTAGTTAAGTGGATGAATTTTTAACAGTTATTGTATCTGGAAATAGTCACATACTCTGAACTTGGGAATTTTTTTTTTTCCCAAAAAATCTGTGGCTGTCTAGCTGTGTGACAAGAATAAGTGTTCATTAGCTCTGTGAGGACACTTAGAATATTAACAGGAAGGTAACTAAATACTGTCTTGTTCTGTTGCTTCCATATGTACTTCATTAACAATCGAATTTAATATAAATAAAAATAACTGGATTACTAAACAAAATTGCAGTAGATGCTATATTTTAATGTCTTTTTTTAGCAAAATTTTTAAAGGATTAATTTTTTATATTTATGTCTACACTTTTTTACTTTAGCAAATGAAAGAAACAACACATAAATTCTTAAGGCAAAATTTTATGAAGATAATGGAAATATCAATATAGTGGCAACTTAATAACTTATAAAAATAACATTTCTAAACTGGGCCTGAAGCCTGTACTGATAATACAATTACATATTATACCCGTACATTCTGATCATAGAAATCAATCTTCCACTAAAATAAGAAGTTACCTCTAGTTTCAGTTTTTTTCCCATAAATGCTTTTGCTTTAAATTGAAGTAGTTTTAAATTCTCCAATGGAAACTCCATTGTTCTTACCATGATAGCAAATACAATTTTTATAAAGCAAAATACCAAGGCAGTGTATGAGTTTTATGCCTAAGATAATAAAATCATCTTGAAGGCTGTGGGGGTAGTATCCAATGCATTTTTTAGAATACAGATGTCATTATTTTTCATACATAGGCCTAGAAAAATTACATTTAATATTAATTTGATATTAATGAAATATTCTTAAAGAAACGCAAGAAAATTGCATTTTATTAATGAAATGTAGTTTATTATTTAATGCAGAAGAGACATTAAAAGATGGATTTTTTTTTTTTGAAAATACAGGCTTTGAGCCAGACTAAGGTTCAAATCCCTACAATATTTATCATATGAAAATGATTTTTTTAATCACTTTGTGCTTCAGTTTCCTTCATCCATAAAATGAGGGTAATAAATGTACTCACTTTATAAAATTGTAATGGTTATATGATTTAAAATACAAAGTGATTAGAATGCCTACCACCAGCACAAAGGTAGCAGAGTCCACACGAGGATGGGGCTGTTTATAGGTATGAAGCTAGGACCATGCTTCACGAACTTGCCACCTGAGTATGGGCCTGCCTTCTCAAAACAGTCTTCCTTGGTCTTGACTCCACCAGAGTTTTCAACTTTCTACCTGGATTCCAAAGCATCCACAAAGGTGTGTTCGTCCATGGATGGCTACCAAATGGTTGCTATGCCAGTTCCGGGGTTACCATCAGAGGATTTCTTATCCTGCCATCTTGCTAACGTTACTCCTATTTTTTTTTTTTAACATGCAAGTTTAACTGAAGTCACTAATTGCTTTAGAAGATACTTTGTCATTACAGACACATTTTTGTTATCTTTTTCATACCAATATTCTTAATTGTAAGGCAGAAATAAAAATATTTAGGGGTGCCTGGGTGGCTCAGTCGGTTAAACGGCTGCCTTTGGCTCAGGTCATTACCTCAGGGGCCTGGGATCGAGCCCCACATCAGGCTCTCCAGAGGCTCAGCGGGGATCCTGCTTGTCCCTCTCCCTCCTGCTGGTGCTCTCTCTCTCTCTCTCAAATAAATAAATAAAAATCTTAAAATAAAATAAAATAAAAATATTGATATTCCTTACATAGTATGATATGTGGATTAAGTATAAGGTTAATTAATATGTATAAATAGTAAAGGTTCCAGAAATTATTACTTCTACTTCTTTAATTATACTTCTAAATTCCACTACTGTACTCACTAAAAATTATTTTCTGATGCTTATTTTGCAGGTGAAATATATATTATCAATTAAAGTATATTCTCCTTACAAGATCTGAATAGAAAATTTGTGGTACCATTCATACCAAATTATATGTAATACTTAACTGTCAAGGTTAGTTATTTAAATTCAGCTTTTATGGCAACAATTCTAGGTAAAAAACAAATTGACTTAACTGAAGCAATTAACATTTTAACAACAGCATCAAATACACAATAAATAAAAAAAATCACCTAAAATCACATCATTTTTAGCTTCAAAAATTATTACCAAAAAATTCAGGTAAAAAAAAATGGGTCATGTTTAATGAGATCTATGGATATATTGGAACCAATCTTATTATCAGACATTTTTAAATTTATATTTTTTTCAGAACAAATATAGCCACATTTCTCTAGAACTTTGTTTAATGTTTGGGAGGTTAGATAAACTGAATTTTTTTAAAGGTTTTATTTATTTATTTGTCAGAGAGAGAGAGCACAAGCAGGGGGAGCGGCAGGCAGAGAGAGAAGCAGGCTCCCCGCTGATCAAGGAGCCCTATGCGGGACTCGATCCCAGGACCCAGAGATCGTGACCTGAGCTGAAGGCAGACACTTAACGACTGAGCCACCCAGGCATCCTGATAAACTGAATTTTAAAGACTTCTTTCTAAAGACTCCATGATTCTATCCTCTTTTTTTTTTGGATTTTTCATTATTTTTTAAAAAAATTCCTATATTCATGCACTTGTCAAAGAACTTACCAACAAATATTTTCATCTTTCTTGGCATTTTCCAGATACAGATCGGAAACTTCCTTCCATTGCAACCACATGAAACCATTTTACTTAATAACAACCTTTTTTTTTAAGGCTTAAGTTCATTTGATAAATTTGGTCCTCAGAAGTCTTTAGCTTATTTTATTTCATTGTTTGGGCTTTATTAACTTGGATTTGTGTTTAAAAATGTGTCTTCTTTTTTTTTACAACGTGAGATAATTCTAACTCTATTTAAATGATCGTATTTTGATTTTCCTTCATAATGAGAAATGAGGCATAGAAGTATTTGGGTAATGAACTGAGTATTAGTTGAGTCCTTCAATAGGCAGTGAAATAATAAGATTCCTATATACCATGGGTTATATTTTAAAATGCTTGTTATTACACCTTTCTTTAAAAAAAATCTAACAGCTCTCTTATTAAAAAAGTTATACTCTCACAGTTTTACTAAACATCCTCATGTCACAATTTTGATTCCAGCTCTCCTTAAATAAACTGTATGTTTAAAAAGAAAGTATGGCTGATTTTAGTTGCAGTTTCTATTAGCTTAACAAAGAGATGGGAGTAACAAGAGTTAAATAGGATAGTTTTTGGTGTAGGAGACAGGTTGGCAGCAGATATGATCAGGATAGCAAACTTCTTTCATGCAGCAAAGTTCATGACAATGGTAAGATACCTGAGATAATGGAATAAACTAACAGGATCCTCAAAATTAATGCACAAGAACTATTGCTATGAACAGTCCGAGGAAAATGCCTAGATCTAAGCCAGTAAATGATAAAAGGGCCTCTCTGGGTATGGAGAAGGTGAATTATCTATGGCATTGTTCTTAAACTTCCCTGCCTCAGCCTCTGGCTTTAGAGCATTCCACATATTATCAATGGCAGGGAAAAAAATAAACCTAAGTGTATATATATATATGTAAGAGAGCATATGGGTGCCTGTGCTACTCAAAATCAAATGCTCAACACTGGCGGAGCTCAGTGGGTAATCAAAACATCATCTCTGACCACTGTTGGGCCCCAGGGAAATCCTTCTTCTCATTTCTTGACACCATGTCTGAATTCTGCTATTTAAGAAGGAGACATAGTTTATTTAAGAGGAAAGAAAAATTAATAAACTAGGTAAATTTTTCTCAGATTGTATGAAAATCTTTGCACAATAAACTTTTATAAAAAGTTTTAAAAACCTACAAAAATCTTTTTTTTTAAAGATTTTATTAATTTATTTGACAGAGAGACACAGCGAGAAAGGGAACACAAGCAAGGGGAGTGGGAGAGGGAGAAGCAGACTCCCCGCTAAGCAGGGAGCCCAATGCGGGGCTCGATCCCAGGACCCTGGGATCATGACCTGAGCCGAAGGCAGACGCTTAATGACTGAGCCACCCAGGTGCCCCCCTACAAAAATCTTTAAAGAGATGCATTTTGATTATTTAAAAGGTGAATTTAAAGATTTTTTTAAATCAAATATATACATGTGAAATATACTACTAAAGTAGCATTCCAATATTCCCAGGAAATTAGAATAAGAACATAAGTAATGGCATGCCTATGAAAAGGAATCATATCTGAACAATGTAAAAAATGATTTCTATTGAGACTACTTTCTGACCATTATCAATAATAGTAAGTTTTTGTTAATTTTTTAAAAGATTTATTTATTTATTTTAGAGAGAGAAAGAGAGAGAGAGACAGAAAAGAGAGAGAGAGAGAGAGAGAGTGGGGGGAAGGGCAGAGGGAGAGAATCTTCAAGCCAGTAGTGGGGCTTAATCTCATAACTAATGAGATCATGACCTGAGCTGAAACCAAGAGTCAGATCTTAACCGACTGAGCCACCCTGATGCCCTGTTAAATTTTTTTAAAAGTATATTAAATAAGAAGTTTATTTATTTCCTGATTTCTTTGTAATACTGTAACTTAAAAAATAATTTAAAATAATTTTATTATATAAATTCATGCATTGCATGACATAAGTAATAAAGTCATATATGATGAAATTAAAGTATTTTAATAGCTTCTTTGATAATATTTTATTGTATGAGATTTCTTTAAAATCTTTGAATATTGTATATGTCTGAGCTTTAGTATTCCTTAAAGAATCTATTGATAATTCAGCTTTTCCTGCTTGCACAGAGTAAAATGTTCACTGACTAAATACATTTTTCTAAAAATAATAAAGCTGTATGAGTCATGGTCTTTAATAATTTGGAATAATATCCCTGCTTAAATAAATTTTTCATTTTCAGGTCAAACCAAGTATTTAGGAACTATAGACAGATATGAACGATTTGAAGTAAAATCTTGACATATTCGCATTAAGTATGTCGTATACATCAGCACATACAATCAGAGGTAGACAGTCTGGGAGTAAAATGTGATACCATAGAGGAAATCGATAATGATAACTTGAACTATGACAATTGCCATTCTTTTCTGATGAAACAAAGCAAAACTTCAAATAATTGAATAATAATAATGCTAATAGGTGCTAATATCAATTTCTGAGCTGCAAACAGTGTCCCCAAACCCAAATTTAAAATATGCATACCACTTAAACTGGAAATATATATATATATTTTACAATATTTTAAGAGACTACAGTTAATGCAACACACATACATTTTAAAGCAGCACATACAAAATTTTAAAGTTTACATTTACATAAAGAGTGCATTATCATTCAAAATCTTACACTTTGTTATTGAATCCAGGAATGATTTTCTAAATGTGTGTTTCATGTTGCAGTCAATGAAACAACCACTAATTCTTTAAAAAGTAAAACAAGAACATTTTTATTATTCAGGCATTTAATTAGAACTTCAAAAATAGATTAATTGTAATTGAAAAAGTTGTAAAATATAGTTTGGCATTTTTTAGAGGGACCTAAATTAGCATGGTTAATGAAATTACTTTATTTTTTGCTTTGTCAGTAAACTCAGTCTCTTCCATGTCCTTAGAGTTTAAAGGCAAATAATCTGTAAACATAAATGATATTTTTTTCTTTTAACCCCCTTGAAATTTCAAGGTCTATTAAAGTAGATTTCATTTGTTTATAATAACTGCACTTAAAATGAACTTTTGATGCTCGATGCATTTTTTTCTGTTCCTTTCCCAACCAGATGTTACATCATTATGTAACATCATTGTTTTCCCCTCTCTTTCTTGTCTTTTAGTAGACAAACTAGAGACAGTTTTAAATCAGCACAACTGTATCAATCTCTAGATAAAAACTAAAATTAATTTGAATGATAATATATAAATAAAACATGACAGCTGATTTCTTGTTTAAAATGTCTTCTGAGCATTAGCTGCCAATCCAGCTGTTCCTAAATTTTATTCATTCAAAAAAAATTTATCGGGGCACCTGGGTGGCTCAGTCGTTAAGCGTCTGCCTTCGGCTCAGGTCATGATCCCAGGGTCCTGGGATCGAGCCCCATATCGGGCTCCCTGCTCCACGGGAAGCCTGCTTCTCTCTCTCCCACTCCCCCTGCTTGTGTTCCCTTTCTCGCTGTGTCTCTCTCTGTCAAATAAATAAATAAAATCTTAAAAAAAAAATTATCGATTGTCTACTATATTCTAAACCCTATTCTAAGTATGGGACATAACAAGACAGACTTTGTTTCTGAACTAAGGAACATACATTTTGTTTGAGAAGAGGTGGACAAGCCACAAACAAGAAAAAGAAAATTTTCATGCAAAACAAGGTATTATCAGCTAGGGATACATGCCTTGATGAAAATAGAAGAGAGCATTGAGAAATGAGCAATAGGGGGAAATACCTTTAAATTGATTGGCTAGGGGAGACCTGTTAGGAGGTGTGCTTTCAGATAAGACATAAATACTAAGAAGCCATCCATTTGAAGTTCTGAGGGAGGAGTATGACAGGCAAAAGGAACAGCAAGTACAAGTGCCCTGAGTTACCTGAAAGAGCCAATTATAGTAGTGTGTAAGAGGCAGCCATATTTAGGTGCTTTCTGAGAGGAGGAAGTCTAAATGCTTGTAGGCCACTGCCAGGAATTTGGGTGTTATTACAAGTATAGAGAAAATTTCCCAGAGTATTTTAGATTCTTGAATGTTGGATATTTCAAATATTTACTCTGACTGGCGCTTGAAATGTGGAGGAAGAGGGCTCATACAGGGACCAGAGAGAAGGCTATTGGCATGGTTTGGTAGTCTGGTCTAGAGATAATTATGATCAGGCCAAGTATGTCAGTGGTACAGTGGGAGAAAAGTGAAAGCATTTGAGATATAGAGCTGAAAATGTTTGCCAAAAGAAAACATGAAAATTAACAAAGATTCTCAGGCTTTTGGTTTAAGCAGTTGAGTTAGTGTTGGTGCCATTTACCAAGAAAGGGAAGCCTGGGAAACCACACATTCAGGGGGAAGAAATCATGAATTCCATCAGGATGCCTTGAATTAGAAACATTTACAGTTATCTAAGTGGAGATGTCCAGGAAGCTATTGGATGAGTCTGGATTTCAGATGAAAAGTTAGGGCTAGAGATAGACCTTTGGGTGTCTCAGTTTATGGATATTGTCTGTAGTCATGGAACTGCATGAAGTTACCTGAGGAAGATATATTCAGAGGAGAGAAGTAGATTTGATGACTGAGCACTGAAGCCCTCATCACCTAGATTTGAATGGCATGAAAAGAAGATACAGCACCAGACAGTGAGATGAAGTGGGCAATGAGGTTGGAAAAAATAGCCTATAGTAAAGAACACAGAATACAAAGGAATAAACTGATTTAAGAATAGGAAGTGGTATTTTATACAACGCTACTGAGACATCAATTAAGATGAGAATGGAAAAGCAACATTTGCCAAAATAGGAATTATAGGTTTCCTTGACAAAAGCAGTTCTCTGTAGTAACAGAGATGAGGTGAAGAGGAAAGAGAAAATGAGGAAGTACAGACATTAAGGGTAGACTATTTCTTCAAGTTCCCTTCCTTCCTTCCTTCCTTCCTTCCATCCATCCTTCCCTTTCTCCCTCCTTCCTTCCTTCCTTCCTTCCTTCCTTTCTTTCTTTCTTTCTTTCTTTCTTTCTTTCTTTCTTTCTTTCTTTCTTTCTTTCTTTCTTTCTCTTTCTTTCTTTTCTTCTTTCTTTCTTTCTATGGAATGAGGCAGTGTTTGAAAAGAAACATGGTGTCAGAATGAACAGATGATTACAGATAAAAGATGAGATAGATGTGTATGAGAGAGAGAGAAGATGATAGATGATAGATAGATAGATGTCTTAGATGGAGGAAATCAGATCATGTTTATATGTCAATAGGGAAAAAAAATCAATGAACAGAGAATATTTATGAAAGTGACAGGGACACCTGGGTGGCTCAGTCAGTTAAGCATCTGATTCTTGGTTTCAGCTCAAGTCATGATCTCAGGGTTGTGGGATCAAGCCCCCCATGGTTGGTTCTGTGCTCAGTGGGGAGTCTACTTGAAGATTCTCTCCCTCTGCCCCTCCCCCCACTCTCACAGATGCTCTCTCTTTCTCTAAAATAAATAAATAAATCTTAAAAAAAAAGAAAGTGACAGAAAATTGCAGGAACAACATACTTTAGAAAGTGATAGGGCAGGGATAGATGAGTGTGATTTTGTAAATATTTAGAAAAGAGGCTGAGGATATAGGGAGTCTTGACAACAGAACATATGTTGCTGACAGCCCAGTGAAAGAGTTTGGGATGATGAAGAGTGCAAGACGGGTTAGATTAATGGATGTATAGTGCAGTTTGGAGATAAAAATCTGACTAATGATGAATGATCCAGGAAGCCTAAACACAGAGGTTGACTCAGAAAAACAAGGAAATGAAATGTAATGGGATTAGTGCTAAATATCTTTTGGACAATACTTCTCAAACTATCTGTGGTGAAAGGCTATTTTCCCCCTGTGCATTACAGAAGAATACTTGTGTAAAAAATGACTTTCTGAGAAAATAATCACATACTTGGATGTTGCAGAAATGTCAGTTTCTATAAGCATTTGTAAATGCTTATTCCAATTTCTGTATTACTTCTTTGTGGACTAGTAACAAAAATTTGCCAGTTGACATCAATTTGCCAAACACTTTGAGCAAGACTGCCTTAGATAAGTCTGATAAGAAACTAGATAAAGCTATACTTTAGAACAGTGTTCTCATTTTTGTTTGTGAATCCAACAGCAGTAAAATCTAGACAAACTATAGCATACTTATTCAGTTAGAAATTTTATTTTTACTTGTAAATTATATACAGGCACCACTGTGCTAATATCCTATACAATAGCATTTAAATAAAAAAGGACAAGGTACTCACTTAAAAAATATCTGAGAAGTCACTGAAGATGAAAACTCATAATAGTATTTAAAATTAAGACTGTCAGAAAATTTAATGAAAAAGAAACTTGCACCAATGATAAGGCATATGAATCTGGATTAAGAAATATTTTACTCAGGCTCCATGTTATGGCATATCCAAGCATCATTTACAAAATACCATTTTTATTATGTTAAGCCTATGGCTATGCTTCATAACACTCCTAATATCTATCATCTGATTCAGTATATATGGATTCTAGAAACTGAGCAATAATACTTCCACAGCCCTTAGTCCTATTACACCTGCCATATTTCTACATTTAGACAGAAGTTGCATATCTCAGAGAAGAACTGGGAAGGAGAGGTGGGATTCTGCAGAAAAGCCAGTATCAACTGGGAGGAGTTGTGGGGTGCTGAGGAGAATTTGAGCTTTCCACGAAGTTGTATCTTGATTAAAACTAGGAGGTTAAGAGGAAACATGAAAAATCCAGATAGAAAAGAATCCTACTGAACATTTAATGTACCCCGCCCCGCCACCATGAACTGTAATCATTCAGATTTACATAGAACAAAGAAATTGAGTATAAAAAAACAAAACCACAGATTGTACTTCAGTAGAGAGCAAATTCAAAAGCCTAAATTCTATTAAAAATCAGAAATTAGGTTGGATCTTTACATACCACAATGTCCTCCATCTACAGAACTAACAACTTGACTTGATTTCTGTAAAACTAGTAGTCACTAATAATTGCTACTTTGTGCCTGGGGAACAGGGAAAAAGACCAACATTTTGCTCCCTTCACTACAGACCTCTAAGCCTAAGTCATGCTGAAGATGAGTAAGAAAGAAGTTTTAAATTGGATGAAAAATTTACTTTTTGATATTAGCTTACACACTATTTAACAATTGAAGACTAAGATATTTGCTAATATGTGCAACTGATTGGAAAAACTATGGGATAGATTTGAGATTTTATGCATGGGTGAAGAAGAATGATTTTACCAGGAGATTTAAAGGGGCAATTTTGCAAATTACTACTTATTTCTAATGATACCCTACTGAGTCTACTTCAACCTGGTTTATATATTGACAGACCTTTATATTTTATATAAAGGTTTATATATTGCCTTGTTTGGCAATATAGAATCTGCTGATTCTGCAGAATCCCACCTCTCCTTCCCAGATAAAACAGGGGCACCTGGATGGCTCAATTGGTTAAATTATAAATTAAATAATTATATAAAGGTTTATATATTGCCTTGTTTGAGAGTTTCTCAGAGACTGCCAGCTGTTAACCAAACCCATTTCCTCTTCTTTGACACACATGGATGGCTTCATTTCTCACTCATTTAGGGTTAGATGTATCCATGTGACTGAGTTCCCATCAATAGCATAGGAGCAATAATGATGTGTTCCATTTCCCATTATGGTCAGTTGAAACCTCTTATCTACTCTATCCTTTGTTTTTTATTCTCCTGTCAGGTGCACAGAAAGAACAACAAAGATGTATTGTATTAGTAGAGATATACAAATTAGGAGCATGGGTCATTGAATAAACTCATGGAGGAGAGATGATCTGTCACCTTGTACATTTAAATTTCTTTTGTGTTCAGTCATTTGTTTGGTTCTGTTTCTGTACCACTTAGCTTACCCTAAGTAATGCAATGAGTAATAACCACAATATAAAAACAAAAAGAGTATATGGAAAAAATGTCTACATTACAAAATAGTGTATTCATATCTAGAAGACTCACAAGAAGAAATTACTTCTGAAATTATATAATGCAAGAACCAAAGAACAAATTTAGAATGTTGTTGCATTCTTAATGACTTGCTCTTTATATGAGAAAACAAAGTCATAAGGAATGAACCAGAGGAGATTAAAAGGTAATGAGACAAGTGAAAGATGAGAGTAAGGAAAAATCTACATTGTAGGAAAGGAAGAAAAAATTTGATGCCACAGAAAATTGAATCACTAACCTGGAAGACAAATAAGAGAATCTCTCCTGGAATGCAGAGGATAAAGGGTAAATAATTTAAAATGTTGAAAGAAAAATGATAAATACAAGGTTAAATAATGAAATGAAAAGATATCATCAATTTATTTACCAGAAGCAAATGACTAAATAACTAAAAATCTCAAGCTAAAAAAGTATCGATAAATGATTGCATGGTTTGTTCAGGAATATCAATACAAAGGATCTATTATGATACAATTTTGAACTACAAAGAGATACGTTATTTATGAAATCAGGGATGGAAAAAAGAGACAAACACATGGATACTAATGAACAAAGAAAAGTCAGTTGTTATAATGTTGCACAAACTAAATGCCAGAATTCACAAGACACAGTTTTCAAAATACTGAGCAGAAAAAGATAAGACCTCAAAATGTCAAGCCTTGCTATGTAGTTTTTCTTGTGTGGACTCAACACAAAATAAAAATATTCTTATGTACATATGTTAAAAATTAAGTCTTGTACCTTTTTATCTAGAATATAACATGTATCTAATAAAAAAGATAAAACAGGGGCACCTGGATGGCTCAATTGGTTAAGTGTCTGCCTTCAGCTCAGATCATGATCCCAGGGTTCTGGGATCGAGTCCCAGGTCAGGCTCCCTGCTCAGCAGGGAGTCTGCTTCTCCCTCTGCCTCTCCCCTCTCATGCTCTCTCTCTCCCAAATAAATAAAAAATCTTTAAAGAAAACTAAAATAAAGGTAAGACCTAAAGAAGGAGGACAATAACAAGTAATTAAATGTAACTGCTAAGAAAAGGTAATAGCAAAATTTGGCAATCCTTTTTTATAAATCTGTACAAAAATAGATGGTGTATGTTAAATATAAAAATAATGAAAAAATCTCTTTATCTAAAATGACAGATCATTGAGAAGGTTTTTCAGCTGACTCGGATATAGCAAAAGTAAAGCACATTAAATTATTTTGTTATATAGATTACTCAAAAATAATATGCTTTTCTTGATTTTATCAATTAGAAAAATGTAGGCTTAAGGATAACTGTTAAAAAATTAAAACTAATATAAATCACAAGGTTGGAGAAGATATATGTGTGTTTGTGTGTGTGTGTGTGTGTGTGCATAAAACAACGAAAGCAAGAAAATTTTAAAAGCAAAGCATAAATAATCTGACAAAGCAGATGCAAGACAATCTGTATCAGTTAAAATATCAAATTTGGGTTTATTTGTTAAGATAAAACTCTCACTATGTGACAGAAAGTAAAATCTAACTACATGATTTTTAAAATAGACTTGAAATTAAGTGGCAGTAGAAATAAAAATACAGGCATATATATATTAGGCAAAGCAAATGGATGACCATTTTACAGGATAAATTACATGGTATTTTCTCTTGAAGAGTTCCATACAGGGTATTAATAATAGTTGCATTTAATTAGTACTTATACTGTACCAGAGACTAGTCTACAATTTTATAGTGATTAACTCATGTATTCCTCTAAAGTACTCTGTGAATTTCATTTTAAAGATAAATAAAAGGAGCTAATTTTCTCCAAGATCTTATGATTGGGAAATTATGGAGCTCACACTGAAATCCAGGCCAGCGGAATTCAGAGACCAAGATTTTAAGTTCAGTACCTCTCTATGCCGATAAAATTATCATAAAAATTATGCCCCTTAATCAATATTGTGAATTTTCATACACATATAGTTGTCCAAATTGATATTTTGGGGGCGGGGGGGCGTGGGTTAGCGATATAAATTCCCATGCGACCATGATGGTCTAAAGATAGATTTTTACATAAAAAGGTATGTATTAAACTTTATATTGTACAAACAGGTACTTTCTTTGTCAGTGACCACAAAACATTTCAAAAACCAACAACAGCAATTGCTTACTTCAGTTTAAAATAGTTTAAAACATTGAAGCTGTGCAAGTCCTATTCTTTAACCATAATACAAGGTTGGAGCGACTGGACAATTTTTAAGTCCCCTCATTAGTACAAAAGTAAGTGCCTTCTTAGAGAAAAGGAGAAAATTTAACAGTAATTTTAGACTACGTCAACATTAGCAAACTTAATACTAAATATCAAAGCTAATGCATCAAAATAATTTTAAAGGAAAAATACCCAAAATTCAATAATGGTTCTTATGGGTATAATACATAATTCTTAATTGGTTCATTTACTTCTGAAATACCCTGCAGAGAGGCCTCAGAGAGGTTATTTTAACTCTTTGACTTTCCTGGTAAGGGTTAGAATCTCTAAACAATAATAATGTATCTTCTTGTTTAGCATTTATTACAAATACAAAATAATCTCTAAGTCAGTCTCTTGAAATATTAGGTCTAAATATTAGACCTAAAATATAATATCTACAATTAAAAACAAATCCTTGATTTTTCTCCTTTTGATGCAAAAACAAACAAAAACAAAGCCCAGTCATCTTCTTTAGAGATCGCGATAAATAATTACTAGTCTAAAAATAGAAAAATGGTTCAGTCATATTTTGGAAGGGCTATTTAATTAAAGGAGAAGATAACAGTTATTTATAGTAATAGGCATAATAATATTAAAAAAAACTACATGTCAGTCATTTTCCTAAATGTTTTACATAAAATACCTCAGTTATGAGATATGGAAACTGAAGCCCAGAGTTTATAGCTTGTCTGAAAGCACAGCTAAGAAATATCTGGACACATACACGTGGTTCTGGATTTGTCTGATTTTGTGCTTATAACCACACACCATAAAATATTAGCAGTATAAAGTTAAAGTAGAAATTGTAATTATTTGCAGGTTTTCAACCTGGAAAACCATTTAGAGGAGCAAGTACTGTCCACAATACTGCTCCTTCTCTAGCTGTAACTCTTGTTCTCATACTTATAAGAGATTCACAAAGCTCTGTCTTTCCTTGTCACTATTCCCCTTAACGGGAACAACCCCAAAGAAGATTTACGGAGATCTGCAGAGCATCTAATGCTCTTGGTAAGACTGGCCCATCCCTTGGCCTACATGCTGACTCTTTACAGACTGTTTAACAGATTAATCCTAAAAAGGAAGCTATAATTAGAATTGATTACCCAATTTCCTTTAAGAAACTGTCAGTACTAATCTAATCATTTTATAGCCCTGTTTATTTCAGAAACAACTAAAATCCAAAACTTCTACTATCACCCATATGGCTCTATACATCCCCTAAATTGGACTCAATGTCCTACAGTTTTCTGACACAGCAATTTTACCCCTTTCAACAGAAAACCCCTTATATTTTTACAAGTTCTTTCTTAGCATTTGAATCAAATTCTTACTCTTTCAAACCCTGTAAATCTTCCACGGCTCCTGCTTTTCTTGCAGCACTCTCAGATGGTGGCTGGGTTTTTGTTTATGACATTTTTCTTTCCATTGTGTCACTTCCACAACCTCTGTACATGGGTACAGGTCATCTCTCTAATCAAGGCCACTGACTGAGGCATTTGGAATACCATTTCTGGATTTTGTCATTTCCTGTGATTACGAGAAGATGACAATGCAAAAATCGTCAAGGACTGAGGGACATAATGCAGGAATGTGGATAGACCTCATATAACTTGAAAGAGAAGGGTGGGTAGCATAAACCAAAGAGAAAGGAGTGAGGTGCTGAGGGATGAGGCACAGTGATGTCCGTGCATACAGAGGAGGAGAGCTCTTCCCCTTGGTCAGAACCCATGTGCAAGGCTTATGGAAGGGATTCATTAACTTCTTTTTAAGATTTTATTTATTTATTTGAGAGAGGGAGAAGCAGGGCCCCACTGAGCAGGGAACCTGATGCAGGGCTTGATCCTGGGACTCTGGGATCATGACCTGAGCCAAAGGCAGATGCTTAACCAACTGAGGCACCCAAGTGCCACCCTGCTTGTCACTTCTTACAACAGTGCTGTTGGAGCTTTATATTTTATATCTTCTTCCAAGTTTCACAAGTAACCACATTTCTCTGTTCAAGGAAACTGTTTATTTCTTTTATTTATTTGAGAATTCTATTTTTGTTGTAATCCATGAAAACTAATAGACATTTTGAAACCTTATATTTAAGTATTATTTTCCTTTATAATTTTTTATAAAAGCGTAACACTAATAATTTCCACTAGACTTGTATTCATTCCTTATCCCTTATGTAAACTTCACACAAGTTAACTGATTTAATTCATTAAATATTTATGATTGCTTACCAGGTGTCAGACACTTGCTAGGTACTGTGGAAATAATGGAAAAACAGACCATGACTGATCCTTCAAATCATGGATTTAACTACACTAAAAAAGAGTTTTCTAGGAATGCATCCATTTCTTCCAGATTATCTAATTTGCTGGCATATAGTTGCTCATAATATGTTCTTATAATTGTTTGTATTTCTTTGGTGTTGATTGTGATCTCTCCTCTTTCATTCATGATTTTGTTGATTTG